>NC_136767.1:16797668-17397668 GCF_947034865.1 Barbatula barbatula | reverse complement strand
TTGCTACCAGCTTTGGGTTGTGCAGAAATTCATTAAGACATAATTTAAAACTTGCTCTCTCTGGGAGCTAAAATTCTGGGCTATATTCCAGCTTGAGATTTATGTGTAACACGTGAAGCGTCTCTTGGCCCTTTGAGACCAGAAGCTAAAGATTTAATTTTATTTGTGTACACATGTAGCAGCTGAATAAGGGAATTAGACATGGTGTGACAATTTGTCTTCCCTTCTGTGTCAACATATATCTATATTTATGTTAACAAATTCATAACCATATTTGATAGTAAATTAGAGAAACAGTAAATAATTGGTTAACACTCATTCAACAGCCGAAGCAGCTGCATGTATTGACTTAATATAGCCCTCAATTCTCAGTGTAATCTGTTTTAAAGATTTGTGTTCACCCAGTTTTTTCCAGAAACTATGGAGATTTTATATTGCATCTCTTAACTGTATAGATGGTCATACAGTTGGATATAAAGTGTGTGTGGATCTTTTTTTTATAAGAAAAAGGTTTTAGGGCATGAGGGTGTGTTTACATGACAACAAAGTATTAAAAAACAAAGTTATGTACGATATGCATGATACACATGCAGCATCACATCACTGTTTTCAGAAATTTACATTTTAGCAGTTTACTGAAGGAATGGGTGGCGTGGCTTCAACGCTGAAATAATAATGGTACTGTTTGATTTACACTTTAAACCTTGCTGTCGTACTGGTCATGCATCGTAATGCTTAATTCACACCAGCTAAAGTGCATGTTAATATTAAAGCAAAATGATTATAATTGTTTTATTTTTAAGACAATTCAAACATTTGTAAAAATTGAAAAAGGGATCGTTCACCCAAACATTGAATTACTCACTCTCTAGTTCTTCCAAACCTATAAATTTATTTGTTTGGTTCAACACAGAGAAAGAAATTTGGAAGAATGCTTGAGCGCTTTTCCACCATTGCAGGAAATAATTTTCTTTGCTTAATCAATCCATTGCGTTTCGATCTGGGCCGAATTCTTTAGAATGTAAACATGATCGCGTCACATGCTGCCTTGGTAATGCAAGAGACTGAGCTATTACGTATCTGCATGCATTCTATTAGCACGATTCAGCACGGTTAGACAACCATGCCGAAAATTCCAATCCGAGAACAGTTTGTAATCATTCCATGTCGAACCACGCTCATGTGGAAACATAGCTGTAACCATTACAAAAACTTGCTTATAACGGTTTAGCGCGGAGGTGGAAAAGTGATCCTTGTAACCAAACAGTTCTTGGACCCCATTGACTACCATAGTAGAAACAATAACAATGGTAGTAAAAGGTGCCCCAGAACTGTTTGCTGTCCTATATTCTTAAAAATATAATTTGTGTTCAACAAAACTTTTATTTTTGGGTGAACTATTCCTTTAAAATGAAACATTTAGTGGTCTCAAACTTTGGACCTCACTGCATGAATAAGTCCCAATGTAAATGCTCAGCTGCATGTGGAAAAGTCAAGATTTAAAGCTCTGGAGGGCCACGAGCAGCAATTCAAATTGATCTACCTCCACTTATTCTGCCATGGTGTACCGGCCCAAATGAAAGGTCCAGTTTTCAAAACCGCCCCAGGTAAAAGTGAACGTACATGAGGAAGTTCGTTAAAGATCAAAGTAAGGCGCGAGAGTAGGTTTGAAAGTAAGAGGGGTTTAAATACTGAACTCGGCCTCAGATAAAAGCCTAGCTAGTTCTCTTTGAATTCACAGAGGAAAAAGAGGTTTTGACATCGCCCCACATGAAAGATATGTCAGTCTGAATTGTGTACAGGTCAGAGAGGCTTCAGTGTTGGATGGTCCCCAAGATGAAAGCTATGCTATTAATGGGTCAGAGCATTTAAAGTGCTCTCACGGCGATGTGTATGTGTGAAGCTGTGCGTATGCACGTGCGTCTCCAGATGATCAAAACAAATATTCTTAATTTGTCTCTCTGTTATAACCTAAACACACAACGGCTTTCTGATCTTCTGCTTTAATGACACACTGCTCTTGTTGCTGTGTGCATTTGAACGTCAAACACCCATATTCATGAAAAAGAGGTTGAATGAGGCTAAATCGAGAGGAAGGTGCAGAGAGCGTCGCTGTGTATGTAGATCAAACTCCACTTCAGGATTAAGCGCAGGATATGTAAGTTATGTCATTTTTTATTGCTTCAATATCTTCCAGGTGCGAAACACTTGCGGTGACTCGTCACCGATTGTTTATGAAGATGAATCCAGACATCAACCTCCTGTGTGAAAATAAATAGTCACAGCACAGACGATCATTACACAGCACTCAGATTTCTCTTTGAATGCTTAGAGAAGAGGCAGTTGATGGGTTTTTACATTTTACTATATAACGCTCTAGCTTTGTTTTCTTGTTCCAATACATTATTTTTCACTTTAGATTTTGCATTCTGTTTGTCAGTTCATGCAAATCAAGCCCACGATAACACCCCAGCGATTCTAACGTTTCAGCCATACTAACAAAAACAATAAAGCAAATTTCTAAACATGCATATTTATTCTATGCTTTAGCAGAAATAAATAAATAAACCTAAAACAAAATCAGACAGCAAATTAGAACGCATCAGAAAACATAATTATTTATTATTTTGTATTACAAGTCAAGAGTTGTACGGTGATATAACAACAAGCCAACCAGTGAACCACATCTACCTCCTAATATGATGCTTGACATAAAGCCGAACTCACTTGAACCATAATTGTGACCATGATAAAGCCTGAGCAGTGATGATCATTAAATGGTTTAATTGGAGTTAATTTATCATTATCTTCTCTTCTTCCTAAGCTCTTCCTAATGTAAGTATCACTTGCTAACATTGAATAATGGAGTTCATGGAGGTGTAAGGGAGGACTGAACTGGTGCATAGAGGTTTGAAAGACTGTCACCTCCTGATTTATCTTGATTGCTTCATTCTCTATCTTGTTTACGACGGCTTCCATGGCTCATTTAGAGGAGATCACTGATATCAGACTAATTATAGGAAGCGGATTATAGTTAGTTTGTGTGTGTGTGATACATGCGTATCTACACATTTCGTTTACTATTTGAATGTCTTTTTTTATGGAATAAAAAATGGCAATTTGTTCAGTTTTACAATCTGCAAAAAAGCATTTTGGGACAGACTTGCTTTTAAACTGTCCTCTAGAGGGCGCACAGAACCTGACTTGAACAAGGGCAGTTTGGTCTATTTACATTTCTTCTTTAAGAAAATGCTTTCATCCTGAATCAGTTATGGATGGAGAAAACAACAAAGGATTCATTCTGGGTAGTAACAGTAAGTGCCACACAGTACAGCGTAAAGAATAGCTCAGAATTTGTTTGAGAATCAGAATCAGAGTTTGTGAGTACAGAGTTTAGTAATGGAGAGCGATGTTGGTAAAATCCTGTTTTTGCTATTATTCATTTACTTGCCATTTTTATAATGTGTGAATTCCTGATTCAGATGTTAACATCTTTCCATTGAAAATCTTGAAAATAAAAATTCTTGAAAAATGAAAATTTTGTGAATCATGTATTCACCCTCAGATTGTTCTACGCCTGAATTAATGTCTTTGTTCTGCTGAACACAAAGGAAGATATGTGGAAGAATGTCAGTTACCAAACAGATCCCATCCCCCATTTACTGCCAAAAAATAAAAAAAACAATTTGAGCCGACGTCACGATTACGTCACAGCATCAGATGGAGGCAAAACAAGGGGAAAATTGAAGGCGATCAACACAAATCAGCACAGATGAGTTAACTTTAAGGAGTTTAAAGAGTTAAAAATATCATCTTGCTGGGTTTTTGAGTGCCAGAATCGACAGAGTGAAGGTTCTAATCAAACATTCTTACACAGCATAGCCATTGCCAGAAAAAACGATGACAGTTGTTCGTACTAAAAATGTATTCTCACTCAGTGTGTCATGAGTATACTATACACGCTTGGCTTCTTTCTCTGTGTGGTATATGTGGATGTCAGACCACTTTACTGGAGGTAACATAACCCTGACAGTTCGTCCATCCATTGAGTGAGCATGCCGTGTACAGGTCAGCAAATCTGGTTCCCTCCGTTAAAGTTGACTTTTTCAACAACAGTCACAGTCTTGGGCCTTATATATTCAAATTAAATCAGATTCTCTTCGGTCATTGTCAAAAAACAAGCTATCAAAACATGTTCGCTTTGATGAGTTTAATTAATGCTAAAACATTTCAAGGTGCAGGTGATAACATCATGTGTACATTTCCAGCAGGTCAGTTGCTGTTGTGATATCAACGTTTTTTTTATTGCTTAAGGGCTCTGCCTGCTTCAGATTGATTTGTGAAGTGTCCGACTTCCGAGGGAAGCAGGCAGGACAGCCTTTAATTCAAATCTTTCCATGGCTTTTCCTTCTCCCTATCTGAGTGAAAAACAGAAAAGTACTGGCCTCAAGCCTGTAGCATCCTTTTGATGATGGACTCACTTGAGACTATGAGTTTAAAGAGGCTCTTTTGTTCTCTTCTTCACAACGTCCCTTTTCCTTTTATCAACATACATTTTTATTCTCTTAGCCGTTTTTATTTTAAGATTTAAGGTTTTATCTGCTGTACTAAAAGTATTGCCAATCACCAGCATATGTTGTGTATTAGTAGATGGTCTTAAGAATGGGATGCTGGTCAACAAGCTACAATAGTAATCTACCAGATAGACGAACACAATAATAATCAATGAACCATATCTTTGCTAAGATATAAACAATATTCTTAGTAATTTGCCTATCTGGTGTTTGGCTTTTCAGCTACTAGATCCAACAGCCTGAATAGTGTATAATACAGTTACAGAAGATGTTTTTTAGTTTAGCAGGGATAAAGCAGTCAAGACCTGCATAAACATGTGCTCCTATTTTCAGCAGACTAACTAAGCATTTTACCACAAACTCATCGTCTGAGCCCGTGTCTCTTTATACAGTATTAATCTTTCTTAGTGTTTTTCTTCTAATTTTCTTGTCTCTTAATGATTCTTAGTGTCATCTTTCATCCAATTTCAAATGCTAACCATCATGCTGAATGGCATAAATTCAATAACATCAAACCAATTCAGGCAAATTTATTAGTGCTCTACCAACCCCTGCTTGCCACTTGAAATTATAATTGCTTTTCTTGTCCACGTCAGCCATTGAAACATGAATATTGACTCCACCAGATCCACATGTGTTGAATATAGAATCTCAGATTCATGACGGCTTTATATGAACCTTCCTCAGAATTGAGGAACATAAAATGATGGCATGTTAATGCAAATGCAGAGTCATTTGGAAAGTAAGGAAAAGGAGACAAACAGTCTTGCCATAAAATCTGAGCTCTCTTATAGAGAGTACTGTGTGTTCTGGAGAGGGGTTAAGAAGAAGGTGAAATGTGGATAAATGGCTGTGGGAAAGTGGCCAAAGAATACTAAAACTTAAAGTTGATCAGAAAGTTGAGTTACACTGAACCTGAACAATTTCAGATTTGCACTGTATATGATGACAAATGTATATTTATAATTGGTGACTTATTTGAAAATGTCTGCATTCAGACAGGAGGCAGAAAACAAGTTAAAATGCGTTTTATAACCCAGCATTGGGTCAGAATGGGACAAACACAGTCGCCGGGTTAAATTAACCCAGAAAAAGTTTACAATTGACCCAACAATGGGTTAAAACAACTAATTAGAACGAATGCTGGGTTGAAAATAACCCAGCATTTCTTCGTACACAATACTATACATTGACCAAGAGCGTTGTCTGGGGAGCATATTTGTAAAAAAAATCCTGGTTGGATTAAACCGACAACATACGTATGAGGTGTGTGGTATAAAATGAACGAAACAGTAAACTTTTAAGTTGTAATATACAAGAGAATGCATAGAAAAACAAAACAGTCACATGTAATAAAGCAAACATTAACTACACATTAGTAATATTTGTTGATTTACATTTACAATTAGCAGACGCTTTTATCCAACGCGACTTACATAGCGTTATCCTTTACATTTTTTTACATAGGTATCTGCAAATCCCCTGGGATCAAACCTACCACCTTGTGTTGTTAACGCAATGCTCTTACCACTGAGCTACAGGAATGCAATGCAAAGGTTTTTGTGCGTCTTTAATAAAACACAAAGATGTAATTTGTGTACACAAAGTTGGGCACTACTGTATGTATCCATATTTGTGATATGGATATACTGTAGTTGCTCAGAAATATGGTCTGTTAAACTTATTAAAATTGACTTTGTTTTTGTGTTTTAAATAAAACGTGCATTTGAAAATCAAAAAACATTGACGGGCATCACCATTTTAGATGTGTATGTCTATGCTGATGTAGTGATTGTTAAAATGACACGGAAAAGCCTAACACTTTCCGATAAGGTAAATAAAAGCTATGCCTATCTAGAATAAAGAGGAAGGAAGGCAATGCTCATCCATGTGAGGGAATTCCTGACCTAGTACTACAGGGTGATATGGAGAGAATTGTTTTGATTAAAATGTCAATTGTTTCCAGTTGTCGAGATGAAAAAAGAGTCAATCATTACGATATAATTAATTCTTTAGTGGAAAAGTAGGCAGAAACAGAATGTCTTATTTTCTTTCGCCATCAACAGGACACACTGTTCGTTCTCTACAATTTTCTCACACTCCCCTTAAAAACTTATTTTTTAGTCTAGTACACCCACAGCCTTTGCATATAGGGTTCATATACCAATCCAATGAAATAAAGAAATAAATGTAAATTAAAATGAGTAACCCACAGAGGTCCACTTCAAACAAGAGAGAAAGAAGCACACACTCTTCAGTGCCTTCTCATCCAGACAATTGAATTCCCCTTAGAAGTGATATGTACACTTGTATGATGACCGTTTGAACGCATCTGAACACAGGTAAGAAGTGGCTTTGCAGGGAATCTATAAATTAAGGCATACTGTAGAGTAAGCTGCAGTGCTGACTTGCAGATGGAGACTATATTAGCTACATCTCATTTAGTATGCAGGGAGCCAGAACGTCAACCTGACTCTCAATCTGCGGTAATATAGGGCGCTTTGCACGTGACCTCTCTAACCCGCTCTGGAGTTTTCATGAATGCATGAGGAGGAATAAGAGAGAGGGAGAGATGAATTTTGACTACCCTCGGGCAGTAATCTTCCTGCCTGGTCTCCCTCATTGAATGTGCAGACATTGCTTCTGCAAAGAGTCAGCTCATGTCAGACATGAATGCACTTAATTAATGTACGGCTACGGCCAAATCTCAGCAGAAGTGAGCTAAAGGCAGGGAATGCAAATACGTATACACACACGATATTCAGGGTCTAACACGTGCTGTCACTTAAATAGGACGCACAATGGGGCTCAGAATAACAACAGCAGAGGCACAATGTAGACTAACAAAACGCCACACAACCCTGCAAGTCTGGTATTGACGTTCCACTTATTATTCTACAATTAACACTCCTCAGGGGGGAATTAGCCGGATATCTTATTACTTCACAAAAACCATAACTCCACATGAGTGATGCTAAACAGTGCACATTGCTTAGGGAGAGATAATGACACTGACAGCTTCGCTTTTTCATTCCTTATTGACACGCTGCACGCTTCCTGCGCAAGGTGTCCAATCACTGCCCATAAATCATGTCGCAGGCTTGAGAAAGCTGCTCCTGTCAATCGAGCGTGTTGGGCTCAAATGCAGGACATGTTTACAAATGTCTGTGATGATCAAAGTAAATAATTTCCATTTTTATACATGACCTCATCAGTCGTGTTTACATGTTATTTTACCTACAAGCGCTTTGATTATTCGCTTAGAATTGCAATCGTATTTATAGCAGTGTGGTTGAACTGAGCAACACAGAATATTACATTTAAATGCAAAAGGCCTTTTTGTTGCTGCCATTTATATTATACGGATATTATATTTATATGTAGTCTCTGGACTATTATTATGAATATCTGAAGGCATGCCTAAAGTAGTTTTTCTGTAGTTTTGCACCATCTGTAAACATAAGCTCCTGTAATTAAACTCAACAGAAGTGGGGCTTTTCTGTTCTATCATGCTTTCAAACCTGTGCATGCTTGTAAATTAAATTGATTGATTGATACAATATTTTGAATATTACTAACAGGAGCATCACAAATAAGATGACTTTAAAGGAATAATTCAAAATTAAAATGCTGTCATCATTTACTCACGCTGTTGTCCATTTAAACGTGTGATTTATTTCCTTCTGCAAAACACTAAAGAAGACATTTTAAAAAATGTTGGTAACCAAAAACCGTTGGTCTCCATTAACAATTGTATAGGACCAACACACTTCGAAATATCTTCGGTTGTCTTCTGCAGGAGAAAGAAAGTCATACAGGTTTGAAATTACAATGTAAATAATCACAGATTTTTTTATTTTTTGATGGTGAGTTATTCCATTTATGTCACACTTGCTTTTCTCAGACAGCAGCGAGTTTACATGGAAATGTAGGCTTATCAAAATATTTTCCTGCTAAAATTTCAACATTTTAAAAATGCTAATGGTAAAACATTGTCAGGGGATGTCACAAAATTATTGATAAATAATGTCATACTATAACTCATACCTCTAAGAAACCGTTATGATTAGAGGATAAAGAAAAGAGCAAAGTTATGGCACGTTTCCAAGTCACCGTTTTAAAAATTGCAATATATATTGCACCGTGTACTTTACACCAAGGTATAATCGTACAATTTACATTTAGTCATTTAGCAGACACGTTTATCCGAAGCGACTTACAAAGGGTTCATGGAGCAATAAGCGATATGTCATACAAGAGCAATAGTACGATAGGTGCTAATATAAAGTTACTAGTTTCAACAAAAGCTAGACTTGTTAAGAGAAAAGAATCTCAATGAGATTTTGAGGCTAAAGATAAAAAGGACTGGACTGCTGCTGAGTGGTGCAAAGTTATGTTGTCTGATGAAAGTAAATTTTGCATTTCCTTTGGAAATCAGGGTCCCAGAGTCTGGAGGAAGAGAGGAGAGGCTCACAATCCACTTTGCTTGAGGTCCACTGTAAAGTTTCCTCAGCCAGTGGTGGTTTGGGGTGCCATGTCATCTGCTGGTGTTGGTCCACTGTGTTTTCTGAGGTTCAAGGTCAACGCAGCCGTATACCAGGAAGTTTTAGAGCACTTCAAGCTTCCTGCTGCTGACCAACTTTATGGAGATGCAGATTTAATTTTCCAACAGGATTTGGCACCTTCACACAGTGCCAAAGCAACCAGTATCTGGTTTAAGGACCATGGTATCCCTGTTCTTAATTGGCCAGCAAACTCGCCTGACCTTAACCCCATAGAAAATCTATGGGGTATTGTGAAGAGGAAGATGCAATAGGCCAGACCCAACAATGCAGAAGAGCTGAAGGCCACTATCAAAGCAACCTGGGTTTCATAACACCTGAGCAGTGCCACAGACTGAATTTTCCAAAGTTGACCACTACTCTATCTTCACATTTATAGTTCAATTTGTCATAAATGACTATACATCATTATGCATGTATTTCTGTATGGGCTGAACGAGATTTCTTTTCTCTTTTCACATTTCTTATCAAAATATTTCATGATTTTCTTGTGAACGTGAACGTGAATTAAATCCAGTATACTCAAACCCAAAATTTGGGTTTATTTGAGAACTTGTGTGTGTATTTTGTGATCCCGGCTACTTTGAGGGATTTTAAGGAGAAATGTCACAGAAAAGTTGCTCTAAATGAAACATAATTGAAAACTTCATTTAAACCTCTGTGTGAAACCTCTAAGCTTTGTTTTTGGCTTGGGTTTTAGTGATTTTGCATCATTTCTCTATGCTTGCAGCTATGCAGAAAGTGCTTTGGCAATTCAAATCTTTAGTTTTTGTCATGACAGTGAATTTTGCATAAAAACTGCAATGGGATTCAGAGGTGATATTAATGAAAGTATAGAAGAGAGAAGTGAGTGAGTGTGTGCTTCATTGAGGCTGTGGGAAGGCCATGTGTCTGTGAGTGTGATGAATGCATTACTGTGCAGTAGAGTTGGAGAGATGCAAATGTCGGACTGTGAAAGAAATAAAGCCAGTCAAGAGAGACATATGTGACCTGTGAAGAACAGCTCCTCTCTCTTATCACAGAGAATGTGTTCAGTCTCATTCTCTCTCTCTCTCTATCTCTCTCCCTCTCTGATTGACTGACTAATATCTGCCGCTGACAGCTGAACAGCAGTGTGTGCGCTTCTGTGTGTCAGAGAAATACATATAAAGGGCATAAAGGAGCAAACTGATGAATAAATGCACAATTGCCCAAGGCGCCTATATAGCCTAAGGGAGAAAGAGAGAACGAGAGAGTCGGAGTTGGAAAGAAGAGAAGAAAATGAATAGTGACAGCTCCTGAAGAGGAAGACACAGAGTTAAAACAAGGATTACACAAGTCTGAGAGAAGATAAATACAAATACAAGCACTGTGTGTGGACAAATAACGCAATGATTGTGGACAATGGAACGGTATCTGCCGTCTTTTTTAAAGAACATAGACATTTTAGTGATCTAAAAGATTTAAAGCGAGAAAATAGGAGAAATTGAGAGTGATAAGAGGGTTGCAAAACATTCTTGGATGGCAGGAAAGAAAAGAAAGAGACTTAAACACCAAAATGATCAAAAAAGATAACATTGAGTTGAATTTGTAGTTTTGTTGCTTTTGTTGGTAGGCCTGCCCTCAAGTCATCTGTATGCCACTAAAAGTTGATCGATTTTGTATCAGGTATGTGCATTTAAAATGGACAGTCAAAAAATTGAATAAAATATAGAAAATACTAAAATATTGATTACTTGAGATACAAATGCTACCCAGAATGACAACATCCCTTCCCCTGCAACCAAATAATGTAGCAAAAGCAAACTCCTTTTGTCAAGCAATTTCATGGGGTTTTAAAAAAGAGAGTGTGACAGGTCTCCCCTCCTCTGAAACATTTCTAAACCCATTGGTCATTAAATTAAGAGCCACCCACCCATCGGCACTATGGTTTAAAAAGACAAAGATGCCCTCTCAAACTCCTGACTTTATGCTGATGACATTGGCTTTATACTGCTTCAATTATTCCTGGGGTTCAAACAATGCAGTGCTATTAATTATGCATTTAATTGCGACGCGCTAATGCATAGCAGCAAGCTGTCCCTATTTGCGCAGAATTCCCATCTCTGTGGATATGGTTCGGTCATTACTGCATGGTAATTAATTTACTGGGAAGTATACAATGGTAGGACAGAAATCTAGACAAAGGCTGTTTAGAGCAGCAGTGCATGTCATTTTCACTTTGAATGTGTTGGTAATTGTATGATGGTGGTAATAGCAATGTCGAAGGTGTGAGCAATTATTGAACTGCAGAAACTTAATTTATATGCGTGTCTGTCTCAGACGCTGCGAAGTGCTTAAAATCAGGGTGCACCAGAAGTTGTGAATGACTGAAGGTTCGAACTGTGACATATTTCCGGTTAATACAAAATATCAAAAGCGAAAAATGGGTGTGGCTTGCTTTTCACTGCTAATCGATTGGACCTAGAACAGTAGACATTTCATTCAGAAATGGAGCTTGCAGACTGACAGTTGGATGGGAGGCATTATCAGATGTTCGGCCCATTTTGTGAACTAGCAAAGGAAATCAAGCACTGTAATCCCAAACAGTTGTACTAGCTCAAAACTAATAAGTTCATAACAGTCAAATGTCGTTAAGCACTTGACCAAACTATAAAGTTTTGAGCTCTGTTGAGATTTATGCCGCTTTAAGTGAATAGGGCTCAATATTTTATAGCGAATTTGTGTGGAACACTCAAAAAGTTTAGAAACCACTCAGTAGTGTCATGACGTTATTGACGTCATGATGCTCTGGTGGGTGGGTCTTATCTCTCCCTCAGGAAAGCTGTGTCAGCCATCTTGAATTTGCCTCGATGCGGGGAAGTTTTGGCCAGCCGGTGTGGATGTGGAACACAGTTTAATTTGTTTTTATTGATTTACTAAATCCCCCCGCTTCAAACCACATTAGTTTTTTCATTAATCTTATTGCCCTCGTTTTCTTAAGTGCCGTCTTATCATCAGCCCTGATTTGGTAAGTAATGCTAAGTTTTTGTTTATTTTTGAATTTCGATAAATAGTTTTAAATTTGGAACTGGGAAAACATTTGTACAATGTGCACATATAACATTTGTTGTAAATAGTTTACAAATACAAGTAATTGTAACTTTAGAAGTTGTTGAATTTGACAAATACCAATCTTACAAACGGCAAAATGTTATCAGCGGGTTTCCTGGATGAACTACATTTCCCAAAATGCATGTTTGCCCGGGAAACTGACAGTGAAGGAAGCGCCATGAGTCTGAACTCTCTGGCAATTAATGCACATATATGTAAACATATTTTAAGAAGTCTCCGCTTAACACTGTCAATATTTTACGTTGTCGAGCTGTGTGTGCTAGCTTCAACTGTTCAGGTAGGATATATTATGAAATAGTGTTATTAACAATTGGTTTTATTTTGTGTTTCCACAGTCATTCTTTTGCTATTTCTTAAAATGTTTTTATATCAACTGTGGAACACTTTATTAATACTTAGTTAAAAACATCAACAACAGAAATAGCAGATCTATATGCACACAACTTTGATGCTTTACTTGTTAATAACTTGCTCATCTTTTAAATTTCAAATTTTTACTAAAATGAGTGTTAAATTAATGTTTTTGATAGATTTGAAAACTTTTTATCTGTATATTCACTTTTTTAAATTGTATTTATAGTTTGTTTTATTTAAAAAAAATGAACATTAACAAATTATCTTTGTGTGCATGTTATGTACAGATATCGGACTACAAAGAAAGAGTGCTACAGAGAGTCATCTTTTCACCATCAGACAGGTGCCAAAAGGTGAGTTTTGTAAATTGGGTACTAATTTGAATTACAAAAATGCAAAGAACAACAACACTTGTTAGCACTTGTCATTTCTAAGTGCTAAGTGACAATAACGTTTAGACATCATTGATTTGATAAACCCATTAGGGGCTGAACTCATTCTTGTATTATTGGTGTTTTCTAGTCAGCGGATGGTCAAGACCTCACTGACCGGTGGCTCTCCGGACAGTCGTCACGGATGACACAACTGAATACTGATATTCTGTTGCCTAATGCACTACCTTGATGTTGCCAGTTAAAGTACTGGAGACCCAAAATACTGAATCTACCCTCTGTAGCAATGACCACTATCAGAATACGAAGCTATTAACACTTAATATATGTAAAAACAGATTTTGTTTTTTATGGAGTAATTTTCTTTTGTTTTATTTTATGACAAGCACTTTGCCTTGACTGAGCTCCTTTGATTCGTGCCTTTTAAAACGCACATTGTATTAAATAAAAAAAGTTGTTCAATTGTCACTGTGGTGTCACTTTCATGCTTTCTAACGTTATTAGCTGATTATAATTGTGTAGTGGGCCGAAATCAGTATTTCAGTTTAGAATAAATTTTGAGGGCATGTCCCACATTTTGAGGTGAAAATTTTTGAAATTTTGAGTTTATTTCCAACATTATATTAGTTGAAAAATATTACAAATTTCTAGTGTATTTGCCACATTTTATGAGTTGAAAAATATTAAATATTTTGAGTGAATTGCTCCCTAATTATAAGTTGAGGAATATCAATGTTTTTAAGTTAACATTGAGATAAATTAAGGCAATTGAAAATGTTATTTTTATGTTATGTAAACTTAAAACTTTTAAAAACATCACTTAAATATTGTTGTGTAATCTGTTACAAAATATTTTTTGAGTTCTGTGAACTTGTCAGGGTTTACAGTGAGTACATTATGTATGTATAAGGACTTTAACACGTGAATGTAAATTACAAAGCATAAATTGGCTACTGAGATCTCTAATCACCGAGATCGCTTATGTCTTGCTTCTCATATCATTCTCCCGAGAAACAGATCACACTTAGAGAGGATCTCAATGTCTTATTCAGTCACACAATACCCACACTCAAATATCCATTCAAACACGAGATTTTTGCTCTGTATTTCAGTAACTATCTCAACACTTACACATCAATGAGAAGTTCTTGAGAAATAAATAATAAAACAAATTAAAATAAAATAAATGTTCTCTGTGAATTTTTTAGTGATTCATATTAAGTGTAAAACTCCCATCAGCTGAATTGTAAAGAGGTGTGTTTTGGGACAGTTTTAATAGTTTTGTGTATGTGTGTGGCAGTTTTGGTAGAAGGCTTGCTAATGGGACATGTCTTTTATTTTGTCAAATTTGTCATTCATTTACTCTGTGCTGTGAATGTCTTTTGAGATGACCGTATTTAAATGTGTAAATTCATAACGTCTCAGCATTTACATCCAATTAGTAGAAGAGAATTGGAGTTACTCCCGAGAGGTGGAGACAGACAAGACCACCAAAGTATAAAAAATGCATGTTGCCATGGTGATTTGAATATTTAAAATAGTCAGAAATGTCATTAGCATGTATTGTGCATATTCAAGTTCTGAACTGCTTGTCTAGGAGACTGGAAAGAATAGATATAGCAGAAGCTGTGTGTGTGTGTTTGTGTACAGGGTCCTGAGTTGGCTCTTGAGGCATGTGGAAAATTGGATGATTTACGGTACAATTTACATAAATAAAATCAGTCCTATCCATACTAACCTCTGACCGTTTTTCTCATTTCCAGCTGTTTTCAAATCAGTTGCATTGCTTACAACCTGCATAGGAAGCTACTTTCTATGCCTGCATCCTAACTAAAATGGAATCTCATAAGCAGTGACCTGAAATATTGTAAAGGGAACAGCGTTTTAGCTTGGCACCTTAAACAGTTTATTGCAGATGGACCACTGGTATTAAAATGGATGGGACACTGAATATAGAGGCTCTAGAAAATGATATACCGCCCTACAAAAATTAAACAGTTGGCAAGTTGCAACTTACTCTGTAAATAAAATTAGAACTAGAACTAGTATGAACTACTAAAGTCAGAAGTAACCATAAAAATAGAAGTGCAGTTAGAATTAACATAACGTTTCTGTCTGCGAAGGGTCAATTGCCGCTTGACTGCGAATGCTGTTGAAAGCTTAATGTGACGAGTAAAATGGCAGTAAAGATGAAATTAAATAAAATTTTAAACCGAGCAAAGTGAAAAACCGAACCGAACTCCTTATTATATTTTACTGTATAAAGGCACACTTGAAGTGTCCATTCTGTTGAACCATTGGCTGACGAAACCCTGTTCCATTTTTTAAGCCCTGCACAGCTATTCCAGCCACATCTTTTTATAATGCCTTAAAAAGATGCCTATAGAGTCAACTCGGTTGGATTTGGTACACAGCGAATATCCGTCAGTCATTATCTGTACTTTTTCTGTCTCTCGTTCTCCCTCCTGTCTCCCTTCCTCTATTTTCCTCTTTCTCTCTCTTTCATCTGTGAGGTACAGGGTTGATGCTCTGGCTTCCTGCCGGGTCTTTGACTTTGTTTGAAAAACAGCTTTTAAAGAGAGAAGGATAGATGAAGAGAAAAAGGAGATCTAGAGGGGTGCTGCTCTTCACCTCTTACCCCGGTTCCCAAAAAGTTAGTCTGCACCCTACAGAGACAGTCTGGTCGAGATGAACAATGCTGAATGCTTTTGGATCCTGTTGAGGTCACATGATAAACAAGCATTCAATCCTCACCGCCTTCAATTTGGAAACCACGAGTCAGAAGCGCAGATTGGGGTAAAGAACTGCTAAATATCTCCTACACATTCACGGACATGCTGGCATTCATGCAAATGTTTATTTTGAAAAGAGATGGTAACATCTGCATTGGGTTTTTTTTCATATTGAGATCAGACACCGAGATGCATCTGAGGACAGTATGAGTCAGCTTGCTTGCTTTTTATGAAACAACTAAAGCTGTGAAATCCCACCTCTCTTGAAGGATTGAGAACAGAAGTAAATGTGTGTAAACTGTGTGTGTGAACATCTAAAGTAAGGAAATATGAATTATTGTAGGAAGTTTGGGTCTTTTTAAATAAATATAAAATCTCTTTTATAATGGCCGAAGAATTCGTCACATTTCTTATTGGTCTGCGAGGACAGAGAGAAGAAATGGAGTGTGATGTGAGAGAGAAAACCACAAGTTTCTAAATGACACATGCGTTTACATGAATATTTAATTTGTTAAATTCCATTTGTTTGACATTTATTTATGTCATAACATCTCTATGTGTTACTTTTAGAGGTTGACTGAAATTTTTTTTTACCGGTATCATTTAAAATAATTTCTCACCAGTCAATGAGATGAATTAAAAAAACATTGAATTTAACATATTTTGATGATACCGTTTAATTTTAAATTCACTTTATCACCATAAAACATGCCGTACATGCGCTGCAGTTGTTATATAAACAACCTCTTGTAAACTGTCTTGCAAAACCAAAACTTTGCTCATCATGATGAGTCATCATGCGGAATACACATGTCTCCAATAAAAAAGCTGCTATACAAATACAGCTGTATAGCTCTAGCTAGGTGTCGTGCAGGCAGGACTACAGCATCTGTCTACACTGTTTGTAAAAAAAATGTCTAGACCGTAATGATCCTAGAGGTACCATTTTGGGTTTCTCAGTTGCCACGCTACATGGTAAAACCTTCTATAGAACCTCGAGGGACCTATATAGAAGTCCCGCCAGTTCTATTTACAGTATATAAGTGTATTCACTTATAATTTACATTATAATTGGGTTACTAGAGGAAATGTTCTAGATTTCTGAAGGGAACAAAGTTATTTTGGAGTCGTTTAATGACCCTCGGAACTTCCTAATGGCATTTAGAAAACCCTGAATGGTGCAACATTTTGATGTTTAGCAGTGTTAGCATCCATTTTCAGAATGATACATTTGAGGAAAAAAATATTTTTAGCGTATTAAGTAAATTGAAACGTAAGCAAATCTGAGTAATAGATTCAAAACTTTATATCTTGTTTTTTCTCATGCATTGGTTATCGTGCCCTCATATGGCATCTAGTGACAAGACACAAGAAGTGAGATTTCAAAATGTTGAGTCCAAAATAAGAAGGTTAAATAACGACATTTTTATGTAAAATGATTTGTTTGTGTCATATATATAATATATATATATATAAGTAAATAATGAGAAAGTTTTAATTTTCTGTTGAACCATTCCTTTAATAGGTCGTATGATCTGCACTGTTGATACAGCTGACAACTCTCCAATGACTACCCTACGGTTTCAATGCAATCTTTCCATGCACACACACACTAATCCCTAGTCCCTATACGGACAACTGATTTTAGGTGTTTTATGGCCTGTATTAAGCAAATCTAACTGAGACACATAAAGTGCAATCACAACCTTTGTAATACATTACTGTTTGACCATGCATTTTATTGTTATGTTATAGAATAGCAATATAGTACAATATTGAATATGCTTGTGCTTTTAGTCAAGAGGCTAAGAAGGCAAATGCAAATGGAAGAAAGATAATGACTTTTAAGACCTTATAAAAAATGTTTATGAAAGTATCAAAAAGAAGCTAGCTAGAGTAAATTATTTATCTGTATAATCGCACAAAAGTCCCTCAGCCTCAGAGTTCTGTGAAACAGCATAATTATAATGCTCATCACAGCCATCTCAGTCTGATGAATCATACACACACACTTGTGAAATGCTTTTAATGTATTGCATTGTTAAGATTGATGATTTAAGATCCGGTATAAAATGTAGGACCCCGACTGCGCGGTCACGTGGTAGTTCATGCGGTAATATAATCCTAGAGTGAGATAAATCTAAACTGAAATGGCCTGCTGTCATTGATGGAGGGCTTAAGTATGAAACTCAACTCGAAATGTAAATGCCCCTGTAGACTACTTAGTCACTGAATGTTTAATTAAAATGAATAAAAGAAAGCTGGGGCAGTGGAGGAATTGCTGAAGATTGAGATGAGCAGACATTTACATACACTTGTGCAGTAATTGGCAGAAATAGAAAAGCTTATTCCTCTTGAGCTTTCAATCAGAACGTCATTTAGTTTGTGCATGCCGTCTTAAAAATACAATGTACAATATTATTCTATTATAAAGTACAGTGTTGTTAAAGGGATAAATAAAAATAACATTATTTTGTCATCATTTACTCACCCTCAAATTATTATAGCCCCGTATTACTTTTTTTCTTCTGCAGACCACAAAAGAAGATATTTTGAGGAGCGTTGGTAACCAAACAACATTGAACCCCGTTTACTTCCAATGTATGGCTACAACCCCTGACACATTTCTCAAAATATCTTCTTTTGTGTTTCTGCTAAAGATATAAAGGTTTGTGCTTGCCATGACGGTCAGTTAATGATGCAAAACCTTTAAATTTTGGCCCAACTATTCTTTTGTTCCAAATGTGGTCCCGTCTCTTAATAAAAACCAAGCCAAGACTATTCAAACTTGAAAAATCTCTCAAATTACTATTCATATTTGAAATAATTTTAGAGATAATCTGTTTTTTTTCCTATCACACCTCTATTTAATAAATCCAAAATAGTATGAAGTCTGTTTCAGTATAGATTTATACAATAGCTAAAACTATATTTTGGTTCTTGTGTCACTTTAATGTCATTGAATCTCAGTCCAGCCCTTGATACAATTGATCATGTCGTTCTCATTGACTGTCTCTGGAAGAGGGTTGGCAGAGATCCCTAGGGTAGTTTACCTCTTACTTTACCTGTGCGGTGAACTTTCTCTGTCAGGAATGAAAACTTATCATCATCTTCAGCATCTATAACATCGAGGTTCCTGGTGGTGCACAGATTTAAAACCTGGCCATGATCCAACATTTAAATCACTTTTTGATGGCCTGGATGATGATGGTTAGGTTGTATGGCTGAAAACCTTTTCCAGTTCAGTAAGAATAAAACCGTGATAATTTTTGGCCTAACTGGATGTGCTAAAGATATGACGGCTTAGGGCTTGTTTACGCACACTGATGTTAAAAATTTGGCTGTCATCTTTGATTCAGCCGTTAAACTTGACAAGCAAATTATCTTCTCCAACTGAGATATTGTAAAAGTATTGCGATCTGGAGAAACATATTTTTTATCTTTTTATGTCTTGGCTATTGGTCCGACGTCTCTGTTCGACCTGGCTGCCGCTGGTACTAAATACACCAGAACAATAGCTTCCTATCATTCATTAGTCCTTTGCCATTATCATGTGTTTAAAACTCCCTCCCTATTTGTCCCCTTTAGCCCCTGCGACTGCATATTTATCACTTTGAAGGCAAATGAGGATATGAGGTAGTTGAGTGTTGTTGATAAAGGAATGATAATATAAGCTTTGTGATCAAGTCCAAATGGAGTTTGTGTCAGGCATGCAAATCACCTTCTGGAGGTAAAATAGCTCCTGCTCCCGTCAAGCTGCTGGAATCAGTTTTCCACTAGACAGGAAATACAGCAGATTTAAAATGAATGTGCAAGTCGCTCTTGTGTATATTTTAATTTTAATGGTTTTATGTTATCCAATAAACATTTTCAGATAATAAACTCATTTGTCCATGTACAGGCACACTGAAATGGAACCCACGCCTTAAACTGGAAAAAAGTCCAACTGCCTTTTTAGGCGAAAACAAAAAGAAAGGGATTCCTGTTTTATTGCTCCTACTGCTCTTAATTCAACAACTAATGGTAAAGAGTCATGCCATTTATTTCCCATAGCGTTCAGTTTGACCTTAACAGATGTTTATCACTGACTGCAATCTGCTCTACTCTTTCATTCTCTTTCTCACTTGTTCTCAGCAGTGGCCTAGAGGCAAACAATACAATGACAATTTTTATTTTACACAACCAAACTAAACCAAAACACAATGGGCAAAGCCCACGACGCAGAGCAATTAAATTACTATGGAAATTCACCTGATCACAGTGGGCTTTTTTCTAATGGGATAGTTTTGTTGTGTTGTGTCTTAAAGGGATAGATCATCCAAATAAAATATTTTATAATTTCTTTACCCTCATTATTAACATTGCAATATTAACATTAAAGTGATTGTTCGCCCAAAACTTAAGAAATTCTGTCATCATTTGATCACCCTTATGTAATTACATACCTGTATAAATTACTTTGTTTAGAAGAAAACAGAGAAAGATATTTGGAAGAATGTTACATTTACATTTAGTCATTTAGCAGACGCTTTTATCCAAAGCGACTCACAAAGGGTTTGGGGAGCAATAAGCGATATGTCATAAAAGAGCAATAGTACATTAGGTGCCATTACAAAGTTACTAGTTTCAACAAAAGCAACTTTCAATTCTGTGACATCATTGACTGCCATAGTAGGAAAAATGTAATGGTAGTCAAAGGTGCCCCAGAACTGTTTGTGTTCCTATATTCTTCAAAATATGTCACTTTGTGTTCAACAGAACAAAAAACAATTGAACCTTAAAGTAATGTATCACTAATACAGTGTTCCCACAACCAAAATAGAATGTTTGGAAATTCTGTGAACATAAATTTCATAGCTGGGAAGTCAATGAGTACCAATGTTGTTGGGTTACCAACATTCTTCAAAATATATCTTTTTGTGTTCCGTAGAACACAAAACACGTGAATTAGATTTTCTTGGTTTTGTCTGTGCCGCTCTCTGTCTGTGTCCAAGTGTATTTTGGAAACCAATGCACAAACACATGCAATTTCTCTCTAGTCAGCTTACCATGCCAGTTTCATTTGATCTCAATTCAATATAATCAGTTTAAGCACGAAGTACAAATTTCGCACTTATCTCTGTGTATATGTAAATGCTTTTAAATGGCACCAAGCAAGCATCCATTTGAAATCCTGGCATTGTTTGAGTTTGCTCTCTTTTCCCTGTTGACCGAAGGCCTCAGTTCATTTATTTTGTGAAATGTGCTCAAACTGTAATCAAGGCACAGGTGAGAAGAAAACCGCCTTTGGGTTTCAATTGGGATACACAATGGAGTGGATTTAATGGAGTGATGCAGGTTGCTTCAAGGGGTTTATTGCAAATAAAACTGTATTCTCGCTGTGATCTGGTGTTTTCTCTTGCTGTACGGTCTTAAAAAAGTTTCATTAGGGTCCTATACAGAACCTTTTCTTTGAAGAGCTGTACAGTAGATGAACAGCTTAGTTTTTGACATAGCGGAGCAATACTCTCTTCTATACCATGTCCCTATCCGTCTCCTTATCAACTTTATTTTCCTTATTTTCATCTCTATGTAATGTTAGCCCACCTACTCTGTATCCAACATATCCTTCAACCCATACGACATACGTATGTTGTTTCCTCTCCCGGCTTCATGCAAAACTATCGCCTACCGTCATAATAAAATGTACATTTTTGGGTATTATTTTGCAATAATAGCATGTGTTGTGATTTTCATTTCAAAATGTTTTGAACTGTATTTACATTACACATACACACATATTCAGGCATTTTGAGCAAAAGGAACGTAACCCATTTATTTAGTAAATTACAAAAAAACACCTGATACAGATACAAAATAGTTAAATGTTTAATAAAGTACAAATATAACAAGTGTATCGAAGTCAAATGATCGATTTATATAAGGAACACACACGCTGTCTTCCAGTTTCTGCTGTGATTCACGATTTTTAAATCTGGCTCCAAGATACGTTAGCCTTAATAGTGAAAAATGATTGGCTTTCGTCTGTCTCCTGACAGACTTGTGTCGTTAGGTGCTCTCTTAAAATATATTTGAATCCATAAACATTTATTAAACCATTAATACTTTTACAAATACAAAAATAAATGCGTTTACACGATAAAAAACTGAAAAGTTTCACGTACACACGACAACGTTATCAAAACAATCCGCGTTTACACAGATCCGCAAAAATGACTAAAACACTGTATTACGCATACAACACCAGTAGTTGGCGACATCATTTTGTAAAGAAAAAATTCCAGAGTCCCTGATGATTGATTGACGGTTTATTGGAAGGCGAACTTCCGTCCCTAAAGACTCTTTGTCGCCATGAATGAGTGTTAAATTTTTGCTGTAGGTCTCCGCTGGTGGTTATAGCACTGGTGTAGTAAATCTACACTATGCTGGAGAAGCGTACTCTTCTTCTTCATTGTGTTTGGGTTTACACGGGCATACCACACCCCCACACCTAATACGCATGCGCACAATGTTGTTTTCTCTTTCTTGCGCACTTAGGGGTTTACACAGAAATGAAAAAGGCTTGGTTTACAAAAACTTGCACTTTGAAACCCGTTTTTAAAAGTTTGCATTATCAGTCCCCTAAAACGCCGTTTCCGTGTAAACAGACAAGCCAAATCGCATAAATTGTTTTGCGCTTTCACTTGAAAACGGTCTCGTGTAAACGGCCCCATCTGACTGCACAAAACCGCATGGTGTCATTTTCATAACAATCGCTACAGGGCACTCAAATTATATAACATGAACTGTTATCGTAAAAAACTACAGTATGTGCACAAACAACCTTTTGAGTATTTTTTATTTGGAGGACAGACTGCTCCATCTCACCTACCCTCCACCCTTCTACCACCTAATTGTCTTCTTCTCGCACCCATCTTCTCCTCACACTTGTTATTTCTCAAGTCACTGGAAGCAGTAGTCTTCAAACATGTCATTGCTGTCTCAGTCTCATTTAAAATAAACTTCTTAGGACTTGTTTGAATCTTTCATTCCATAATGTGACAGTCCGGTGTACAATTTATGCCCTCTGCTGCACCGTCACACACGGCCACATGCTCAGTTCATCTTCTCTCTCTCTCTCTCTCTCTCTCTCTCTCTCACACAATCTGAATTGCTCCTTTTCAGTTCGACCTAAGTCATTCTTAAATTGGCAGAAAAAAATCCATCCATAAATCACAGACTTCATTACTTGCTTTCACTGTGAGTATGGGTGTGTGCTAGTGGATCATGTTGAGGGGCTCATGGCTCATTTCTTTGTAATAATGTAAATTAAATTTTTCAAACATATACATTTAGGTTGGCCATTCATCTTAAAGAAAATGACTACCAATAAGACTCTCAGCCTTACATGTGATTTTTCGGCTTGAGTCGCTTTTTTTACAGGCATTTTTCAATCTTATTTCATGTTCTTTTCTACATTTACTAATACATTTTAAAATCAAAAGTGTGTTAACACTGGTTACTGTATAATGAACAAATGTGGACAGTTGTATTGATATTAACTAGCATTAACACAGATAAATAAATGCTGAAAAAGAGCATTGCTCATTGCTAGTTTCATGTTATCTCATTTATTTACTAATGTTAACAGATACAACCTGATAGTAGTGTTACCAAAAATGTTCTTCAGATTTGTTATACTCTAAAAATAATCTGTAAAAATAGGGCACAATACACTGTATAATATAAATGAAGTTTCCGTATTCATTTTTACAGTTGTTTTACCTGTATTTAACATTTAGGACTGCATTGAATTTCATTTTAGCATTAACGGAAATGTCCGTAAAATAAAGGAAAATGGTAATTTTTTGGCAATACTTTATTCGTTTTTTACAGGATTGTTTATATCACATTACAAAACCACACTAATAAGGGGTTTAAACTGTAGGCCTGCCCCATTTTTTGGTAAAATTGTCCCAAAACTTTAAAACCTCATAGAAAATGAATGAACAGCTCATATAATATTTAGCGTGTCCTCTTGAGTTTGACAAGCACTTTCTGAAGGTTAAGCCTTCACTTGCCTTCAATGACCATTTATTGAGAAAAAAAACAATTCATACTTTAAGAGTGCAGAGACCTATTTTGTATCCTATTCATGAAAACTGCCATATGCTCCTGAGGGAATGTGCATCAATGATGTATTATGCATTCTAGAAGTAAGGGGGGAGGAGGAATTTGTAACTTTCAGATTTAACAGGAAAATATGAAGTTACTCTACTTGCATAGTGTAAAACTACACAGAGCAAGGAAGTGAAAACAGAACATCTTACATCTCACATGTTTCATTTATAGATGCAGACAGAACATAACATAATTTGATATAACACAAGCTTAATCAAAGCCAGTGAGGAGTAGCTAAGGGAAAATGTGACAGCGTATTGAGAAAGTTAAAGGACATTCTAATGAAGCCTTTTATAATTCCCTCACTTAATCAAGCAGCGGCTAATTGAGACAGAGAGATAAGAGCGAGGAGAAGAATACAGAAAGGAAGAATACAGAAATCTATAGGTCCAGATACAGGGTAAACATCTGAGACTACACCCTCTTATCCGAACAATCTTCTTGAAATGTTTAAGCTTCCCCTACAGTGAACGAAAGGCTCCTGGTAGTGCCATCACAGTGTGAAAGTGATCACCTTCTAAAACCTTCCGACTTGCTGCACTCCTGCGGTGGAATGCACTCCCAACCTTAACCTGCAACATCACAAAATGTTTAGTTGCAGCTTTTCCACAAACAAATCACTGACTTATAATCTTATTGCACCCAAAAGATCGTATATTTTGTACTTCTGCTTTTTCTTTGTACTTTTTTAGTATCTAACTGACACTGAAATTGTAACTTTACTTGTACTATGCTTGATTTTCTATATGTTTGTAATGCACAGTACATGGAAATAGGAAAAGTCGGTGACATGGTGCAAACCTGACCATGTTAAAGGGATAGTTCACCCAAAAATGAAATTTCATTATTTACATGACCCTTGCCATTTTAAACCTGACTTTCTTCCTTCTGCAGAACACAAAAGTGTTAGTAACAGAAAACCGTTAAATTGCATTGGTTTTGTGTCCATACAATAGCTGTTAAAAGGGACCAACAGTTTTTGGTTACCAACATTTTTCTAAATATATTTTTGGTTTTGTAGTCCTTTAAATCTGTAAATACGAATTCTGAAAAGGTACATGCTGCTGTCCTCACATATGCGCTCTATACTAACAAGGACCGGTTTAGTTCATTTACAAATGATGCCTGTTAAAACTCTTTGTATTAGGAGAGACTTTGTGTACCCAATGATAAATGAATGCACATTCTCCTACCCCTGCACTATTCTCTCCCACAAATGTTTAGAGGGTCCGCAGTGTGAAGTGTGCTCATTCGTCTTGATAAAATAATGATGGGCTGTTTTTACAGCAGTTTTGGCTCTGAGGAGGTGCCCGGCAGCACATTGCTATAAAGGCGCCAAATTGCACCCTGCACACTTGGATACAAAGCCAATTAAATGCCTGTTTACTAATGCAGCTTCAAATGTGGGCCTACAAGTATGGTATGAAGGTAAATAAGTATCAAAACTTGAGAGCGTGTAGATTTTAATTTGTGAACTTGTAAAATAAGTATTTGTACCTGTACACTAAAATGTACACTCAGTGCAAACCTCAACACTCAACTTTTTTATTTGACAAGTTTACACATTGGGGCTGTGAGTGTACATTTTAGTAAAAGGGTACAAAAACTTTATTTTATAAGTTCACAAAATAAAATCTACATGCTCTCAAGTTTTGCTACTGATTTACCTTAATAATATGGAGTCCAGCCTTTATACAGAGGAACAATGATAAACACAATACACCCGTGCCATTGCCTTTCATTAGCAATGTACGGGAAATGCAAAACCGTGAATATTTCTTTTTAATCCAATAACCGCTTTATTCAAATGTGTTGTGATTTGCCTTTTGAACAATAATTGCTGAATTCACAACATAATTCACACATTCAAATTTAATCCACCCATTTGGCTATATTGCACCATGCTTTGCACTTGGCAAGTAGGCTGCATTTGACACATAATTGCACATCTCTGAATGATGCTTTCTTCTGCATTGCATTTCAATTTAAACAGTGCAGAAATCGTTCCACAAAAGGAAATCACTATCTAATCACAGACCCGCCAATGAAAAGCAATGTCATAAGTATATTGCATTTCATTTTGTTGTAATGATTGCATTTCTGTTTGGCTCCTACGGTGTTTAAAAAAGAAAATCAAACACTTCATTTTCCATTCTCTTTACTACTGTACAAACCGCATTTGTTAAACAAATAATTTTGTTACTACTTGAAATTGCATTTACTCAATGGGCGCGCACTATCAAATCAAACCGAGCTGAAATTAATAGTTATGTTGTTATTTACCGCAAACACTGTGTGACTGTCGACTTGTTTGCTGAAGGGAGAAGTGCCGGTTCAAGTATTAATGTGTACCATGGAAACTTTATCTTATTTGCATTGAATTAAATGAAGTTAAATATTAATCTACTGCTATGTGAAAAATGGGTCCCCACAATTCCAGCGGTCTGTGTGAGTTGTTTGAAGCGCTAAAATGAAAATTCTGTCATGATTTACTCACCCTCTTGTCATTTCAAACCTGTATGAATTTCTTTCCTTAGCAGAACACAAAGAAGATCATTTGTAGAAAGTTGGTAACCTAACAGCGTTGGCCCACATTCACTTCTGCTGTATGGACACAAAACCAATGCAAGTTAAAAACCTTCTTCAAAATATCTTCTTTTGTGTTCTGCAGAGCAAAGAAAGTCAGAAACTTTCCTTTACCCCCCCCCCCCCCCCCCCTCTTTTTAACTAGTTACTGGTCGACCCCCAACTCCCTTCTACCTCTCTCTCCACCCTCTTCTCCGACCGCCAGATAATGCTTGTGAGAGAGTTTGTGTCCCAGGCTGAATACAAGATTTGTTCAAAACCAAGTGAAAGACAAATAAGGCACAGAGGAATTAACTTGCACAGGATGATGGCGGAGTATTTCTTTTTTTATACCTTTCCTGTTTAGTTGAATGTATGTGTGCATGCATATAAATAATACATATTGTGTGTTGTGTGAAACCAACTGGTGCATTCAGCTGCATGCAAACTTATTTTGTATAAAATTGTCTCTGTATTACGCAAAATGTGTGCTTCTGTATCCATTCCATTAAGATTGCAATTCAAACACTTTTATATGCATGCCTTTGAAGTTTCACAGTGAACCGCTGAACTTCCTCTAAAGCTTGCTCTGTTACATGTGGGTCTGATTATTTGCTAGACGTGCTTTGTTCTTCTGAAGTTTCGTTCTGTTGGAACTCCTTTGCTCAGAATGATGAATTCCTACAAACTCCACATCGTGCTTTCGTTTCTTCTTCTGCTTTCTATCACCTTGTCCTCTGTTCTTGCTGGAATGGACTCTTGTTATGATGAGCAGGGCAACCTGAATCGCTGCCTGCCTAAATTCGAGAACGCAGCCTTTAATCGTTCCGTCGTCGTTTCAAACGTGTGTGGCATCCCGCCCGAGGATTACTGCATGCAGACGGGCTCCACGCGATCTTGTCACCAATGTGACGCCTTCGACTCGGAACTGAACCACAACGCCACTTACCTGACGGACTTCCACGCAGATGAAGAGCACACCTGGTGGCAGAGCCAGTCTATGTTCTATGGAGTTCAGTATCCTAATTCAGTCAATCTCACACTGCATCTTGGTAAGACATCTAAAGTTGAGCTTGAAAAAATGTATGTTAATATTGATATTAAAGGCATGTTAATGAATGTATTTATAGAATTTAGCCTTATACCTTGAAGGATGTGACACGGCAAAATACGTTGTAAACGCATTAGAACCCATTATATTGTAAATTTTTTCCACACTGGATGTGCCGCGCTGCGACAATCCCAATAGAGCAAGCGTCGTTTCGCATCTCGTGTAGACACAGTGTTTGTTCTTATGTCTAAGTTCATACAGATTTGTATGGATAAACAAAACAAAAAAGTTGTTGGTGGAAAGAGGTGTGCAGAATAGGTATCATGTTTGGACCGTGATGGATTGCATGTGATACTTTTTTTATTAAGGGCAGACGGTTATTTTTTATGTTTAAAATGATGCGTTTGGCAGATGCTATTTTTCAAAGTGACTGCAAGGTACATTCAAGCGTATTAAGCGTTTTTGGAATGGAGTATAAATTCAGTGATGAATGAATGTTATTTGAAATAGATGTATAATTTCAATCTTTTTTAGCAATTTTTTAGCTCCAGATCAAGTGCTTTACCCAACATTTGCTAAATGCAAAATGCATATTAATAGGAAAATGTCCTATTAAAGGAAACATGAATCTAAATTCTTTTCAATGTATCCTACCTTCAAACATCTTTTATAAACGTTTTCTGTGCTTATATATCAATCTGCCCGGTATTCTCACTGAACACAAGTTGGCAGAGATAATCTTGCATGTCAGGATAGATTTTAGGATAGACATGAACGTTGTGATGTCTGTAAATGAGAACACCTGTGTCCTGTCTGATTAGATGACTCAAATATCTCAGCTTTGGCTAATGTAGTTTTATTACTTTATGACTGAAGCATAAACTCTGAAGGGCATTAAGCGTTTCCATACATATCTCTAAGAATCTGACTATTTTTGAACAGCGAGATGTAAAGATCTACATGGTTATATTTTGGTCATTTTGTTTTCTTTTTGTTGATACAGAAAAATAAAGTAAACAAGGGAAATCAAAAGACAGTAGATGACAAGACTTTAGCACTTTAAAACAACACATTGTGAGCAGCCGTTTGACACACAGTCTCCAATACAAATCAGCTGCCTGAAACATTTCTGTTTACGCTTATTACATTGTTTAAAAATGTTTAAAGCCGTTGGTGGCTCAGCAAATTCCTGACTGTCTGGCAAGAAATGAGAGCAACTACGTGTATAATGTGCTGTTTTCATTTTTGCTCCATTACCATTAGAATTTCTGAAGCGTTTGCAAATGTTCAATTTAAAGTGATAGTTCACCCAAAAATTAAAATTCTGTCATCATTTACTCACCCTCAGATCTTTTCAATACCTGCATAAATGTATTTGTTCTGCTGATCACAAAGGAAGATATTTGGAAGAATGTCAGATCTCATTCACCATGTACTGCAATAGTAGGTTAAAACTATGGGGCAATGGGGCATGAGATCTGACCTTTCTCTGTGTACAGCAGAACAAAGAAATGTATACAGGTTTGGAACAATCTATGGGGGTGAACTATCCCTTTTAATGCATTGATAATATAGGAAACATATATTAAAGCAAAGTTGACATGCTGTCAACATGTTTTAACATACTAATAAATAGAGCTGAATATTTGGACAGGAAAATTGCATCTGTCTAATTTTTACTTTCATTCAGAGATGGGTTGCAGTTGGGTGTCTATGAAAGGCCTTTTCATGTTTCTTAACTAAACAGAATACGTCCAAGGGAGGCCTACACAGATATATACACACAGAGGAGGCAGCTTTGGGGGTGGTACGGAAAACATTATAAAGAATAAGACAAACGCAGAAAAAGCAGCAGAGTCCAGTGGCAGGTCAAGGCTTTCCCATACACACACATTTAAACATACACAAACACACACAAACACTTTAAGGAATGTTTCCACATCTGGTTTCCATTGTGGTCTTCATTCAAAGCTGTTCAATTAACTTATATGAGATACAGATGGTCGCAGCTAAATACCATAACCGGACATCCCAAATTATGCAAATTAAAAACAAACGTTTCTAGATTTCATTGCAAAATAACCGCCTTACACATTGTGTCACCTGTAAAGCTTAGAGCATGATAGATCATTTGATATGGTGTTTACCCTCAGCTATGAGTTTCACATAAATATTACTGTAAGCCTGGTTTAGTTTAATCGAGTTCAGACAAAACACACCCATATATATATAAAAGTCTAGTCTACTCGTTCTTTTTAGACAAACAAGCACAACAGCTGCAGAATTTAACTGTATTAAGTACACATGCACATATTAAGCCTGTGTGTGATAAATAGACCACAGTACATTTAAACATGCGCATATTCAAATTCAAGTCGAAGTCAGTAATTCAGCGTTTTCTTCCAGACTACGCTTTCATTCATCATGATTAGAGATTTAGACCACCTCTAATTTTTAGCTTGTCTTTCTTATTGCGCTCTATTTCCTTTTCATATTTTCTCCAGCCAAGATAATCTTCCTTCATGTTGAGATCTAATGATGTTTAAATGATTTCAACATGGCAACCACCATGGTCCATGTTTGAAGGCAGACTGAGCTAAAAAGCTAAATGGATAATTTAAGGAGATCCATTTTTTTAGTTGTGAAGAGCTTTTTGCAAGTCAAGTCAAGTGACCAAGACCACAAGACCTCATCTCGAAATATACCGTAACAACAAGATATCATTGCTCTAGTAGTTTAAAAATATCATCTTCAGGACAAAGTAATAAAAAGGTATTTGAATTAACTAAATAACTAAATGATTTGTCACATTTACAATAGAAATATACAAGTCATGATAATCTCTATGACAATGAGTTTTATTTATTTTGGTAATTCAATCATAAACCAGGCACATTTTATATACAAACACAAAATATGAATAAATAGTATATACTGATTTCCTCTCTAAATAAGATAAACGTGTCCTCTTCCAGTTCCTGACCATGATGGTTTCATACTACCACTCTCAATTTGGCCCCTCTTTCAGTGCCACTCAACATTTATTTATATTCTATGCTGATGTGTTCTTTTTCTGAATAATTATAATGGCTTCTTCACTAGACAGGCAAAAAGAAAAAAAATCAAAGAATATTTCTTGTCATGTTGTTGTACACAACAACCCCCCCCGAGATGTTTTATTTATATTTTTCAGACAAATAAACAAATATGTCACGGATAGCAGAAGTACACACAATCTTGAGTTGTATGTGATGTTTAAACATATGTCTTACACAAGCTCAGTTTACAGGGTATTCTCTGTACTTTAACTTGAGTTGCATTGATTATTAATTATTGATCATAGAACAAGCGTTTTTAAAAACATTATTTTTCCCCAAGGCAAGGCCTTCGAGATCACATATGTCCGTTTAAAGTTCTACTCCAGCCGACCGGAGAGCTTTGCCATCTACAAGCGTACAGTAGAGAATGGACCATGGCAACCCTACCAATACTACAGCGCTTCCTGTCGCAAAACCTATAAGAAGGACAACAAAGGCTTCATACGACCAGGAGACAATGAGAGGACGGCCCACTGTACAGACGAGTTTAGTGACATCTCTCCACTAACTGGTGGAAATGTGGCCTTCTCCACATTGGAAGGACGACCGAGTGCCTACAACTTTGACCAGAGTCCTGTGTTACAGGTTTGACATATCTTTTGCTAGACAGTTATAAATGTGATTTCATATTAATGTTTCCATATTAATGAGAATGAATGGTCAGTGTTGGTACAAATTGCAATAATCGTTGAGAAATTATGACTGTTGAATGTCATGATAGATTCATCAGTTTATTCAAAACATTTATTCAGTGTTGGGTCAAAAAGGGACAAACCTAACGGTTGGGTTGTTTCAACCAAAAATGCTAGGTTGTTATAACCGATTCTTTAGTCAATTCTGAATAATTCTTTGGGTTTGTTTAATTCAACAGCTGGGTTCAGCCCTTTTTAACCCAACGCAATGCCAAAAAATTATTATTTTTGTTTCCCCAAAGGTTTTTAAGAGAATAATTTCTTTCCTTCAAATGTTAAAGGTTCTCTATGGTATGTTTCAGCCAAAATGCTTATATGGTAATCCCCTCAAAATAAAAGGGCTTAAGATGTCTTCACAGCGATAACTGTGTATAGTGATCAAGTTTACACTGTGCTTTTAATTTTCTGACTTTTGTACATTAAAAAGTGGATCTTCACGATGCCATTGAAAATTTCCACTTAAAGATTCCAAAAAACCTTTAACATATGCAGAAACATTCTGTTACAGAAAAAAATTATTTTAAGTGGAAAAGGGTTCTTTAGAGATTTTGATAAGAAAGTAAAAAATGGTTCCTTTAAGAACTGTTGAGTAAACAGACCAAAATGGTTCTTTAATGGCATCACCTTTTGTAACAATTTTATAAAGTGTTCCTGGCAGAATCACACAGCCAAACATGAGTGCTCAGCGTGTCACGCTTCTAAATAGAGTCTGCAACCTTTTTCTGACCATTGGTAGTGAGCTCTTTCCACACAGAGAGACAGTCACGGTCATCAAAATAGGTTCAGAAAATCAAAGGTGACAGACCATCGCCAGAGCTTTATATTCTCTCAAGGAACAATGTACACAGACTTACACATTCATTGAATGTATGAATAGAAACGTGTGCATTGAAATAGGTCAAAATCAAACCAAAGTTGACAGGATATGAGATGATCACTACCTGCCAACACTCAGACTGAGACATTTCCTCCTCCACATCTATTTTTAAAACCAACATGATGATGAGAGAAAAAGAACACTTACATAGCCAAAAGTACCATGGCCATTAACTCATGTTTATCAGATTGTTTTGTGAATTTTGAAAACTTTGAAAAGAAGAAAACTTTGATTATCCAGGATGCTCCCTCAGTAAAGGTTGCTTAACACCTCTGCATTTAATGATCTGTCCTTTTTCTTGTATACAGTAAATCTATTTCAAATAGAGATTGTTCAGTGATATAAAAATAAATGTGCATTAAAGGGAAAGTATTTTAATGAAAAACAGAATACACCTTCCCATTTACACAGATGCCTTTATCCACTGAATCACACAAATTCAGGTGAATTAGTGCAGTGCTTACAGAGGCATATTGATATCTCAACCAACTGAGGCTTGTTTGGAGGCTAACATTATAATGTGACCTATAGGTAAAAGCTTCATCATTCATTCGTCGTCATGTTTTTCTGTCCGTTCTAAAGAAAATGTTAGAAAGAGCCTTTAAAAAAGGATGAGGGAGAGCACAGCAGAAATGGAAAGATGTCATTTTATTTGCGAGTAGAGATAACAGTAGATTTCTCCAGATGATCCAGGATGCGGCGGCAAGTGTGATCTTCAATGAACCGAAGAGGGCGCATGTAACTCCGCTCTTCATCAGGTTACACTGGATCCCTGTTGCCGCCATAAGGTTCAAAGCTTTGCTCCTGGCCTACAAGACCACCACCGGGTCTTCACCATCGTATCTTCACTCGCTAATACAGACATATGTTCCTGCCAGATCACTGCGGTCTGCAAAGGAACAACGACTAGTGGTACCATCCCAAAAAGGAAAGAAGTCACTCTCCCGTACCTTCTCTGGATCTGTTCCACATTGGTCGAATGATCTACCAGCTGCTACAAGATCAGCAGACTCGGTTACCATCTTTAAAAAACGCCTAAAAATGCATCTCTTCCGTCAACACGTCGCTGATTGATCCAACCTAATTCTTTTCCCTATCTTTCTTCTCATTCAAATTTTTTTTTGGACTAGTTTTGATGCACTTATGTATTTTGTTGCCTATGTTGTTATAATTGCTTCCAATGTTTCCTCATCTGTAAGTCGCTTTGGATAAAAGCGTCTGCTAAATGACTAAATGTAAATGTATTTCTTCTGAATGAGGCCCTAACGTGGCTGGGAATTGACATGAAAATATGTAAGGGACCCCACCAAAAAAAAAGACCTAATGGATACTTGTTTACCACACAGGAGTTAAAGGGCTTGCCCAAAAATGACAATTCTCTCCTCATTCTTTTTTTAGTACCACCTTAGTCGAGGTTCCAAGAAAGCCGAAACAATACTAAACTCTGACGTGCAAACACTGTAGATCAATGATTGGTCAGTGGTTAATCGTCACTACCAACGCCATAAGATTTGCAACACGAGACATCACAACCCAGTAGATTAGAAGACAGTCGGCAGCAGACACCGCCGTGTTGTTTTAAAGCAAATCTTAAAAGAAATGGCTGTAACGTGGTCAGTAGATAAGGTGCAGACATTCCTTTCGTTGGTAGCAGAGGAGTGGATCCACCGAGAGCTGGATGGGGTGACCTGGAATGAAAAAGTATTTCAAGAAATCGTTCTAGAAATCGCCCTCTACTAGAGAGATGCCTAAATTGTTAATTTTTTGTGAAACCACCATGCTGACAACATGCTCAATGTAGCACAAAGCTTTTTTTCTTTCAGTGTGCCCTTCTCCCCCACCAATAACTGTTTTTATTGCACAAACTTGTTTATAATGACTATAACAGCTCAGAATCCATTTATCACCTTTATCATGTCTGAGTTCTGCTTGCTTTACATAATGGTCCCTTTGAAAGCAGAACTAGATCTTCTGCAGATATGAATGAAAGTAGAACTATCCAATTATCCAAATGTCATCCTGTTATCAACCAAGCTATTTTAATGAATTCACTAGATTTGATATGATTGACTTGTGGTTGCGAACTGAGCAGGACGATGTAGATGCATATAAAGCTGTAAGTAACTGCTTTTTGAGATAAAATGTTGGTTTTCCTACTGGAAAGAAAAAACTAGCACATCCAATTATTTCATGGTGTGTTAAGTAGAACACAGTTATAAAAAGGTACGTTGTGGAAATGTGCGAAATAGGGGTTCTGTGTATATGCGAGGGTGCAAAGTACAGCTGTTTGGGGAGGCTTTGCCATCCCCTCCCATTAGTCGTACTTTTTTTCAGTATTTCTGTCCACACGCACACACAAACTTGTGCTTCACCCTCCATTTATTTCCCTCAGTACTCATTACATTAAGCACTAATTCTTTCACTGTGTAATTGGAGGGTGGAAGTAGTGATTTAGTCACTCGGATAAAGTGTCAAGTGTCTTTCATTAACTTCCCTCCTCTTTTGCTAATGTCCAAACCCCTGAACTTACCACGGCTACCAGGTTATTCTTTATGTAGGCTCTTTTCTTTATTTAATCTTGATTTACTGAGCTTCACTTGTCCTTTCCTCTCTCTACTCGAAAGGCACTTACATTATGTACATCCATAAACCTTCGCCAGTTGTACAATGACCTCCTGAATTGTTTTTCTCATATTAAGTACAGATTTCAATTGCTACGTGTAATGTATCAAGGTGATGTTAAAGGGATAGTTCACCCAAAAATCATGAATTACTCATCTTTTGGTTGATCCAAACATGTATACATTTCTTTGTTGGGTTGAACACAGAGAAAGATATTTGGAAGAAGGTCAGCAACTGACAGTTCTGGGGCACCATTGACTACCATAGTGGGAAAAGTTCAAATGGTAGTCAAAGGTTTCCCAGAACTGTTTGCTTTCCTAAATTCCTTAAAATATCTTCTTTTGTGTTCAATACAAAACAAACTAAGTAATTTGTCCTACTATGATAGTCAATGGTGCACCAGAAATTTTAGTTGCTAACATTCTTACAAATATATTTATTTGTATTCAACAGAACAAAGAAATCTATACAGGTTTGGAACAACTAGAGAGTAAGTAATTCATGACAGGATCATTTTTGGGTGTACTATCCCTTTAAAATGGTTATAATCTCAGAAGTCTGGTTTGAGTTAGAGTTAGATTTCAATGTTGTGTCTGTGCTGAGTTTGTGTAAAATGACTCATTTAGATCATTTGGAGAATCGAGAACACAACAGGAAACAGCAAACAGCAAACATCTACCACACATGGAAAAGTTTAAGGTTTCCAGTCGACTGAGCCTCTAAATCTGGCATTTTTTATAATTTGCCTCTGAAGTTTGCTCTGCATGTGTTCAGTTTCAAAATAGTAATATCTTACAATCAAATAATTTGTTAATTTGTTAATACATTCCAGATTAAATTATAAAAACTTGACACTATTTGTAAAGCTAACACTTTAATAGCGTGTGTCAAACACTGGTTAGGTCAAATGTAGTCTTGTTTTCAAGGTGTGGGAACCATGGACTGACCAATCACGTTTCATTTTTAAGCATGTCATGCTTAGGGGCATGGAAATTTCCTTGCGATAACAGACCTGTCTTCATTAACAAGTGTGTCAAAAGTTTAAGCAGTGAACCTCACATTCAGCGTTTAGTTGATCATGATGAATTCTCATTGTCACCAATGCAAACAACAGCTTTCCTTTTGACCAGACGATCTGCTAAAGTGCAGTTTAGTGTGCCATATACATCAGATGTCAGCCAATGGTCTATGGGCATGGGGAATTCTGATGTAAAATGTAATCTTTAATATAAAGGTTGTGTTTGTCGCTTTTTGACCTGACTGCTGGTTGAAAAAGCAATTTTTTAGAGTGAATTAAAGGGATAGTTCACCCAAAAATGAAAATTCTGTCATCATTTATTCACGCTCTTGTCATTTCAAACCTGTATAAATGTCAGAACACAAAAAAATATATTTTAAAGAATCCTGGTAACCGAACAACATCTGTACTCATTGACTTGCATTGGTTTTATGTCGAAATATTAGAAGTAAATGGGTTCCTCCATTTTTCGAATACCAACATTCTTCAAAATACTTTTGTTGCTAACAAAATGACACCATCGGTCAGGAAACACGGGAGAGACAATGGCATAGAAGCTGACGTAACTCGTCCTCTGATAGCAATGGTGGACGGTGATAGCTTTTGCCACTGTTCCTCATACAAATCGATCGTTTCGAGTTGGTACCAAATATCTGTATTTTCAAACAACATTGTAACATACACGTTCAAAAGTGACGCCAAAGGGTGCTGATCGAGCGTAAATAGGTGATGAGTGAGGATTTGTTGATTTTTCGGAAGAAAGTCATTCAGAATGACAATAGGGTGAGTAAATGATGACAGAATTTTCATTTTTGGGTCACTTTACCAATAACTTGTCTTTAGTTAAAAAAACGGACAAAATGGCATTGCAGGTTAGTGGAAGTAGAAGTTGCACAGTGAGAAAACTTTTGTGACTTCAAAACTTGATCTGCATTATTTGCACTTGATTGCCTTACCTTGCTACACACATTTTCTTGTCCGTCACTTTAGTTTGGAAAGCATCACAGCAGAAACTAAATGTAAATACGTTGCATCTCTCAGGATTCAGATACAGCCATTATTTGCTGTTACCTCCCAAGCTTTCATGGCTGATCTGATCAAGGTTTCGCAGCACTGAGTTCTGCATTTTTGTGATCGTTAACAAGAATGATGGCACAGCATGCCTTCCATTTCCCCTCTCTGTCACTTCTTTGATGATTGACTATTTTTCGCTTTCAAAATCTCTGTCAGAGTTTTTAATAGCTGAGCTTTCCCTAATGGCCCAGTTTCCCATAGATTTCTGCTCAGCGAGGCATTCATCGACATGCTGATTATAAAGCAACCCCAGATCAATAAGCGAGCCAGTTTACATGAAAGTGGTGACAAATCTTTTTGTGTGTGTGTCCGTTTCACTTGGAGCACCATGTTCTTTTTGCCCGCCTGTTTTTCAACTGGTAGCAACCCCAAGGTCATGGGTTCATGACACACACAAGCAGATAAATGTATACTGTACCTCTATGTATATGTAATAATCAAAAAAATTCATTTGGTAAGTTTTTACATAGCCGTGTACTTGTCAGATCGTCTGTCACAATAAACCCGTTAAGCATCACAGGAGAACATGATCGAATCAGTAAATCCCATCTCATTCTGCAACTCTGTCTTTTTCCATCTTTGCACGCCTCCTTATTTTAATGAGAAAATGAGTTCACTCTCACTCCTAATCTGAATGAAACCGAGATCAATGAAGTCAAACCCTTTTATTAAAAATCACATATTTTCTCTGTCCCTCCCTATCACTCTCGCTCTCCCTATTTTCTTTTTGTCTGTGACATTGTTAAATAAAAATGTGAAAAGGGAAAAGGTCCATTTGCCTGGCCGTTTACATCTCTTAGTTTTCCCTTTAGCAGAAGGCAGAAGCAGCCTGAATGTTTATGGAAATGAGCTGAACTTGTGGATGTTATGAAGATGAGCTGACCTTTGTAAATGTGGCAGAAATGACTTGGGAAGCCTGTTCTTCATTATGGCAACTTCCAAAGCCTTTTTCTGTCTAGACAGAAAGCCTTTTAAAAGCCCTTATCCGCTCAGCTCAAGGAAAACCATCCACAGCGTGCCCTAAACGCAACAACAAAACACGAATGCAAGAGCACATAGGGCAAAACAAATCTCTTTTTTCTGCCGTGTTTGGCTTGGCACAGTAAATTCAGTAACTGAGGACCACTCTACAGCTCTGGCTTTGAAAAAAAACGAACCTTTTCCATTTCTTGTGTTAGCTGGTATTAATCTACATACAGTATGAATAAATTAGAACTTTATAGAGATGTTCTCTTATTTACTGCTGTGGTAAGAACCCCGGCCTACACAGACTTAAGCGATCTAAACTTTTTTCAACATGAGAACAGCATAAAAACCTCAGAAGTACAGGTCTATCGCTGACATGTGGCTGACCTTCTTCTCCAGCAGTATGTGCAAAAACATCCATATTTCATCAGCTTTTAAGCCACTAGACTGCATCCTGCCTTAAGTATTAGCATTTTAATCCTCATGTCTCTCCTACTGCGCCTTCTGTAGAAAGAATTTAACAGACAGCTTTCTCTTCTCCTAAACCTCTCAGAAGAAGAAAGAGAGAAAGGGAAGAATGTTTGAACTCCAAATCGGATGACAGAGACAAGAGGCCCCCTGGGCTGCGTTTCTATCCTGAGAATAATTTGAGAAAAGAAAAAACACTTAGAGAGAGACAGAACGACTCTTGAATCGACTGCAGTGTTTTCAGTGCTGCTAACATCTACTGTATTTCGACTTTAATCAACTCAGTCTGCCAAACAAAAGTTTTGAATAGTTCTTATTCTCAAAGAGTTTTGTTGAAAAGTGTTTTAGTAGGCTTCTTGTATAGTGTGTGAGTGGCGGCCATCTGAAAACAGTTTTTTATAAATGGATTGGTGCCTGGAAACCATGGTGCTGCTAAAAATTGTGTTGCTTGCTAGAAATGTAAAATGACTCAAATCTTTTTATATTTATCAAAATGTTCTTTTAAGTGTGTCTAGTTCATCGCTGTTCTGTGAATAATTATTAATCATAGATTATTATAGATTTTACATATCGTTTTGTCTTTCTGAAACCTTGAAAGTCCAGATTTTCAGTTTTCCGGGAAATTGAAAAAAACTGAACTTTTTTAATGATTGCATACTGTGTTTTCAAAGTTGATATACACATTTTAACACTTTGTATTGGTTAGATATTTACAAAACAAAGTGACAAACATAAAGGGTTTCTGGCACACCCCATGGTGTAACACGATTTCACCATCCAACTTGGCAATACCACAATCGCACCTTCCAAAACAGCCAGGAACCTCAGAGTCATTGATGAAAAGCTACCCCTCAACGATCACATTGCAAAGACAACACGATAATGCCGATATGCCTTATTCAACATTCGAAAGGTTAGACCCTATCTCACAGAGCATGCGGCACAACTCCTTGTCCAGGCCCTGGTTATCTCAAGATTGGGCTACTGCAATGCTCTCCTTGATGGTCTCCCTGCAAAGGCTATCAAACCACTCCGGTCAAAACGCAGCAGCACGCCTCGTCTTCCAACAGCCCAAAAGGGCTCATGTGACACCCCTTTTCATCTCTCTCCACTGGCTACCGGTTGAAGCCCGTGTTAGATTCAAGTCACTGATGTTTGCCTACAGGACTATCACTGGATCTGCACCGGCATACTTTCACACCCTCCTACACTCCTACACCCCATCAAGAACCTTGCGTTCAGCAAACGAGCGGCGCCTTGTATTGCCTTCTCATAAAGGCAGTAAATAGCTTTCCCGCTCATTCTCCTTCACAAATCCTTCCTGGTGGAACATTCTTCCTAACTCAGTCTGGTCAACCACATCTCTCACAACCTTCAAAAACCTACTTAAAACTCATCTCTTCTGTGAATACTTGATAGACGAATTAATTAAAAAACTAACCCTCTCTTTCTCTCAACAGGTAGTGGTCTAACTTTTGTTGAGACTAGTATCTTTGTATTAGCCCAATATTGTATTCGAACTTTGTAATTTTTAGTGCATCATTGTGTAAACGCATCCTAAAATGCAACTGACTGTAGCCATCCAAACAGGCATTGTTATTCAGAACATGGGTGAAGCCTGATGTTGATCTTTAAACATAAGCATATTTTCAATTTCATTTTGAAACAAATTTCCTACAATAACCCCGATCCTCCACAGTAATGAATTACAAATATCCTCTCTTTGATCTATGTGTTTTTTATAGTTAGGATGGCATTATTATATATTTTCCCAGCAACAAAATTCATGCTGAAGATGAAAGTTGTCCTATGATTTCAAATTTAATTTGTTCAGTCATCCATTAAATCGGCATGCATGCTCTCTCTCTGTGGCAAAGGCTGAAGAGCTGGGTGTTAAATTGCAATGGCAGCATTGAATGAGAATGAGAGATGGGGAGAGCATAGAAGAGAGCCGCACACAGTGAACCTAAGCAATCAAATTAAAAAAGTTATTCAGTTTGAAATGAGGGACAAACCTTTTTCTGATGCATTCTAATCATGGAGACCCTCCAGGCTGAGACCCTCATATGAGGGAGTAAGAGAGGGAGGTAACTGAAGGAGGAAGATGGAACACTGTGTGATGTGATGACAGGACGTGCCCTCCAAAGTCGTGTGGCTGTGAGGAGTGTACTTTCACAAAAACACTCAAGAAACCACATTGCCCGATTGAGAACCGAGATACTGTTTTTCATTTTCTCTGTGGTCAGCAGTTTTAATGAACTCATCAGCCGAACAGGCAAAAACAAATGAAGACTAATTTACTGCACGCTGCCGTTTGCAAAAAGAACCGCCAATAAATTATCTAATAATTAACCTTTCGAGGATTACTTCCATCCTAGCATGTAAATAATATCTCATAGAGCAACTGGCCTGAGACAATGAGACAACATGGTTCATATAGTATTAATCAAAATTAAATTAAAATCATATTGTCTTTAACCATGTGCCGGTATCACTTTTTCATGCTGCGATTAATTGAGAGAGCATTTATCACGGTATACGGTATTATCACGATATTGTAATTTTACAAGAGAAACAGGTTAAAAAAAGAAAAACTTCAGTTTTGTCTTTTTAGTAACTTGAATAGCTTTTTAATGAACTAAAAGTAACTCAAACATTTAAATACAAATAAATATAAATAAAACAATATAAAATATAAAAGTAAACTGAACAATTATATCAAAATGAATAATGTGCAAACTGCAAAAGAACATTTGCAAAAAAAACAAAAAAAAAACAACTATAAAGTTGTGTCGGGCTTCCTGGCATATTTACTCCTCAAGATTAAAGTGCAAAAATGTGAGCATGTTCACTTTGCAAGAGAAACAGGATAAAAAAATAAACTTCAGTTTTGTCCTTTTAGTAACTTTAATAACTTTTTAATGAACTAAAATTACCTCAAACATTTAAAAACAAATAAATATAAGTAATTTTTTTGGAACCCAAAATATTTCCAAACCTCTGACTTTACCCTTTTAGAAGGGGGATAAATTGTCGGCAGCGTTCCTCCTTCCGCCATGCTTCTTCTTCATGTGAGAATTTGACTGCGGCGTCAGTTGCCGTGGCGCGCACTGCGTGCAGTGTGATTCTACGTGTGACGTGAACACTGTTTACATCCGGGTGCGCTCACGTGTTCTGCGCAGCATATACGCAGTGTTTGCTCAAGCGGTTGATGGAAAATAAGCTGTAATGCACGTTCTAAAAATACAAATTCGGATCTATTATTTTTTACGGTATTTTGAAGTGCCCACGATAACAATATTGTGTATATTCATTATCGTGATTTATTGAATTACCGAAAATCGGCACATGTCTAATTGTCTTCATTATGACATGATGTCGCTTTGGAAGTAATTGTGGTTTAGCCGTAAGGTATTGGATTCATTATATCAAGGTGGCAACCCATTTCTATTTAAATTAAATCAGAGCACTTGTTTATTTTGATGCATTTGTTCATCCCTGATTTTTTATATTTAATGCTGTACTGCAGTACAAATATCTAGAAAATATTAAATTAAGATACATTTACTTGACAAAGAAAACGGCCTAAGATATAAAATTATGTGGCCTAAGAAATTAAGTAAAAAATCTGCCAGTGGGGAAAAATAAACTTGAATTAGGTGCTTATTAAAGCGGTGAAACTTATTTCAAGTTTATTTTGTTTTACCACACTGGCAGATATTTTGTAAAATTTGTATGCATAAACGTAGCCTAGTTATTTTTTTAATTCTTAGAAAAAAATGATGTCACAAATCAGGTCACTTTCCTTGTCAGAATTTCTAGATATTTCTTAAAGATGAGACAAATATATTAAGATGTTCATTTATTGCAGTATGCATTTAATAATTATTGCCTTTATAGACCACTTGGCAAGATGTAAACACTGGTCCAAAAGCACTTTGTTTCATTTTTATTTTATTTTTTAAATCTTACATACATCATTGAATCTTAAAGATTAGTTCTGTTGTTTGTATTTTGTTCAAACATGTGTAGTATATAAAACTAAAACAGAACATTATTCTGGACCAGCGTTGGATCGGCGTTGCCTATGCTTTCTGAAGTGGTCATGACCATCTCTGTTCGATGCATAAAATTACATGTTACTTATCTTTATGTGGGTTGACGTCAACTGGCATCAAACTGACATTGCCTTTGAAAGTCTTCCCGACGCCTTAAATTATTTATTTTTTATAATCTTACCATAGCAAATCAGTATAGGAAGACTCAACTGATTTTTGTTTATTTTTAACCCAATAAGTTACGGATGGCTGATTTAAATTACTTTTCATACTCTGTTACCAAACAGTTTAAGACATAGATAAGTTGTGGTTAGGGATTCATGGCACTTGAAATCAAATGTGCCTTTAATTCCAACCCAGGGAACATCCTTTAATGGCATAGAGCCTGAGCCAATAAGCTAAGCTGTGAAGTTGCAATACGATTTATCATGGTACAAATGCGGAGACATGACAGAGCGCTTGCTAACACGACCCTGACTGAACCAGATAAACCAACAGGGTAAAGAAATCTTTGCATCTCTTTCTGTTTCTGTATGCGCACAGAATTAGCCCACCGTTGATTTGAAAGAGTCATTCTTGTGCTTTGGGCATTCGCTTTTAGGTTGGTATCGCAAGATACACATTTATCACACATAATAAATGTCTAGGTGTATGCCTGTACTAACAGCAAGAGATTATTTGAACCTAAATAATATGCCATTACTACATTTTAAAAGGTTGTTCAATGTTAGGTTAATAAAGAAAATGACTTGCTATTTGTATTTACAGAACTCAAGCTCCTGCAGCATAAATAAATGAAACCTGAATCTAAATGTCATTTCAGGACCTGCTTGACACCCATGCATAAAATAAGTTCTGCATGCTTATTTGGAAATATCCCAAACCACTGAGGATCCGAATAGTGATGCAGTGAGTGGGGATTGTAGAGACTAAGAATACATTTACAGGGCCTTCCTGCAGATTTGTCTACAATCCTACTGTAATTATCCCAACCTGGGGGGCCGTCTTTTAGATGCCCAAGCGATAGGCTGTCCTTTCACCGCACCTCTGGATACAGCCCATTAGAACAAGTTCAAAGCAGACCAACTAAGCATTCCATATCTCTTTCTCTCGTTTCTTGTCCTGGAGTTATTTGGGTTTGTGATTCACAGCACATTGCTTCTACCCCAAAACAATTCCTTTTCTATGTGATGCACAAACTAGCAAGACAAGACGCAGCGAGCAGATAGAGAGAAAAACACAGGCTTAGGTATAAAGCATGGATAAGAAAAGAGAAGCAGCAGGGAAGATGAAGAATCATTTACATGAGGAAGGTGGAAGCAGAAGAACACAGGGTTAGATATAATGAAAACGGAAGCAATGCCAGAGGAGCATCATTAGAGAGACAAAGACACATGGATGGGATAATTTGTTTCTCCGTTTTGTTTACTCAACTGCTGTGAATAAGAATGGAGTTACCGTCCTTCTGAGAGGGAGTTTGGATGTGCTTGGGGTTTGGCCAGCCAGCTTCTCTCTTTTTCTTTAAGTTGGCCCCTCGTTCCACAGAATGGAACATCACGTTCACCTCCGCACACGGGGCTGTCACCCATGCTCAAAACCCATTAACACGGACAGAACAGAGGTCAACAGGACAGAAACTGATAAGGATGACCAAACACACAATCATACGAATATGTGACGCACACACTTGACCATACTTGTACAGTATTGAGGGTTATGTGCTGACATTTTGTAAAGGTAAAGAAAAATCCATTCTGTCTCACTTATGTGCATAAATAAGGACCTCCAACTTAAAATTCAAAAGTTCAAAGATTGTTTGTGTTTTTATTTGTAAAGTATTTTCTAAAGAATATTAAGATTGGGGCTTTTCTTACCAGCCGAGCATGATGCCACCTTAACAACACTTATAGGCGTGAAATTGTTAACTTTTGTATACATGATCACTTAAAGAAAGTACCGGGCACTGACACTCTCTTTTATCTCACTTTTTCTTTGTAGGACTGGGTGACAGCTACAGATATCCTCATCTCACTGGACAGACTGAACACTTTTGGAGACGAGTTCTTCAAAGATGCCAAAGTGCTGCGCTCATATTTTTATGCCATATCTGACTTCTCTGTGGGGGGCAGGTAAAACAACAACAACACAACTGTGAAAATCTAAAAGATGAAAACTTGTTAGATTTTCTTGCTCCTATTGGAATGCACAAGAGGTTGTTAGGAACATTTTCGAATCATGCTGAGATCATAGAGATCCTCGGGTTTTGCACAAATTTGAGGGTTTATGTTAGCTTGAGTGCCAACATAAAGTCAATGTTGACTCAAATGCTTATAATATATATATCATATAATGTATTACTATGGCGAAAGTTAGATTTTTACATCGGTGGTGATATAAAATTGTTCTGGAGAGCCGCATTGTCACTTTAGTTTAACGCCGTTTACTTATTACTTACTTTAATTATTCCTCTTGTTCGGCCATATTTTTTATACAATATAATAATTTAACAAGGCTTAAAATTGTTTTATTTAAAATTGTTTTCTACATTATTTTTCATTGTTGTCACTCCCATTCTTACACTGTCTATTGCTGTCTACAGCAGGATCGGTTTCCTTTGAAGTATACCAGGATATACAACTAGCTACTTTTTATATACATACGTATTCATGCCTACATTGTTAAAACAATGTACAGTATGTATGACTGAGTGCTTAGACCTCTATAACAGTGCAACCTTAATATAATGCACAACAATAACACAATCATGTTTTAAAAGGCTAATCACCTGTGACCCTACCTCTTCACCTTCGCTACAGCATGGCTACAGCTGCTTCTGCCACCTGATAAAATGACACAATCGGTGGTGCATGGCATCTAAACATTTCAAAGCTCTCATTTTAAATACATACTAAAATACTACACTGTAGATTGTCAACCTAACATTTCTAATAGTACTGAATTTCACAACTGACATGACTACCATGTCATTGTTTGACCTCTGTCCTGTGACCCTGTCACCTCCACAACATGATATGCCTGCTTCTGTCACCTAACCTGTCAAAATAATGCATTAATGCCTTCCATATGAACACATTTATGGAGTCATATATAGCTTACTGTAATCTTTACAAATCCCATAAACAAAAGCAATTAAGCTTACTTTCGTTTTTTATTTTATATTTATATAAGGTTCATGATATGCATTTTATATTGCCTAAAACATAACCCTCACACAGCTGAACTAATAACTAACAGTTAGACAGAAAATTAATTTGGAGCATAATTTGGAAATATGCTTATTAAAAATAAGCATTTTAGCTAATAAAGTCATTTGAAAGAGTCGATTGTCATTCATTGATATTCAACTATATTTAGTTATCCTAATAGATGTAAATAAGTACAGACACACACTAATATTTAAGTTTGCAACACATCCGGGCAATAGAGGTTTATAATGCAATGGGAAAGACATCAATATGTGACGCAACTTGTTCCGTATTTTTTGTCAATAAACTTTTGGTAAGAATTTCTTCCTACCGGGTAACCGGCAAAATCATGCTCATCGTGACTTGTTGACAGAGTTTTGGCCCTTACAACCAATCCATAGACTGTATACAGTGGTGTAGTCTAGTTTTTTGTGAGTTTATTCTGATTCCCCCCAGCCTTCTCACCCATCCCAGATCGACAACCCTTGAGGACCACCACACTCACGCATGCATAGTTGGCTAGTAAGAAACATTTGAATTAATATGCCAAAAATCCCCTTACAGTTATGTTGATGATAACAAATATGCTCATTATACCAAAGAATACGCAGTTGTTTTAAAAGTGGGGTGAGTTATCAGCAGAAAGTATATATTGTATACCGGCGAACAGAGACAGGATGCTATCCCTACAGATGGGGACGTAAGAGGCTTAAGAAAACACTGAAAAGTGTGGTTTAAATGCATGCCTTTCATGATCTCCTTTTTGTTTCACAGCACCAATGTTCCAAAAGTCAGCGTGTCACACTTTTCTGACACATAACGACATTGTTACGTATCTTCATGCTTTTTTAAGTGAAGTGAAAAAAAAATGAAACTTCTGTCATTTACTCACCCTCAGATTGTTCCAAACCTGTATAAATTATTTGTTTCGCTAAACACAAAGAAAGATATTTGGAAGAATGTCAGTAACCAAGCAGATCTCATCCCCATTGACTCCCATAGTATTTATTTTCCTTACTATGACAGTAAATGGGGGATGAGATCTGTTTGGTTACTGACATTCTTCTAATTCGCTTCCTTTGTGTTTAGCAGAACAAAGAAATTGACACAGGTTTGTAATAACATTAGGGTGAGTAAATTTCATCTTAGGTAAAGTATCCCTTTAATAAATGTCAGAATTTGCATATTTATGTAATTTTATCTACTTTGTATTTTTATAATATAGTCTGCCAATTCATATTCTCTTTTCAAAGTCCCTTGTGATTATCATGTGCTTTGTGTTTTGGTTAAAAAAGTGCTCCATTGATCTCACCAGTAACCTTTAACTCCATATAAGGTTATTACTAGGCAAGGAGAAGTTGTATGACTAATATTTACTCTTACACTGAATAACCTTTGTAGATTCAGAACAAAGACATTTAATGACAAATGTCGTAAGAGAGCAGGAATGTAATATCACCTCTTTCTCAGGTGCAAGTGTAATGGTCATGCCAGTGAGTGTGTAACCAATGAGGAGGGACGTCTGATGTGTGCTTGTGAGCACCACACCACTGGGGTCGACTGTGAGCGATGCGCACCATTCTACCAGGACCGCCCGTGGGCACGGGCCACTGCTGATTCAGCCAACCAGTGTGTGAGTGAGTACTGACTCATGAAGGAGTTTAAATGTTATAATAATACCAACTACAATAAAGTATAACATAACAGAGATTCTATAGCTGTAAGAGTATGCATGTACCATTGAATGCGGAGAAGCATCTTGCCAATTCCAGCGTTATGGATGTGACAGTGACACACTACTTTTATATTTTAAAAGAGAAAAAAATGAATGTGTTATGGATGTCACAAAGGACTCACGCTTTTGAGAAACAACATATTTGGTTTATGTAAATGAAAACGTGCAAACCAGATTCAATTATACTCACATGGATATTTAAACCACCAAATATCTGGCCCATTCCATTGGTGAAAAACTTAAGGTTGACATTTGCATGGAATTGTCCCACTGATGTTTAAATTGATGTCTTTGAAAACAATTATTAGATCTACATATTGTTTTTATAGTCCATTTAAAGTTTTATAGTCTTGTTAAACGTTCGAGTTAGGCTTGTTTCACACATCCTGCTTCTGCGACGAGTGGTATGCATTTATTTCTCTACCCATATAAACGTACTCGGTTACTTACGTAACCTTGTTCCCTGAGATACGGGAACGAGTACTGCGTAGCAGGACGCTATGGGGAAAACAAATTTTTCTCAGATGACTAAAGCTCTTCCAATAACGCAGGGAAACTGCACGGCGTTTGGTTGTGAAAGTAAAACTTTAAACCAATGGCAGCAAAGCTGCACAGATCTGTGGCGCATGCCAAAGGGGGCGGGGCTAATGGCTACATAAGCACTCCTCAGGTTACTTCGACTGAACCGACGACCATGCAGCTTATAAGCACAGTCAGGAACGCAGTGCTCGTTCCTGTATCTCAGGGAACCGAGTTTATGTAAGTAACCAAGTACGTTCCCTATCGATACTTCACTCGTACTGCGTATCAGGACTCTATGTGGAACCAATACAATCCTGCCATGCTACAAGAGGAACGATAACTCAAGACCAACCAGAACAAGGTTTGGGGGCCAAGCATGAGCAGGAAAGCATGAAACGAACAACGAGGTTGTTCTTTCCCACCGGTTGGCCTGCTATAGGGATTTGGGAAGCCGAAATGGCTGCCACAAAACAACCCTTTTCCAACAGCTCCTGCTGGAAGGACAGTATCAATGATACGTCGCAAGATTCCGGGTCTGTGGTGCGGGCTGCTCAACAGGCAGAAAAGACAGACCACTTAAGATTATAGAGTTGTCTCGTGGACGGCGCTCTAGCCTGAGAGATAGCATTCATGAAACAGAAACAGTGTAATGGAAGAGACAAACTTTCTTTAACTTTCTTTTCTGAAATATAAGTAGATTCATTTGAATATAAATTAGAGTTTATAGCGATCAAGTTTATATAAAATCCACAGAACTAGGATGTAGGGTTGTCACAGTACCATAAACATATCTTACGATACTATACCTTATGAAATATCACGAATAACAATTACTAGTACACTATAGTGTTTTTCAATCTTACCACAGTAAATGTCTAATTTTAGCAACATTTACTTTAGTAACTACTAAACACATTTTTAACATTGGAACTAATTCAATCAATGTGCAACAAATTTCATTCATAACAATGCTTATAGTGGAAAATGTTAGGCTTACTTTAAATGTGACTAAAACAGCCAGTGGGTGTGTCAGTGAATCATTCAACCAACTCGTTCATGCAGCTGATTCATTCAAGAACGAAGCAAGTGTCATTGATGAATGACTCTCTGAATCATTATCTCATCCGGGTCGTTCCAAACACGGATTCATTTAGGAGAGAAACACCGCAAAGAGACAGATGAAAGAGTTCAAATGAATGTTAATGCGCAAATGCAACATCAGCTACGGCACTACGATACTGCCATTAAAAAACAGAGCGGCATCACAGGAATTGTGAACACTTTGAACACACTGGACCTTTAACTGACCTACAGCTGCACTGTATTTGTAATGCAGTCCTGCGTCTAGATATTCAAAGCAGTTAATATCATCAGCACACCATTTACCCTACCAACACAATATACTCTAACTAAAGTGATGTGTGTGTTATTGTGTATGAATGTTTGTTTGTTCTCTCATGCATCTCTAGTAAATACTTTAGGGGAAGACTGTAATTGGCTATTCTGACAAACCCTTAAGGCGAAAAAGTGTGTTAATTATTTTCGTTCTGTATTCCACTAAGCTCCATGTTCCATAATTAACTCTATGTTTCTGTGGTCAACAGATGGGTTTCTTTTTTGTAATTGTTGTCCCTTCTAGTTAACTATTTTTCATAAGCACGGTCGGCACTATCTGTTAGTGAAGAGGTGAAGCTGACCACTGAAGCATTCCATGCATGGTGACATCACAAAGTTTTCTTCATGTTCTGTGCCAAGTTTATCATTTGCATGGCAGACTGTGAGTTTTGCCACCATATGTACGATGAAGTCATCGTACTTCCAACAGATATGTTAATTGACAAAAAGACGTCTGTTTTAATATAAATGTGAGAGAAGAGATGCGCTTTCGGCTGGCAAACATCAAAAACACTTATTTTTCCTTCTCGAGAATGTTCGCAGCCCTTTGTGAGGTTGTTACCCCAGTTTTTATGTCTGAAATAGAAATATTTAATATTTTAAATGGCATTATATCTTACTTTGAATGCGTTTGCTGTCATTGTGGGCTTTGACTGCCTTTTTTCCAAAAATCTGAGTGAAAAAATGCAACTCAAACATTTTTCAAACATCACATCCGCGCATCTTCTGTTGTGGTGCATCCTGATTTTGTCCTCTGTTGTGTAAAGTAGTGGCCAAAAGGGATGTAGGGCTTATTTTTTGTATAATTATTCGTTTTAATGCCCCCTCCGTTCAGATTAAACCAACAAAATATGAGGTGTATTTCTCGAGGGTAAAAATATTTAGTAGTCTCTTTCCTCGGCTATGTCCTTATGCATCTATCTACACGCAGCACGTGTCCCCTTACATGGAATTCGCCATGTTGTAAATGGACAAACTGCTCTACAGAGCGCGTTTCATAAATACGTTATCTCCTTCAGTAAAGAAGCAAGAACGTGATGACATCTCAGCCCTGTGTCAGCCACCGTAGTGCTTCAAAAGGAAAGGGTAGAGTGTGCCGTTGGTTGCAATTTGCAACCTCAAGACTAGATGCCGCTAAAGTTCATACGACGGTCCTTTAAGCCTTATTTTTATCCCTTTCCCAAAATTTGGTTCTGAACAGGTTAATAATCGTGTCTCACATTCTCCCGTACTATTTTTTAAGTGTAATGGTGAGTAATCCTTTTCTCAGCAGCAGCTCTGAAATAGGGTCCCATTAGAGAGTGATAATGTGATGGTTATTGCAGAGTCAATAGACTGATGTAACTGTAATAAAACAGGTAATGTCCCGCAATTCCCCCCTAGGTGGCTGGTGGTGCATAAAAAGCTGACTTTGTATATTCTGATTCGGTGATATAATGGGAAACAGAAGATTGTTATCACACAGGCCTGTGGCATGGGACCTTATTAGATTGTGCGTGTGCGTGCATGTGAACAAATGATATATGTAATAAAAAAATGGCTGGTGTGAATTTGATCTGAAGTCTTAACATAGCTGCGCGTTGCTATATATTTATTCATTTATTGCTTGTATAATATTTACTTACTTCTTTTTTTACTATTAGTAATTGTAATATTAATACATAATGTCATTTATTGTTGTAATTATTTTGGCCTGTATTTTTGACCTCTCTGCTCTTTCTGACACATTTATTTATATACCTTTTATTCAACCACTCAGTATGTAACTGTAGCGGTCTTGCCGATGAATGCGTCTTTGATGTGGAGCAGTACCGCAGCACTGGCAGTGGGGGGCGCTGTGTCGGCTGCAGGGGAAACACAGCTGGCCCTCACTGTGAGAGATGCAGAGAGAACTTTTACAGATCCTCACCACAACAGCCCTGCCAGAACTGCAGCTGTAATGTTATGGGTGAGTGAAACACACGCACACAACTTACCCATTGATTCACCGGCACCAATTTGTTATGTATTTACTAATGTAATAATGCTACAGTTATCTCTTTGCTCTTTGTATGACATATCACTTATTGCTCCCCGAACTCTGTGTAAGTCGCTTTGGATAAAAGCGTCTGCTAAATTACTAAATGTTCATTTAATGTTATGTAATCTTTCTTTAAAGCTCTAAATTTCTCATACAGTCAGATTCATTCAAATATCAATACATACAAATAAAGTGTTTAGAAAAACTGCATCTGTGGAGATCATGGACCACCATCATGGACTTTTTCATTATGTTTAGTAAGAATGCAAGCATTTTTGTTAGATTTTACTTTCCTTGCGGGGATGTTTGTTCCATACAATGCAAGTGTATTTTTAGCCAGAGGAAGCAATATGCAGGACATCAGGATATCATAAATCAACAAAAATACTGTAGTTATTATTATTTAAACAATGTCAGATATATTGCCTGTGGGTATAATATTTTAAAAATAAAGTTGCATTTGGAAACAATGTGGACGGATTTCAATTTCTTAAAGACTATAGATAAAGCAAGCTCATGTTAAAAAACTTTATTAATATATTGTATGTAAAATAGGTACTGCTGCAGGATTTATTTATTGACTGAATAGTTCGATTAGAATTTGATTTGCAGGTGACATGCAGATGAAAGAATAAAACAACTCAAACAACCCATATACCCAAAGACTGTGAAGGTCTATGTTAGAATCTCTCTTTTCTCATTGTTAGTTGTTTTCCGGATTACGGTGAAGTTGTGTTTTACGCCGAGTGCTACCTGTTTAACAGGTAGCGTGACGGCCCTGCAGGCGCAAATTCTGAGCTCAGTGACCCGGCACCACGGAGTGAAAGTGTCGTCCGTGTGGAGAAATGTTGCCTGGCTGTGGGTAATGTTGTTGGACATGAAAGCATACTGTCTGCCTACAGGATGAATAATGCTACAGTTATCTTCCTCTGCGCTGTTGAAAAAGCAAATGAATTTGTAGAGACAGGAATAGTTGTTGATGATCTGTTCACCACTGTACTTCCGCTCTCTACACCCTCAAAGAAAGTCCCATTATCTAACATACCCCAGTTCTTAAGTGACGATATAATAGCCAAAGCTTTGTCTCATTATGGTAAACTGGTATCTACATTTAAAAAGATCCCTAGTCTGTCAAAAACATTTGAACAACTCGTCAGCTGATGGTGTCAGAGACGGTGCCGTGGGTTACACTGAACCCAAAGCAGGACCGTCACATGCGGCTCCTGGCGAACGGTCATGTACAGTGACATGAATCATGTATGTAATGATACCCAAATGGAGTTGGGGGAGCTAGATTTTAAAGTCCCACTAATAAGAAAGTGTTCTGATAACGCTTAGAATAGGCAGACAAAAATGCAGACATGACTGAGTTCAGTAATAAAGATGAAACGTTAAGTGAGGGTGAATCATGTGATTAAAGCTTCAGTCTTTATCAGAGTGATTTTACTGGTTGTCATTATGAGGTAGTCCACATAAAACTAGAGCTACCAAAAATAAGAGAGGGTTGCACATTAATGAATACTTTCCTGAGATAAAGCAAGTGTTTCATGATGGAGGGCTGGTTTACGGACAAAGAGGTCTATCGGCTGAAAAAGATAGTAAGGAAAATTAACGATTTTATTGTGGTAATGAACAGGCTGTCAAAGTTGAGATGCTGGAATATTGTGTGTGCGCGTAAGGTGCCTGCGCAATCACTTTGAGAACGTCATTAGAAATCACAAAGTTAACTACTTTTAGTCATGTGCACACTTGCACTATAGCGGTATAATGTGCTTTTGCAAGATAAAGAAAAGGTAGAGGATACTAGTGCTGCACCTCAAAAACTGAACCGAACCCATCAGCATATTGTAAATTTTTCCCTTTCGTTTTGTTAATATGTTAATTGTCAAATTATTATTTATAAATATTTATTTTTATTTATTTATAGCCAATGCAGTGAAGAGACGCAGAAGAACTGACGAAATACGGTTAACGGATGACTAAATGCTTAAACACGGCAGCCCCCTACTCAACCCGCAGGTGTTATTTAAGTTTAACGTTAAACTTCAGAATTTTACACAAATGTGAAGTCTGTGTTTTATTTGTTTACATGCACAAATATTCATAAATAACATAAGAGATAAACTCAGGATAAAACCCTGTAAAATGTATTTGATCATTCTGAGATTATCTTCGCATCTCCGTTTCCATTTAGGCTTTTTATGCGCATTTTCAATTAATTTAAATTCTTAGATAGAAAAACCCCTTAGAGATTGCACATTCCATTACTTCTCCCCACCTGAGACGTGGATCTGCCACGCCCCTTATTCTGACCCCTCGGAATTAACAAATTAAGAACTGGTAATGAGGACAGTGAGAAAACCTAATTCCATGAATTTAATTGGGATATTTTTGTGGCCAGGTGATTTTCTTCATGTTACCTTTTCTTTTATATTTTACATTGTGTGTGTGATGTGATATCACACTGGTAAAATACCAGTTTATTTGGCGACAAAAGTTTTAAAGAAAGTTTTAAATGTTTCTGGGATGTATTTAAAACTACAAATGGTGTGATTTTGGCAAAGTTCAGACAAAAAAATGTGTCAACAATACTCTGAGAATGTCACTAAACAAATATCCCTGATGCCAAATGGCTTAGAGACTGATATTCCTGGTTTAGAAACTGTTATATCCGGCGTTTATATAACATCCATCACCTAAATGCCGTGAACAAACAGACACACCTAAACTTCTATCGCAAGAGTATCAAGCAACAGAGCAGCCCATTTTGACGCTGCAGATAATCTTGATGGTAAGCACGTCTCACTCGTCGGTTGGCTCCTGGGCGGGCTCTTTCTTTCGAATGGCCAATGAAAGGAAAAGGATGTCGACACAGAGATCCAGAATTATAAAAAACTTTCCAAAACAAGTTGAGTGCTGGGGGAGTGTATCAAGTAAAGAAATACTACTTCATACGTCCAACTAGTTTTTTAACAAGTTGACGATGTTAAGAATGAGAAGACAGCACGTTTAACAGTGTAAAGATATTTTTGTATTTTTTATGTGAAGACAAAGCAATAGACCCAATCTTAAAGTATAAATGAAATGGATGTTCCGTCAAAGTTTTTCCAGTCTGGCAAGAAAAAGCGAACAAAATAAAGTCATTCATGCCTTATGTTCAAAATCTGGAACGTTATTGACTGACCCCATGGATATCCCGAAGAGAGCAGTTACCTTTTATGAATCTTTTTATAAAAAATTAACTGAGTTCTGAATATAGGGATGTTTTTATAATCTTCCTCAAGTGTCAAAGGAAGCCATCGAAAAATTCCAGGTGCCTTGACTATTGCACAATCGGATGAAGCACTTCAAAGTATGGTGCGCTGAAAAGCACCAGGGATTGATGGGTTGCCAGTTTGTCTTTGTGGTCAGAAATTGGAGAAGATTTGCTGGAGGGACTGAATGACAGCCTTGCCGGAGGGCTTTTGCCGTTGAGTTGCGGCAGAACAGTCCTCACTCTCCGACCCAAAAAGGGTGATCTGATGGACATCAAGTGCTGGCAGCCAGTTTCTCTCCTGTATTCATGAGTGACTTCAAGCTTCTTTCTAAAATTTTAGCTAATCGATTGGCAAAAATTATGGACCAGATCATCCATCCTGACCTAACCTGACATATTGTGTCCCTGGTAGGTCAATTTTTTTAAATGTCTCCTTGATCAGAGGTCTTCTTCATGTCTCTAATGTTTTGTATTTAGATTGTGGTCTAATATCACTGGATCAGGAGAAACCTTTTGATTGCGTCGAGCATGTCAATTTATGGAGAGTTTTGGAAGCCTTTGCTGTTTGCAAATAATTCATAGATCAGGTGTAAGTTCTCTGTAGTGACCTTCAGAGCATTCTCAAGGTGAATGGGGGTTTCTGTGCTACTTTCGGAGCATTAGACAGGGGTATTCACTCTCTGGCATGCTTTATTCTTTGGCCATAGAAACCTTATTACAGCAAATAAGCTTCATGGTATATCTTTGCCAAAGTGTAGTGGTGAGTTTTTATTATCACTGTACACTGATGACATAATAGTTATGATCAGTAAGCAAAGGGATATACAAGGTTTATTAGAATTACTTGGGAAGTTTTATCTCCTGCTAAAATAAATTGGAACAAAAGTGATGCACTGCTGATAGGAAGTTAAAATGGTGGGAAACCATTACTGCCTACTGATCTATGTGGGGGAAAAGAAGGTTTTAAATATGTGGGGGTGTTTTTAGGTGATGAGACAGTAGTACAGAAAAATTGCCAAGGTGTTATTGAAATGGTCAAAGGGCGCTTAGAAAAATGGGAGCATCTGACTCCAAAATTGTCATATAGAGGGATTCTTTTATTTAACAATAATTTGGTGAGGTCTTCCTTATGGCACAAGTTGGCCTGTGCAGATCCTCCTTTGCAGCTTCTGGCAAAAATCCTGGCAAAAACATTTTATCCTGGTGCACTTTTTTGGGAATGATTACATTGGATCCCATAAAATGTTTTGCTTTTGTCTAAGGAGGAAGATGGTCAAGGACTTATTCGATTGCAATTTCTGCTAAAACTGTTGGATGGACCTACAAATTTTAGCTGGCATGCTGTTGATTTTGATGTTTGAGTTTTAGTCTGGGGCTGGATAAAGCACTTTTTTTGGATGGACCCCCTAAATCTGGACACCTCAACACTAAGCTTTTATAAGAATATTTATACGAAAAAGAGTCTTTTTGCTTTTCAACGACCAGAAAATGTACTTTCTCTTCACTGGTTATTAGAGGAACCCTTAATCTGTGGCTCTCGGATGGATCTAACGGACAGCTTTTTCCTGGACTTAGTAGGTTGCTGATTGCACGCAACATTATTAGACTGAGTCAGTTACTGGACATTGTGGAGCCGGACTTTAAGAATGAATCATTATTGGCTGAGCGATTGGGAATCAGGTATATTCGTCTGGTTTCCCAGCTGCTCATGAAATGGTATACTGTTCTTAAAACAATTGAAATTGATTTATTGACAAAGTACTGTAATGTGCACAAAGGTGTTCTTGTGTTCCCAATCCTAAAGACTCTTATCCCAGTTTGGTACTATCTGTGAATGTAGAAGGGATCACCTTCCATTTCTTTGACAATGTTACTTCTTTGTGTAAAGACTTTTGTTTTTATACTAAATCATTGTGCAGATGTTGTGTTTTAGTTTTTAGAAAAAAGGTTTTAAATGGAAATATTGACATTCATTGGCGTGATGTTCTTAAACTGGATGAGAGTACAAAACCTGAGTGGAGATCTTTATACTGTATTTACCACCGTTGACCTAGAGAACAGGTGATTTATAATGTAGAAATTATCCATGGTGCTGTTGCGGTCAATGCTTTTATTTCAGTTTTGAGGTTGTCTCCACATGTGTTTTTTGTTCTCACAGAGAAACAATATTTCATGGTTTTACAAATAGTTGTAGATCGGAACCTTTATTTTTAATTGTTAGTTACATTTGTTGGTGTTTGCGTCAGAATGTTGTAGCTTTGTTTTCTAATTTGGTAAAATCAAGAGTATTGGTCAAGAGTATTGGTTGATTTGTATGATTATCCATTAATGATTTTGTTACATTTGAACATATTTGTTGTTACAATGAGGCTCTGTTTATGAGGGTGAATTAATCTTTTTTTATTTAGTTGCATTGTATGAGTGTATTGTGAATAGGAGGTTTTGTAATAAAGATCGTCTTTTAATTATCTCTGTGTTTCTCTCTCTCTCTCTCTCTCTCTCTCTCTCTCTCTCTCTCTCTCTCTCTCTCTCTCTCTCTCTCTCTCTCTCTCTCTCTCTCTCTCTTCCAGGTTCTGTGAGTTTGCAGTGTGATGCAGAGGGAGTATGTTTGTGCTGGCCAGGTGTGTCTGGTGTGAAATGTGACATTTGCAAGTCTGGTTTCCATTCTCTGGGCCCTGGTGGATGCAGGTAATAAGGCCGGAAGCATTGTAGGATGGGAAAACATCATACTTAGACCTTGCATGCTGATATTCATATAAATATCTTACATGTAGCACAACATCACAAATAATATGTGCTGAGCAGAATTAGGTCCATAAACATTCATTAAGTACAAAAACTCTGGATACTTTGTGTGGGACTTAGACTCATGCTATTATAATGCCTTGCAGTACAAGTTCAGCTAAGAAATTAAATAATGACTCATTGACAGCAGCCGGTCTGAATTTTAAGTCAAAAAGGTTAACTAACACGTGTAAAACTCTATCACACTAAAGCTCAAGACCAGAGAAGTACAGTGAAAGTATTCAAATCAAAGCAAATTAGGACACAAATTAAATATTACAATATATTGTGTATTAAGTTAAGATATATATTATGATATTAAGTTATCTATCAAGATTAATTTGTTCTGACATAGTTTAACAGTTTTGTTCTGACCTCACCACTATTTAAACTATAGTGAATAAATCCAAAAGATTTTTGCAAAATGCAATCTTCATTACTGCTTACTCTTCTATTTTGTATTCATTCCATATTATCTTTTACATTATTATTATTATTTTATTTAGCATTTGTTATTTAACAAGAGAAATTGAGAAATTGAAGGAAAGATTTTACAATAAAATGCACATAAATAACATCCACCTTAAGAGTCCTCGCACTTTGCACATGCGTACAGTACCCATCGACGCATGTAACTCTGTAATGCAGACAAAAACACAAGAGACAGGCAAAACGTCAAACAAAAATGTTATACATCAATTCGTTCTCCTGTGGCCTAGGTAGGTCAGTGTTTTCGGGTGTAAATTAGTTGGTCCACTGGAGCGAAACATGAACCAAAGAGATGGGGAGAGAGAGTGAGAGAGGTATAACTCTTGTCAGGTAAGAGACTTACGGGTAATAGTGAGCCAGTTAAAGCAAAAAATTTAAGGCCATGTGGCAGATCACCGACAGATAAAACATTTACACCTGACAGAGCAGCTCCCGTCCTAGAGCTGCTGTGAGCAACAGGCTCTCTCGTGTTTAATGGATGTTTGTATATGTGTGTGTTTCAAACAGGTTGTGTGAATGTGATGAAAGGGGCAGTGTGGGAGTGTGTTCAGCTGAAGATGGCCGCTGCCGCTGCAAGACTAACGTGGAAGGACAGTCATGCAACAGGTGACCCATAGCATACCCTCACTGGCCCACTCTCTATCTTTCTCATTTCTCATTGAACCATTTGCCCTATTGATAGACTAAATGATGCTAATCTCACACATACACACAGACGAACACTAGTTATCATAAATCAAAGGAGAACATAAAAAATCATAAAAAACTCTCATTTCCACTCCCCTCTGCAAACAACTCGATAAAAAAAGAGAGAATTCTCTCTTTCACATACATCATTTTGAGTTCACATACATCATTTTGATAGAATAGAGAAAAGAAGACCACTCTACAGTATCAGTGCGCTATATTTATGTTTTTTGTTTTTGTGTACTATAGGTGCAAACCAGACTCCTTCAACCTTCAGCTGGAGAATCCAGAGGGCTGTAAGAAATGCTTTTGTTTTGGCCACTCCTTGGCCTGCTCATCCTCCAATCAGCACACGGCTGTCAAGATTATTTCAGACTTTCTACGAGGTAATTCATAAAACAACCACATGGGGAGCCTTGAGCAAATATTCAATGGTGTGGCTTTAAAGTACACAATGGCTTCAGAATAACCATTTAAAGTAGAAATGTTAGTAATATTTGAATTTACAAAACAAACAAGAAGGGAAATCTTGTCTACAATCCTAATTTTAGTCAAAGGGTAAAAAAAGGTCATTATTAAAACAAATTAGAAAGTCCACGGGAAACCCGTTGCTAATTTTCCTGTCAGGTTGGCCTACAGGGTGACATCTCTGTTTAACTGCTCTATTGTAAAGGCTATTTTTACTGTCAGGATTACAATTACAATTATCTTTAATTTGACCTTATATATTTTACGGATGCTTTAACTGTTCTGCAGTGAATATATTTTGATGGTGTTTTTTGTTAAGATCCAGATGGCTGGAGGGGCGTATTCACCAGAGGGCAGGAACACTCCCTGATCTGGAAAGAGGGAGAAGTTTATTTGTTGCCTAAGAGAGAGGAGAACGGCTTCTATAAAGCCCCTGGTAGGAAAGCATCCCTTAACTGATGTAATGCCATTTTACCAGATAACTTGAATTACCTTTGTATAGGATCATTTGTTTAGGTCTTTTTGGGATATCCTTTGTCTGTGATGTACTAAGCTTTCCCTACTTTTAATTAGTTTGACTGTGTGTGACAGTTTGAGACCATCAGAGTCATCCAATAAGGTTCCAGCAACAAGCAATTTTATTGTCAACAATGAAAGCAAAATAACAGCTTATTAGAAATGTGTATGGCTTTGGTTTCTTTGTTGCCATGCTCTCTGGTACTCGCAATTGAAACGGTGCACTTCATAAAACACATAACTTTTGCAAACCTTACAATTACTTTTTGCTGCAGTTTACCCCACAATTCTGGCAGTTTCTCGATATGCGTTCTTCAGCGATCTTGTTATCTCCTGTTGTCGCACTACGTCATCAATAACCATCAATGTCCAGTTCCAATACTCAGGAACACAGGAAAAGAGAATGCATGAAAGTATCTGGATGTGTTCTTGATATCAAGCATGCATTGAATGCAGAACCTGCTTGAAGTCCAATAAGTCATTGTGGCAGGTCCATCTGAGTTCGTTCCTCCGAACCGCAAGACCGGTCTCCTCAAGAACACAAGTCTGTTTTTTTTCCTTCCTGGAATTGAGAAACAGCTTCTGTCTTCATGTACTTCACGTCCAAATCTGTATACATTTCCTTGTTCTGGTGAACACAGAGAAAGATATTTGGAAGAATGCTTGTGACCAAACAGTTCTAGGTCACCACTGAGTACCATTGTAGAAAAAATTACAATGGGAGTCAAGTGCCCCAGAACTGTTTTCTTTCCTACATTCTTCAAAATATCTTCTTTTGTGTTCAACAGTTGAATTTACAAAGCAATTTGGTCAATGAAGGCAAAGAACTGTTTGTTTATGAGCATTCTTCCAAATAACTTTCTCTGTATTCATCAGAACAAAGACATTTATACAGATTTGGAACAACTTAAGTAAATTAAACTGTTCCTTTAAAATGACAAAATCCCAGATCAGGGCCCTGTCCAGTGATCTAGGAAGCTGATTCATACAGTTCCATATTGTGTTGCTCTGTGTGATCTTTTCACAGCTGGTTATGACCGACATTTAAATGAACGAGAAATGGATAGAATGAATATGGTTGGCCATACATGATAATCCACAAAGGAACCTCTGATGTTAAAGAGGTTAGACAAGGCAGCTCAGAGGCTGGATTTTAGTACATTTCCCCTAAGTGTAATGGAGAGTCTGAGTGTATTTACTTTTGAGCAGTCTACACAGCAATTTACCACCACAGGGAGACACATAGCCAAAACAACTCAGCTGTTCTGTCCGGGGAAAATCCTGTTAACATCATGTCCTTTTGTCTCGTGACTTACACTATTTGATAGATGTTGATCAGCACCCACACAAATTCAACCAGTTCACCCATGAATGTAAATTTCTGCATTATCTACTCATTTTCCGGTCATTCCAGACTTTCTTCTGTGAAACTCAAAAGAAGAGATTTTGAAAAAATGTCTCAGTGGTTCCATACAATTGAAGTCAATTTGGTCCAGTGTGGTTTGCTTAACGTTCTTCAGAATATCCTTTGTGTTCTGCATGAAACAATTCATAAAGATTTGACATGACATGAGGGTAAATAAATGATGAAAGCATTTTTGGCTTCAAATTTAAATTTCTCTTTAAATTACATCTGTGTCTACACAAAACTGCTCCATGATTCAAAAACCGCAGGTTTAGGAGGGTTTCTCGTGTATTAACAAGGTTCTAATGATCACGTCTGTGTGTGTAAGCGTGCATGTTTAGTCTCATCCATCTTTGTTTAACTGCCATTGGTTGGTGGCCAAGTGATGTGATAGTTGCCTCTTTCTGCGGCTCTCTGCACCACTTGGTGCCGTTTTGCTTATCGCTGCAACGCAGGGCTTGTTTGCGCTGTTCTGAACGCTTTGTTAAAATACGCAGAGATCTATTGCTCCCCCGATGCTTTTTACAATCTAATTTTCACTCTTTCCCTCCCCAGTTGTCTCATTCAACGGGGTCTCCACATGTTTGCTTGAAATACAGCCACCATGACTATTTCTATAAACTCTGTTGTCTGATTTGTGTCATGCGCACTATTCTGATCCTTAATCACTGCACTTTGTAGAGAGACTTGTGTTTGAAAAGGAATGTTTTACTGATTTAGTATGTCTTGAGTTGAGTATTAGAAAGAGTTTAATAGATGCTGCATAAATGTGTGTGTGTGTGTGTGTGTGTGTGTGTGTGTGTGTGTGTGCGTGCGTGCGTGCGTGCGTGCGTGCGTGCGTGCGTGTGCGTGCGTGCGTGTGTGTGTGCGTGTGTGCATGTGGGTGTGTGTGTTTGTTCTACTGAATGAAAATGCAAATGTTTCAATGTTTCTTCACATGACTAGCTCATCTATCTGGGCACAGCACTGGGCTTTTGACACCAATGAGGCTGCCATGTCAATAGTGGTGACAAGATACCATAGCCAAGCAACCAAGCCAAGAGTTTAGCTAGCAGACTGAGCCAGACTGTGTGTGTGTGTGTGCGTGTGTGTGTGTGTGAGAGAGAGAGCTCTCCCCAGAGCTACAGCTGCTCCGTAGTGAGAGGAAAGAGCGAACATTTATCATAGCTTTGAGGAGAAAACAACGCGTCAAGCATAAACACGCATGCACACACAAACTCTCGACACCCACTAAATCTGGTCACAATCTGTCTCTGAGTCACAAAAACAGATGGAGAGAAACAGAGGTCAAAATAAGATTAGAGTAAAAGAAGGATCAAGGCAGTGTTTGGATCTAAATGTCCCCTGTTGCCTGAGATGCGGTCAGGTACCGTTTCCCTCACCAGTGCACCCTGACAGTCTACCATATGCCTGGAATAAATCTTTCAGGGAGTTACTTGTGAGACGTATCGAATGTGATCAACTAAAACAAATTCCAGAAATTATGCTGAATTCTTTAATCGCTTAACTGAGGTTTAATCATAATTTGCTGTTTAACTAGGAGTGGGTGATAGATTCAATATTTACGATGTATTTTTTATGATTATGCTTACGGTGTGAGATTAAGCAACATCATAAACATGCAATGATTTTAAGCCACATTTTATGAAAGCAGAGCATCTGGGATTTAAACATACTGTATGTGACCCTGGATCGCAAAACCAATCTTAAGTAGCACGGGAACATTTTTAGTTAAAGCCAAAAATCCATTGTATGGGTCAAAATTATCTATTTTCTTTTATGCCAAACATCATTAGGATATCAAGTAAAGATCATGTTCCATGAAGATATTTCGTAAATATAAAAACGTAACTGTGAGTGGATGGCCTCCGATTTATAACTGCAAAGGCAATTTTATCAATATTTAGATTTTTTTTGTACCCTCAGATTCCAGAGTTTTAAACGGTTTTATTGTCCTATCCTCACAACCCATTTACCAATAGAAAGCATAATTATTCCGATTTCACATTATGTAAAAAGCTCAATTTCGTAAAATTGACCCGTTGGACTGGTTTTGTTTTCCAGGGTCACATATTTGCAAAGTGAAAATGAAAATTCCTTCATTATTTGCTAACCCTCTTATCATTTTAAACCTGTATGACTATTTCCGTTTTGCTGTTTATGAATATTGTTATTAGAGTGCACAAACACACAATAGATTTTCTAATTCCTCATTTAGCAAAATGAGGTTCATCCAAGATTTATCACAACCTCTCTATTCAACTGGGCTCATCAACCATCACACCTTCCAGAACGGCCAGGAACCTGGGTTTGTAATCGATGATCAGCTAAATTTAACGGATCACATTGCAAGCTCCACCTGGTTCTGTTGAATCATCCTTTAGAAAAATTTGACCTTTACTGTCTGAGCATGCTACGCAAGTCCTAGTCCAGGCTCTTGTTCTGTCCTGACTAGTCACTTGCAATCCGCTTCTTGCTTGACTCCCAGCTTGAACAACCAAACCTCTACAGATGATCCAGAATGCAGCAGCAAGAGTGGTCTTCAATGAACCGAAGAGAGCACACGTCATTCCTCTCTCTCAAGTACCTTCTCTGGATCTGTTCCACATTTGTGGAATAATCTGCCCCTGCTAAAATCAGCAGATTCTGTAGCCATCTTTAAGAATCGGCTGAAAACACATCTCTTCCGTCAGCACCTGACCGATACCGATATGTTCTGACTTATGTTTCTTCTTTTCTCTTTCTATCCTTTAAAAAAACCTTTAGCTTGGTTTTTCTTTGGTAGGCTATATGAGACCATGCACTTTCACTGCACTTATGCTTTTTGTTGTTCCAATTGCTTCTATTGTTTACCTCAATTGAAGTCGCTTTGGATAAAAGCGTCTGCTAAATTATTAAATGTAAATGTAAAAAGCTGTGAAAAATGTTTTTATTTGACTAATTTCAATGTTTGGAATCCTCTTGGTTACATTGTCAGTTTGATCAAAATAGTTTCTCTGCTTTCTGATTGTAAAATTAGGAAACATCAATAGAACTGCAGAACAAACCCTATTATGTTGTTGAACCCACACATTTGTTATAACATCCACTGTGACCGAATACTGCATTGATATTGCTGCAGGGATGACACCAGCAAAAAATGCAAGAACACCCACTGTGGAGACAATGAGAAGCTCAGAGGTTAAATACTTCATATGAGCATGTTGACCCACTGACTTCATCCATACAACAATCTGAGGTTCTTGACTGTATTGCATCTTAAGTTTCATGGATGACAGATCAGGTAAACACTAAACATCTTTGCAGGTGTCCATGCTGAAACCCATTCATATATGTATTTTGCTCCCACGTCTCATAGTGAAATGGTGAAAGTATAGACCAAAGTCAGCCTAGACATTTGTCATTTTGAAGCTTACACAAATGAGGATTCTGTTATTTTGGAGATACTGTTTATCTTCTCATTCTGCCTTTTAAAGCACAAATCCAAAGCATCAAAAAGACACGTGGAATTCTTCATGTCCTCTTGGAGAATTGTTTGTGTGATGCTAAAGAAATATAATTGAGGCTCGGCGGGTTTAATTGAGTCGGGGAAAAGTTAAAGCCCGGATTGGTTGTTTAGTTTGATGGAGGCTCACTAAATGTCACCAGGCTTTGTCGTGGGCGGCGATTCATTTGTTTGTCTGAGATAGGGTTAACACTTCCATTTATTCGGATGTGAGGTCAGGAAGATGGTGTTAAATACAAGCGCCGAGAGCTGGGATATTTTATTTGTCTTTGCTGCTGACACTTTTCACTTTCCTTCAGTCGTTTTTATATTTTCTCATTTATAGTCGTAGTTTTTCACCAGAGACAACTCTTGAGTGCCTCTGGTTCTGGAAAGTCAGTTTCAGGTTTTAGAAGCAACGCACCGGCTATATATATTTGATTTATTGTCGCTTTCTTCACTTTTTGTTGGAGTTAAAGTTTGTCTCGACATCCCCACGCCAGCGCAGTTTGTGAATCAACTCTCATAAGGGTGTTTTGAACAGGCTGTCAAGCCTTGAAACAGCAAGACCTCAACAGGTATAGAACATTTTAGCCTCCCTTTATTGAAGTTGATTCGTACTTGTCCCTGTGTGTGGATCGACGGGGGGTGGAGAAGAAAACACAGTCCTGCTAAGTATCTAACAAGCTTTCGGGTTGTCGGGGCTCAGAATGTTTTACGGCTCTTTGTTTTAGGCGAAGCATGTGGTGCGGTACATGCTTTTGAGGGCTCAGGTCGATGGTGAGAGGATGATGGGAACAGGAAACTCTCAGGGGTGTCTGATAATGGTCCAATGTGAGATCTGAGCCCCACAGAGTGGCCGATATCTTATATAACATAAAAGACTGTAATTTTACCCTGATTTGTGTGTGGGCTTGCCAGTTTTCAGCTGGCCTACAAATCAAGGTCAAAATTAGAAAGAAGAATCATACAATATGAAGTCATGATTTGACATTTTTGTCTTTGTTAAAGGGATAGTTCAGACAAAAATAAAAATTATGTCATCATTTACTCACCCTCTTGTCATTCCAAACATATATAACTTTTTTTCTTCCACAGAACACAAAATATATTATGAAGAATGTTGCTAAATGGGGGCCAGTGGTGTTAAGTGACCAACTTTCTTCAAAATATCTTCTTTTGTGTTTTGCATAAAGGTTTGAAATGACATGAGGGTGAGTAAATGATGACTTGATTCAAATTTTTGATGAAGCAGTAGCAAAGCTTCAAGAGCAGAGGAAGGGGAATGATTGACATTGTTGAACACAAAAGCCAGATGATTTCTCCTCGATTCAACACCAATATTGTCAATGGCTATTTTCAGATATTGGTGATGGTACAAAAGGGTTTTCAAAGTACCAAATCCGTAAACAGTTTTACTGTAACAACTGGCTATTTTTGTGTTTTTTACAGTCGAAAGCTTCCCCTCTTCATCCTTATCAATCACATTTCTCTGAGATATTATTTTCTTTTTACGCCGAAATGTGTGGCTCATCTCTGGTTAATGAACTTCAACTGAATGAATCTTTAACAACTGTGCCTGTAAAGACTAAGCACCTACATACAACGTGGGCCAAACTACAGACCCATACGAATCATTTCAACCTATTAAAAACAATACTATACATATACATACTGTACAAACACAACACAATTACTCTACCTTTATATTCAGTGAAGTAAGAAATTAGATTCAATACGACAATCCTCCTGCTGCAGTAGTAATGTATTCACACTGATGACAGGCTTGACTGCTGCTACTCTTTAAAATGAGCTTGCTGCATTAAATCCATTCTGACATTTCCTTAAAGCACTTACTCGTTCCAATGGAGACGAGATGTAACACTGAACCTTTATGATGTTCAGGAGTTCAGAGACTGTTAATAAAACAATCCATACAATTGTACATGTCTGCGAGCGAGCATATGCATCTGTTTGGGCTTGTGAGTCCATGCATGCAGATAAATGTGTGCCAGAGTTCTTTGAAGTCGTGTTAATGCCCTTTAATGAAGCAGAGACATATGAGCCCAAATTACAGCCATCCTCTTGCATCTACTTGCGTATGGGGATGTAAAACACTTTCAACAAGATCACAGAGATCCGTAGTAGAAAGATCTCTTTTTATACTGTGAATTTAAAATCCTATTATATTTTTATACTTGTTAACAAACACACACACACTTTATTCTTTTGGTGTTTATCTTTGGTAATCGGGTCGCCTCGGCTCAGCGGCTGGTGTAATGTGCTGGTAATCTGCTGGTTGTGAGTTTGTGTTCCAGAAAATTCTGTGCTGCCCTTGAGCAAACCTCTTAACTCAATTCACAGGCCAGCTGTTGCCGCCTGATAGATGTTACAGTTGTGTTTCCCTTATCACACCAAACAGTATTCAAATTACAATACACATGACAATTGGTGCCAATTTGAAAAATTATGGTCTGTTTTATCTTATCTCACAGATAAATTTCTGGGGAACATGTTGCTAAGTTACGGGCGGACCCTTAGCATGTCATTTACGGCTGAGATGGAAGTGCTGCTGCCCAGAAGTGTGACCGTTGTGTTGGAAGGGTCTGGAATATCTGTTGCGGCTGATTTATACTCTCAACAGGAACCTCGACGCTCATTGGACAAGACGGCCGTCGACATATTTACTCACAGGTGAGTGTGAGTTTGTTATTACTCTCCATATACAGTATGCACCCAGATGTGGGTGAACGATTAACCCTTGAAAAAATTGAGCATGAAAAACCTTAGTTACAGTGCTGTTGTAATGGGAAACAATGATCACTACTTCAGATCATTCTCGGTTCAAAGGGAAACCGTGAGGAATGCATTTTGATTGCATAAAAATACTTAAAAACTGAAATCTAGCCACTAAATGGTTGCTAAAAGAACAATCAATACGGCAAAATATTTAGCAAACAAACATGTTTTTGTGTGCGCGTGTGTCACATTTTTAACGTTAGGTGCCCCAATCGAGCAGAAATCTGTATGTAGCGCTTTTTGTGGAGTTCTGCAGACAATAACAATGTGGACCTGTCAATAGACAAATACTGAGAAACATTTGAATAAAGAGTGTGAGGTTGTAAGAGCAAGTTAATTTACAAAAGGATGAAAAGAATAACAAGGATGCCATCAAGCGCTTGCTTGATTTGTCTATAATTATGTGGTTTTAACAATTCTTTTCAGTTTTTATTTGAGTAAGTAAACAGTCTTCCCAGAAAAGTATGTGCTGCCATGTTATATTTTCATGGCTCTCTTAGAGCCCTTATGCAAATTTTACAAGTGGATGATGTTGTTGGGTTCCCAAAGAGTTTTAAGAGGAATGAAAGCGTATTGTTATGCAAAAATAAAATGCTAATCCCTGCCGTTTACAAAAGATTGATGAATTGATTGTTTGTCAAAAGGAATAAGCAGGTGTTTAGAATACACATTTTTATGTTGCTGCCATCATGCATTTGTTTTTGGTAAAGTAACACCAGTTTTATCCCAGAATTTAGATTTAAGTAAAAAAACAAAGATGTTGGCACGTAAAAACAAGCGTCATCGAAATTATTGGAGTGAGACTACAAAAAAAAAACAATTCTCATTCTTAAAGTCCCAGTGAACTTGAAGTTGCGATTGTTTTGCTTCCGTGTTTTGACGCATTTCCGAATTAAATTTGTGGGCGTGGCTTGCGTTTTTTCACAGCGATTTGACAAATGTATGTCATTTAAGATGGATAGTCACTATAGGCGGAAGTGCATTTTCAGATTTTAACTAAAGATTATGAGGGCACACGAATCTTAAAAAGAAAATGATCTACATTGATAAGCTATTTTTAATAAATGCTGCAATACGCTGAAACTAGTTTTTTTATGACATATCGCTTATTGCTCCCTGAACTCTTTGTAAGTCGATTTGGATAAAAGCATCTGCTTAATGACTAAATGTAAATGTGAATGTATTTCATGAAAAAATAGGAATTTTATTTTTTTATTTCACTGGGACTTTAGTAACTAAAAATGTTGAAAATGACTTATAATAAGTTTTCTTTAGTTTTTCTGAAAAGGTGTTGAAGACTATCAAATTTTTTGGGACCAAAGAACAGAGAAAAGCAAACATGCGTTTAAGACCTGTGGCTTATTATTAAGTGTTTCTTGATATTTAAAAAGGTGTGAAGAATATGAATAAACATTAGACAACAATTGTGGTTTCATTCACGATATCTGTGTATTCAAGATTGCATGTGTGGCAGCATATGGCAGTTTTACTTGACAGCGTATTAGGTTTATATACATTTTGTTTTTGTTGTTTTAACAGATGTTTTTAATAGAGTGATGAAACTGTGTTGTGATATCAAATTATTATTAATCACATTTAACAGAATCAGAGACAGTGGGATAGTATTAACTGAAAGATAAAACAAGGAAATGGGTATCACAAAAAACGCACAAGGTGAGAAATGGTGCTAAATATATACAGTGTCATCATGTATTTAGTTATAGGCAAATGCTGTGTCTAGGGACCACAATGTCATAAAGCTTTGTAAAACACTGGAATTACTCTGAAAAGCCTGGTTTTAACTCTTATCTCACTCTTCCCAGGTTGACAGAGAGGGATGTCCAGCCATCTATTTCACAGTATGAGTTTCTCCAAATGCTCTACAATCTGACTGCTCTACATATCAGTAATGCAGGGGGCCAGAATTGTGAGTTATTGTTAATGTGCATGTTTTTTTAAATAAATAATCAAATGCAATCAACACTGACTAAATGTTATAAATGGAGCAACATAAATATGGCAGAATGTGCTCTACTGAGAGCCATTGGGCCAGACCACACCCCCTAAATGATCAGCTGGGTCGTGATTGGATAGTAATTGCATTTGGCTGTTTAGACTGTACAGTGTTGAATATACTTATGAATGTAATATTTAATTACTGTGTAATTAATTCTGTATTTTACACTTTAAAGGTAAATACCCTTAGCACATACCTGCCAAACTGTATACACACATACACGCCATTTAGTTCATCAGCATTCTCTCTCTCTCTTACACCTGCACTCTCTCTGTTTTCTCTTTATCAAAGGAAGATTAAATTAAATTAAAGCTCACCAAATTCCATTATTATTCATCTGCCACATCCTGCTCAGTTCCTGTTATTGATTTTAAGAAAATGCAACACTGAAATGTGTGTATATCCCTGAACTCCTTTTTCTTTCTCCCACAACATGCCCATTATAATCAATTTGTCTATACATAAACCCAGACTGCAGATAATACAACAACACGCATTCAGATCAGCCTGACTGGAGATGACAGTGGTATGAAACTTCAGAAGTTGAAAAGCATAGAACCCTGAGACTGTATACAGAGAGAGAGAGAGAGAGACAATGGGTCTGTGTACGGTCTCCCTCTAACTATTTATGAAGCAGCAAGGATGCCTGAGAAACAAAACCCACTCACCTTTGCCATGTTCTACCTCTCCTCCACTAAGCCCTTATTGATTAATTCATTCCATCTTCATTTATTCATACGGTGATCAAAGATTCAATCTGCTTGCACCCAGTGGTCCAGATGTCTGTCTGTGTGTAAGCAAAGGTGAGTGTTAGCAGGCAGGCTAGCCGCCATGCACCGTGAGGGCAATTACAAGTGGATGGGACACAGTGTTTACTTTTCCCAAAGTGAATTCGGCATGACAAGTAGCTTATGGTGGTAACAGTATGGCAACAGTGAATAATAACAATACAATAGTTCATTGTTAATTAATAATACAAGAGCTGAGAAAACTTGGCCGAGACACTTAAGCAATATCTCACGATTGGGAGATACTGTAGTGAATATCATCACGCTGACTGTGATTTGGCTGTATAGGCACAAGTGCACAGGTTGAGTACTGCAGGTAATATGACAGTTAAATACTATCAGCAATTCTGTAGAACTTGAGTCGGGACTCAAGATGTTTTTCTGTAGACTCTGACTTGTCTTGGACTTGGTCATAGGACTCGCTGAATTTTCTAGTTGGTCTTGACCGAGTCAGATTATTTTTTTTTCTCCTTCCAAACAAAACCATTGATGAAGCATAATTGTTTGCATTAGTTGGAATCTTGACTTTCATTAAGTGAATTATCTTTCCTCTTGGATTAGGTTACTTTTTGTGATGGGTGTCAAGATGTAAAAATGTGATAAATAATACTAAATGACGTTGATATCTGTTACCCAGCATGTAGCTTTCTCTTGTTGATTGTCTCTATTGTTGAGTTTCATACATTGATTCTTGATGTCTGGTTGATTCACCAATTTAAAGGTTTTTTTTGTATTTTCTGTCCATTCAAAGAAGTGTAATAAGTCATACCACTACTTTAATCTCACACTGTAGTATCAAACAATACTCATAAATCAACAACACAATGGACTCATGAGCAATTATTTAGGTAACTGCACAAAGACTACAATCATTATCACCTGATCCCAATGGATCTTAGTTTTCATTGCCACAACAATTGTATTTTAGCACACTGTTATAACAGACAATGAAAACATAATGTTAAAACACAAGAATCAAGAATCCAACTAAAGCAAATACTGATCATAATAATGATGGTTTGTTGAAACTTTAACATTTTTTCAACATTAATTGCGGTTGCCAAAGTGATGTTGATTCAATGCAGTTAACACTGACAAGTCCACAAGCTGAGATCTGCTCCATTTTCCATTGGCAGCCCAGAATGTGATTGTTACACTACAATAAAAAGCATGAAAATCTGAAGTTGCACTTTGGCGTAATATGACTTTTGTGAAATTGCTATACCTAAATTAAATTAATTTATTTGATCCACTTTTTGATCATTCCAAATAAAGTATGTGTTCTTGAAGAGGAGCTTTTTTCTGTCTCTGTCTTGACCGTCTAATTTGGACTCTGTCTTTACTTGGACTCAAACCTCTTAGGACTTGACTTGGACCTCTTTAGACTCGGTCTTGACTCTGTCTCGACTTGTCCTGGTCTTGGATTTGTCTTGGACTCGACAAAGGTGGACTTGAGTACAGCACTGGTTATCAGACAAAGTTTTTAGAATCTACTTATTCATATATTTTTATTTTTTACTCTAATATGAGTTTTTTACTAAACTCATAAAAATTATGAAATAAATCAAGAGGGAACTATGGGAATTATGTTGTACATAAAAAACAAAACGTGGTATATTTTTGTGTCTTCAGTCTAGACACCTTTTGACAAGAATTTGCAGAAATGTTTTTGTCACCCTGGTATTGGCTTCTATTTTTCATTGTTTATTTAATAAAATTGATTAATTGTTTTAATGGATTAATAATAAGTTGTGTAATTATTCTATTTGCAAAATTAAATTTTTTGTCTTTCCATTTAAGACTCCTTTCCTTAGATAATTTTTATAGTTAGTAGTTTTTGTCTAAATCTTTTGACTGGTAGCCTAGTGAGCATGGTTTGACTGTATATACAAGGAAATTATACTATATTAATTTTATTTTAGACATAATATTGCAAGTTATTTTGTTTATTGTTAAGAAAAATAGGCATAAACAAATCATTTGGCAACAGACCTGAAATGCAACGGTGCATTCATCAGCAGATTACACATTTCTTATTAGAACCTACAGTATCTACAAAGGATTAGTTCATCCAAAAAAAAACTGTTAAGTGTTCCTTTCAGCCAGCTCACTCCCTGTTAGTTTTGGCATTTAAGAAAAGAACATGGAGTGGTTTGGCGCAGTCTTATTTAAGAAGATTGTGATTGGCACCAGCTAGCTGTTATCTTATTCTGATGTATGAGGCTAATGTTTCAATTACTCTACTTGCATTCGTCTGTCTCTCTTCATGCTGTGAAATGATATTCATCTGATTGAGTTGGGCCAAAATTAACTGAAGTGGGCGTAAGAAAAAGTCTATACGTACGGTGATATACTTCTACTGCTCAATGGGATAGCTTATCTGAGTAATGAAAATTCTGTCCACATTAAGTCAAGCTTATGTTGTTTCATATGTAAATAAATGTCCTTCTTCAGGTAAAATGTCACCTTATAACTATTTTTATACAATGATAGCGAATGGTGTTGTGGGTTCTCTAAGAGTTTTGTGTGTCCATAAAAAAAGACGTTAAACTCAGTGTTTTTATTTCCATTTACAGACACCTCTCAACTCTCCATGGTAACCCTTGAATCTGCAGTCCAGGTAAATGATGTGGTAAGACATGGTCCACCTGCTCCATGGGTGGAAATGTGTTCATGTCCCACAGGATTCACAGGACAGTTCTGTGAGCTCTGTGCTCCTGGATTCACCAGGGAGACCCCTAATGGTGGACCCTTCTCCTCGTGTGTACCCTGCAATTGCAATCAACATGGGACCTGCCATCGTGAAACAGGTAAGGGTGTGTGTGCACGTGCGTTGATGGTAAGTCTTAATCACCTATGTCCAAACAATGTAAAATGTATCATTAAACATATTAAAATGTTTGTATGAGGGTTAGGTTTAGGGGTGGCATGAAGTTAAATGATAGAATAGAGAGTTTAAGACATCATTATGCAAAGTCCCTGCATTGCAGAAAAACAAACATGTGTGTCTATGTCCGTGCGATATGTCATCCAGGTTCCCATTTTAAGTCACTTCAGTTGGTCTCCATCTTGGTAAGACCCCTGGACAGATTATTTCTTTAAAATGTAGATAAAACACAAGTATGGTTCCTATTTACTGCTTAAAGGGATAGTTCACCCAAAAATAAAAAAATGCTGTCATCATTGATACAGTTCCAAATCTGTATAAATGTCTTAGTTCTGATGAACGCAGAGACAGATATTTGAAATAATGCTTGTAACCAATATTGGCCACCATTGACTGCCATTGGAAAAATGTCAATGTTATATATATATATACATTTGGAACAACTTGAGGGTTTAAATGTTAAAATATTTGGGTGAACTGTTCCTTTAGACCAAACATTTCAATACAATTTTCAATGGTGCTATAATTACAACAGTGTATTTAAAAACAGGAATTAAACTCACAGCAAATGCATGTGTGCTATATCATAAAAGAAACACAGACTAATACTTTGATAACTGAAACGAGGGACCTCCATTCCTGCAGCTGTCCTTTCGAACTTTGCTATTTCTCCCATCCATTTAACTCCAATTGGTCCTCCTCCTCCTCATATCTAACTATAGTCTATTCTTTCCGTTTCTCTATCCCTCAGCACAATCTCTAATAATCCTCTTCCTGTCATTTTCCTTACCGCTTCCCCTTGTTCCCTCAGGTCTTCCTCTGTCACTCTTCCATTCTTCCTCTGACACCATTAGTAGATAGAAAGGCGGTGTTTCTGTACGGGCTAGATAGTTCACATTCACCAGTCTCAGACCTGCGAACAAGCCTGCGGCTAATTAATTGTAATGTCGATTACGCAACAGGCTTTATTTATGCGTGTCTGCTCCAAGCAACGACTCCTGGCGTGGATTTGTGCGTTTGTCTTTCCATCTCACTCTCTTTCGTTCACTCTGATGAGTAATTTCACCCTCTTAATGTGCGGCAAATTAAACCTCTGTCATTCGTATTATGAGTGTATTACGTGATTAGTTTGGTACAAGCCTTTAACATTACAAATTAATGTCAGACATGACTTTATCTGCTTCTCGAAGGGGAGGCGAAAGAGCCGTTCCTAAGAAGGCCTACACGAGAAAGGAAAAATGGAGGGACGGCAGGAGAAGCTGAGCTTGAGAGAGAATAAAAGCGTGAGGAGCTCCAGGGAGGTGCCTAAAGATTTCCCTGGAGGAAAGGAGGAGCCGCTTTCATTTATTTATTTATGAACCTGTTTAACTTCAAAGCAGATTTCACAGTACCCACAGCAGGCGATGTTCATTGCCATTTAGCTGGTTAAATATTTTCCAGGTTAGTAAATAGAGCTAGGCTCGCATTAGAGTCCCTGCTGAAAACTTGCTCGCTGTATATTAGCATATGCTCGCATCACTCTTCATTTGACTATGCTCTGAAAAACCCGGTGTCTTTTAAGCTCATTTCGTATTTGTTAACCTAATTATGTTATGTTAGTCCTTTGATAAGCGCAAATTCAATCCCATCGAAAGGTTCACCATCTAACATCGCCGGCAGCCAATTGACTTCCTTATTGCGAGAGGGTGTTGCTCACGGTAATGTAATTTGGGTGTAATTGACTGTTAATTGGTTATTAGTCTTGTCATTCAACACAGGTGTTGTTTGTTTGGCTTGAGATAAGAGAGGAGGGACACTTACCACTCCAGGCTGGAGCTGGTGGTGCTTCATAATGGTGATTTATTTAAAGTGGGCTTGTTTGTGTCATATCTATTTTCCTGCGAGCAATACAACAGATTGGAGAATTGTAATATTTGCAGCGGAAAAATGGAAATCTCGCACAGCGTTGCGCCGGAGGGCTAATGGAGTCAAGCATATGTCCTTCAGATGCACATATATTCTGCGCCCGTGTATTTTTCTGTCTCTTTGTGGAGTATCTTCCTGAGAAAGATAATTTAAGGGATTCCATCCATAAAATTAGGCTGGGAGGGCTGGTATTTGTCTTGTTTGGAAGGGAGGAGGAGAGGGTATAAGCAGTAACAGAAAAAGAGAGGTCCAGTGAGTTTGTTTTCATAGAAATGAATGTATAAACTGTTTCCACTCACTGATGAGAAGCGCGTTTTATTTTTCACCTTAATGTATGGGTTGTAGCTTATGGTCTGTGGTTTGCATTCTCTTTTTCTCACTGTAGGTGCGCAATGTAATCATGTATGGATCAGCAAATTTAACGGAAACAATGAATTACTTTATGCAACATAAAACACCTTGTATAGTGTCTATTTTTCCCAGGATAAGATTTTTTGTCCGAATATGTGCACTAAGAGCAAACATAGCATGAATGGATATTACACAAGCTTGCCTGAAACCACATGTAGCCTTCAGCTTAGCATTCTTTTCTGTCGTACATTTACATGATACTCTACGCTAGACTTAAAGTATACTTAAGGTACCGTTTACTTAAAGTACATAATTAGATTGTCCTGTTATAAGGGAGTAAGTGTGATGTGTTTTTCTTTCCAAACGTGTTTTATAAATGTGAGTCATGGATTTCAAAACATGTTTTTCTTTATGTTCCGTTCTAGTTTTTCCATCTGTTCCTAAAGACACTATTGTTCTTATTCACTGCAGCCGGCCATTTTAAAAGAGTAAAAATAGATAATGTAAGGAGAAAGGTGTTCTTAATTGAGAAAAGACAACTTTCTGTCTTGTCATAGAGGATCACCAGTCTATATCTCAATGTCGTGAACATGCAACCAATCAACAGCAGTACCCATTGGTTTTGCGTCCATACAATAGAAGTGAATGGGTACCGCCGTTGTTCAGTTAACAACCTTCTTTAAAATATCTTCTTTTGTTTTCTGCAGAAGAAAGAAACTTTACCTTTAAAGCTTCTTAGCTTTATCCACACAAGAATAGTGTGAGTATAAGGGTGTCAATGAGTAAATACACATTTACATTCTAATGCACATAAATAAATCTGTTTGTTGTGAGCTGTACTCTAAGGAAACGGCTTCTAATGGCTCGATGCCATTGCAACCAAACTATTTCTGCTAACCATCTGGCGCCTCATAAATTAAAATGCTACAGTCTAATTAGGCTTTTAATGTAGACCAAGCCTTAATGAATATTCCAGCCGGTAACTGCGTTACGACGGATACGCGCCGATAGGTATCGGGGTAAAGAGCTTCCTTTCTTTTCTTTTCTTTTCTAAAGGACAGCTGCAGGGTTGGGTCCTTTCATCCTACTGTTTCCAGAAAAAGAGGGACAATTTTTTTATACTCATTCTTTCACCCTCCATAAGAATCTGGAAGGGCCGTGTGGAGGTGCTGACATTTAGCCACTGTAAAGCAGTGAATAATTTAGAAAGAGGAGAGGTACAAATGTCAGGCGACAAGAAAAAACATTGCCTGAAGAGAGGTGGGATTTCAAATGAAGACATTGATATAATAATCCCAAAAGACATCTGGCCGATGAGTATCATTCTGTTTTGCATATAGCGGAGAGGAGTCTGTGAATATTTAAGATTCTGATTTGAATATGCCCCTCTTGTGTGTCCATTAGTTGGACATAATTGAAGATAAACTTGATTAATGATGACTGATAGTCTTTTTATATAAATGGGTCTCTCAGTGTGAGAATGTTGACCTCATATCACTGTCCGCTGGCAAACAGCTTGAAGGAATAAGGAGACTTTTATTTTAGAATGTAAATGAACGGATACAAGCCAACAGCTTTTGATGCTCACACAGGGATGGGCTTGTTCTCTCTCAATGATGTGATTGTATTTCTGTGTGTGTATCACATCTGCCTGTCAAAAGGTGCCATATCTGCCGTGTATTACCAAAAGAAAACTGTAACATCCGCTAAGGGCAACAGGCAGATGGTTTCCAGGATTTCTTTTACACTCAAAAGGAATCAAATCTCTCTCTCCCTTCCTCTCTCCCAAAAATTTGAAAACGTTTCTGTCCATTGAAATCAAATAAAATCGTGACCTAAAAATTATAAGAAAAACTGAAATATAATAATGTACAAAAACTAAAATAAAAATTAATTGATCTCATATAGCAACCTAAAAAATAAACAAATAAATTATAAAATGACAAAAATATTTAACAAACTTGCTAAAACTTTAGCAAAAATTAACACCAAATCTGAAATAAAGTTTAAAATTTAAAATTAACGCTATAATAACTCTGGTGGGCTGTGAATAATATCAAACTGGTCACAAAAAAATCAGATGGCAGCAGGTAGGGAATAGCCAATGTTTTTTTGATCGTCTTGTTAGGGCACCTGACCCCCAGTCGCCGGTTCGAAGCGGGTCAAGCAGAACCAGTTATAATTGTGCGCTCACCCAGATTGGAGAGGTGGGTGAATCAAGTGGATGGTACAAGTTGTGTGTAAACTTCGTTCAGTGAGGTTCATTCAGGCACACTGGCAATTGATGCAACAGGCTGTACCTTTCGTATCGAAATTATTGTTGACTTGATGACCTTGGTGATCCCTGGGTCAACTGGAACCAATAACACTTGTGTAATAGAAATGAGCTTGTCTGCAGTCTTGGTTTGCTACTACATTTATTTTAAATCACTGCATTTTATTCTGTTCTGTTAAATCTGCTAAAATATACAGATGTGCTTGAGTTGCAGTCACTCCTGGGTTTTGTTGAATAAAATAATACTATTGATTTTAGTGACTGTAAAGTTTGTTCTTTTTGAGGTGATATATGGAGTAGTGGTAGTTTTTAAATAAATTTCAGTTCAGACACATATATTTGTGCACGCACACACACACACCAACTGTGTCTCCAGACCTCCCAAAGACTGCAAATAAAATGCCTCTTAAATTTACCAGAACAAATAAACAGAGGAAGCGGAACATGGTGGAATCCAGAAAAAAAACAGACGCCCCTAAAGCAGCGCCTTTCTGTAAAGACTCCAGACTAGTTTATAGACTGAGGTGCTTTTCATTAAAGTCACCACACTGGTTCCCTTTATTGATCTCTCTGTCCATCTATCTATTTCTCACTGTCTCTGGCTTTCTCTGCCTCTGATTTAGATCTATTGATGCACTCAAGATCTGTGAAATCAGAGCTCCTTCCACACCAGAGACAACATACTTCTTTATTTATATGACAGCATGCTTTCTTGGGGAAAGGTGGGGGGTCTAAAGGAATGGCGGCATGAAGCCAAGGGCAGTGATAGAAGAGAGATGAATACTGAGAAAGAAGAGAGTTTAAAAGCTCTATAAGCACAAAAAAAGTAGAGAGGAGTCAGAGTTTTTTCCATCAACTTCAGTAAAAAATCTGAATAGAAAGATGTGGAATTACCCAGATTAATGTGACACAAACCTTTTCATCTCTCTTTACAGTTGCCAATACATCTTTTATTGGCTACCAAAGTTGTTGTTTTTACTTTTATTCTCCTGCGCACAACCTATAACACAATGTATTAAATTCAGACTTAATAGGCCTTTTGGTTGCTGCTTTTATCACCCTGTTTCAAGTGCAAATTAAACAAAAATGCTTAAAATATTTTACACGGCTGCTCTTACAAGCCCTTTCTTTGTACACAGGACTGTTAACTGTAACCGTAAACATGTAAATGCGTTTGCAGTGTAAACATGTTTGTAGCGTGTGGTTAAAACCACAACACATTTTTAACTTTTAATAATGCTATGCCTAAACAGATATTGCTTAAACAAACTAAGGGGAACAATCAAATATATGTCTCTTCCTTTTATTTCAATAGTAACCAATTTATTATTTCAATTAGCACACAGCGCACCATTGAGAGTTTCTCCGCATGACCATGGACACAGACATTCAATACTACAAATATAAGCTTCTGCTTTTTGTGTTTATGGTCTGATTTTACCTGGACATTTATTGGTGTGCTTTACTATTTGTATATATATTTATATGTATGCCATAATGTCATGTTTTACTATGCAGCTAAATTTCAAAATTTTGAATTAGTCACATATTCTCTCTCTTTCTCCCTCTCTCTCTCTCTCTCTCTCTCTCTCTCTCTCTCTCTCTGTGTGTGTGTGTGTGTGTGTTACTGTCTATTTCTCTCTCTTTCTCTTTCAAACACACGCACGCAGACACGCACACACATAAGCAGCTATGTTTGTTGAGAGACCCTTATAATGACATAAACCTGTTGACATAAAATTTATAGCAGAACACTGTCTGGGTAATGTTGTAAGACCATTTCATGTAGTTAGGAGAACATTCAAGTGAGTGCTTGGCATTTCTCACAGGACATTTCTCCACGAGGACATTTTCAAAAATGTGGCCTTCCCAAGTATTGCCAAACGTTTAAAATCACACATAATTTTTTCTGTTTCTGTCTCTCACGCACCCTCTCAGTCTTTGTGTAGTGGTATATTGCCATCTGCTGTTATAAGTGGGTAGAGCATTTTCTACCGCTGAATCTTTGTGGCTGAGGATTGCATAGTATGTGCATAGGTTTGTTCTGTGCAGTCAAGCGAGAATTATGTCATATGATATGATACCGTATACTTTATCAAACTAACTATATTATGGTTATGCATATGTCTTTGTGCTCTGTTCTTTGGCTGATTTGTGATAGCTTGTTCCTAATACTTTCTGTTTGTAATAATATACATTGTGTGTTTATACAAATATCACAAATGTATTTTATACAAATTTTATACAAATACATGTTTACACAAATGTCCCCACAATGATAGTAAAAGTCTTATATTGTGGGCTGGGGACCTATGGCTGGTAAACAAATCATTACGTCTTTGGGAAGTATAGAAACCTAACTTGTGTGTGTGTGCATTTGTGTGTGCGTGTGTGTGTGTGTGCATTTGTGTTTGTGTGTTAACACCACGCATCCTACCAAACTCTTATTTTCGTCTGCATGTGTATGTTTCATTTCAGGTGTCTGTGACTGCACAGATCTCACCACTGGCCTTTATTGTGAGCGTTGTCAGGATGGTTACTATGGCAACGCTTTAAATGGCATTCCAGGCGACTGCTCACCTTGTCCTTGTCCAGATCGTACCACCTGCTCCCAGGTGCCAGACAAAGGGGACGTGGTTTGTACCAACTGCCCATCAGGCCAGAGAGGTCAGTTGCAGACACTTTATTTGACATTTACATGGCTCTGAAAAACAAAACCTCAGTCCAATTAAATGTACTGTGTCAAAATTTTCTCAGGTGTTCGGTGTGAATTGTGTGAGGATGGTTTCTATGGGAATCCTCTGGGCTGGGGTGGTGAAGTTCGGCCGTGTTTGAGGTGTGTGTGTAATGGGAACGTGGATCCCAACGCGGTGGGTGTGTGTGATCATATGACTGGACGCTGTCTGAAGTGTGTGAGACATACAACTGGAGTACATTGTGAAAAATGCAGAGTGGGTTACTATGGAAACGCTTTGGATGATGTGCTCAGACCAAAGCAAAAGTGCAAACGTGAGTGTAATTTATGACGTGGGTTATGCTAAAACATCATGGTTTTAGGTGCTACATTGCATTGTAAGGTTGTGTATTGTAAGAACCTTTGTATTTCTGTTTTTTAGCTTGTGCCTGTAATGTAGCTGGTACCTCAGGTCCTTTGAATGACTGCCACCCAGACACAGGAAGTTGTGTTTGCCTGAGTCATGTGACAGGAAGGGACTGTGGACAGTGTGAGGTTGGGTACTTCAACTTGCAGCCAGGCTTGGGCTGCACGATGTAAGCTATTGGTCATATACTGTCTTTCTATCTCTCTACTTATTTGTCTGTCTGTATTAAAAATATATATATATATATATATATATATATATATATTCTTAATACTACTGGTTTTTTATTGACATAAGGTAGTTTTTTTACCAGCTTTGTTCTTTTTTTCATTACATATTGTAGGTGTAACTGTAATCCTATCGGCTCCTCCTCTTCAGCGTGCCATCCAGTCACAGGCCAGTGCATTTGCCGGACAGGTGTGGAAGGGATGTCATGTGACTCTTGTCGAGCGGGCTTCTTTGGTTTCTCTTCTAGAGGCTGCAGAGGTACTAAAACGCAGTGATTTTCATATCCTTTATGAATTTTACCAAATACATGCATCATTATAATGTCATGTGTAAGATTTATAAAACTTTTAGGAGCTCATTGTCTTTATGGTTTTTCACAAAAGTTTAGTAGGACAATGCCTGTTTTACTGTGAATTAAAGGGATAGTTCACCCGAATATTAAAACTCTGCCATCATTTACTCGCTGTCAAGTTGTTCCAAAACTGTATAAAAATCTTTGTTCTGTTGAACACAAAAGAAGATATTTTAAAGAATTCTGGGGCACCATTAAATACGATAGTAGTTTTCTGGAAGTCTATGATGCCCCAGATCTGTTTGGTTACAAATATTCTTCCCAATATCTTTCTTTGTGTTTAGCAGAATAACAACATTTACACAGGTTTGGAACAACTGGAGGGTGAGTAAATGACGACAGAATTGTCATTTTTGGGTGAACTATGCCTTAAACTATAACACTTCAAGTATATCAGACCATTTCAAGTAACTAATTTAATTAAATTGTTGATTTTATATTAAAGCTGCAGTCTGGAAGTTTAGCCTCTTTGTTGCCATCTCAGTTTGAAACATAAAAATGCAGTTATATGCAGTCATTTTCTTTACGTGGGTTGTGCTTTGGCACTACTGCACTGTGCAGATGAATCCAAGCTCTGTGCTCACTAACTGCTGCTAACCGCATCAGAGCAACGCCCATGCATCTGTACATCAATGTGACAGTAACAGATTACCGGATGCAAGGCGAAACGTTTAAAACATCACAAACATAGAATCAATTGTACCGTTGGTTATCGCTTCTAGCCTGATGTAGACAAAAAATCTAAATAACATGGAAAACACTGGCTACTTTACGTCCTACAAGTAATATATCTCAAACATGTCATCTGAACACATACCATGTCTGCTGCTTTTTTCTGACTTAATCAAACAGAATTTACAAAATAAATCACATAGTCACTTCTTACCTGTTTAGGTCTTACCTGTGCAATCCTTTTAGATGTCAGAGTCAACTCTTAAAATCCCTGTCAATATTAGCTTTTGCAAATCCTAATCCAAAACTGATCATAACCGTGACATATCTCCCCCTCCCGGGAAAGGCGTTTTTTAAAAAGACTTTCAAACACAGCCATCTAGATGATCATGATTCTTAGCTACTTTTATAAGAATGGCAAAACTCTGTCATCGGCAGCAGTACCGCTTTAGCGCCATCCACACACATGTGATACACAAGCCAGTTCCTCTCCGTTGTGTTCACGGATGGGATGTAATGACGCAAAGAGGTTCTGAACACTGATTTGTCCATGTATGTACTCAATAATTGATTTCTAATTTTTTTACTCTAAAAGTATTGCGGATTGTAGCTTTAAGATATTTTATTATTAATCTTTTTTGCGTCTGGTTTTTGTCATTTTGTGTCTGTATATCCCTTTATCCACCTGTCTTGTATTTGTCTTCCTTTAGCATGTAATTGTGACCCCATGGGCTCAACCTCCATGCAGTGCCATGTCAACGGGACGTGTTCTTGTCGTCAGGGGTTTGTTGGTTATAAGTGTGACAAGTGTGAATTGAACTACTACCAGAACCGCCTGACCCACCAATGTGAAGAGTGTCCAGTGTGCTACAGTCTAGTCAGAGATCAGGTCAGTACATGAGAGAGCATTTCTGATGTATATCTGCTATATGTATATTTGTATGTGATTATACAGGTATACAGTATGTGTGTGAGTGACACATTTACCACTTCATGTGACATTACACACTTTCCATTGTGTTCAGTGAACATTCAAAACTGCAGGTTCAATGATGCCTTTTGATCGTGTTGCTTAAAACTGAAATGAAAACAGAGATAAGGATTTTTAGACCACTGCTAGTCCTACAGTCACTATATTGAATATACTGTATATGGTATTTACATATTACATATTGTATATGATCCTACATCAACATAATACACTTTTAAAGACCTGTAACAGTTTAAAGCGGACATAACACATGCAGTTTCTGCAAATTTCATGTTAATCTTGAGTATCTATGGACAGGTAACAATACATCATTGCTTTTCTCTCGCTCTCGTTCTGGTTGATGTGTACGCGTGTGCTGTTCCTGGTAATTTCCCGTAAATGGAGTGAGCCAGCTTCGTTTCGTAACAAAGTTGTAACTTTTCTAAACTTATGCGAAAGCTGAAGAAGTGTATTTGGCAAAGAAATACTATTCAACTGTTTTTTTAACAATTTGTCCATATTTAGCATTATAAATAAAAAACTTTAACAGTGTAAACAACTAAGAAAGCAAGAAATAGCATTAGATAGATAAGCAAACCCAGTTGCTATCCCATAAACATGTGCAATGTTATCTGTTTATGTAATGGTTGTCAGGCAAATTAAAAGGTTCATAATCACTTATATCTCAACCACACATTTAGCTCTTTCATGCAAAATATTCTTCTGCGGCCGGACTACAGGTTGTTCGTAATGAGTGTAAAATGGGTGGTAATGTGTTCAGGGGCGGAGCTAGGGGGTGGCCAGGGGTGGCCATGGCCACCATGGAAATAATCACGGCCACCCCACTGGCCACCCCGATCGTAATTGCGATCTATTATAAATAACAATAATAGTTTCTTAGATTTTGATCAAAATTACCTCGATCGATCATGGCAAAATGATTACGTTCGGACTGCGAAACTATCGCGACAAGTTGAATCAATTGTCACTTACAGGCAAATGCGCTATCGCGAGAGTTTCCGCAGCGCGCGTTTCTTTCCAGCATTTGTAAAAAGTCGAGGACTGAGAGAGACGAGGAGTGAAGCTGCGCTTTTGTGCCTGGTTCAACTCGTGTTTGAGCACACAACCACATCTTTTCAGGTAAGTTATTAAAGTCAGATAAATTATTGTTTTAGTTCCGTTCAACTATTTGTGTCAGTGAAGTTTTATCATTGTCCTGTGTAACAAACAGGTAACGGAGCAGTTAACTTAGCTAGCTTCATATTAGCTGTCTCGGATGCTCAGAACTATGTTTATGTTATCTCTGAATATATAAATGTATGTTTTAATCATGAAGCATTTAATGTGATTCAACATACCAATATAACTACTAGCTTCTACGTCGATTTTATATACAGAAACGTTAGTTTTCTATGTAAACACACTAACGTTAGATGGATGTGAATAACCGTTGCACTCGCATCATATTTGTGTCGTCATGCGCATGACGCAGAGTTCTAGATATAGATAAAGTGAAGATAAGATAAAATTAGGTACCTACAACAAAAACATCGAATCTTTGCTAAATAATAATCCTAAATTATTTGCGGTTTTTCAAACATGTTAATGTTGATATGCTTTGCTAATGTTTGGATCTGTATTTATGTTAGTCAGTCAGTGAAAAAATGAAGAGAAAGGCAGCAGATATAGCATCCTTCTTCAGGAAGAGTAGCAAGAAGCAGCCAAATGACTCTAAGACACAAGAGAATAATAGGCAGGATGAAAGAGAGAGAGAACAGACTGACCCAGAGAGTGAGGGAGAAGAATTTCCAGAGAGCACAACCCCAAGAGAAATGTTAGGTATACCTCCTCCACTCACACACTTGACTACTTTACTGGTATATGTTTTAATACAAGTGATATAGAAATGAATAATATTAAACTGTTTAAAGCGTATGAAAACAAACTGAGACTGATTTTTGTTTTCTAGCACTCTCTCAGACAGTTCAGGAGACAGACTTTGAGAATGAAGAGGAGCCAACAAACCAGACTGACCCAATAGGACCTCCAGGTAAACTACCTATCACACATACTTTGATTATAAGCGTGAAAGTATATACTCCTTCATTTCAAACACTTTATCCCCAAGGGGCAATTCACAAAGCGACGTAGAGTCACGCAAACAATATAAGCTACTAAAAACCTCATACATTAATAAATAACACAATGTGCACCTTGGGGATAAAGTGTTTGAAATGAAATTAGTCTTATTTTCAGGTTTATTAAAGAACCTCAGTCAAATGTTAGGTGTAAATGATGGGGAAAAAAGAGTAAAAAACGTCTTTTTTTTCTAATGTGTAAAATAATTTATATAGCTAATTATTGTTCTGTCACCATTTATTTCTTGTTCTAGACATTTCCACATCAAGAGCTGATGGTCCAGTCCAGCCACACCTTAAAGTCTTTCCCAGGACTCTCCAGGGTGACAGACGAAGACACTTTCAAGCCTCATGGTACAATTTACACCCATGGATAGAATACTCCCAGTGCCAGGACTCAGTGTACTGTTTCGCTTGTAGAAACTTTGGTCTTCTAAACACAGATTCAGTCTTTACATCTGTTGTGGGATATAAGAATTGGAAAAAGGCAACATTCAGAGATGGTGGATTTGCTGGACATGCAAAGTCTGAGGCACACTTAAATGCAATGATGGCTTGGAAGGAATTTGAACGAAGAAAAAAGACTGATTCCTCTTTAATGTCTATATTAAATAAAGAGCACAAAAAGCAAATAGAGGAAAATCGAACATACATAAAAACTGTAGCAGAAGTCTTGATGTTAACTGCAACCCAGAATATATCCCAGAGGGGTCACAGGGAGACAGCTGATGCTGACAACAAGGGAAACTTTTTAGAAATATTAAATCTCATCGGCAACCATGACCCAACTGTTAAAAAGAAATTGGTGGGGCCTCAAAATGCAAAATACACAAGTCATCATATTCAGAATGAAATTTTGGACACATTGGCAGAAATGGTGCGTGCCTCCATCATTAATGAAGTCAAGGAAAGTGAGGTGTTTGCCATTATGGCTGATGAAAGTAAAGATACCAAAAAAAAGGAACAGATCTCTTTGGTGTTAAGATATTACTACCAAGGAGCAGTTAAGGAAAGCTTCTTACATTTTGAAGCTGCAGAGCACCTTGATGCTGCAGGACTGACAGAAAAAATAATCCATATCCTTGAGAAATATGGCTTGGATTACAGGAGTAACCTGGTTGGGCAAGCCTATGATGGTGCCTCCGTAATGAGTGGTAAGCACTCTGGCGTTCAGTCTCGTATTAAGGAGGTGGCAAAGCAGGCATTTTATGTACATTGTAATGCCCATTGCCTTAATTTAGTGTTAGTTGACACTGTGAAAGCAGTCCCCCAAGCTGAATGTTTCTTTACAATTTTGCAGAGACTGTATTCATTCATGTCAGGCTCCTATGTTCATATCAAATGGCTTGACATACAAAAAGAAATGTATGATAGTCCACCCAGAGAGCTGCAAAAATTAAGTGACACAAGGTGGGCTTGTCGATATATGGCTTGCAATACTGTACTCAAACGATTACCTGCTGTAATTCGTTTGCTAGAGGAAATATCTGAAGAAAAGAGTGGAGATAGAACCGTTGATGCACGTGGACTTCTTGCTCAAATGGACCTGGAATTCATTGGTCTTTTAGTGACTTTCACTGAGCTGTTTGGTGACACAAGATGTCTCTCTGATATTCTTCAATCACCTTCTCTTGATTTGGGTTCAGCCCTGGACCTAATTGAAGCTCTTATGCATCGTTTTCAGTGTTACAGGGATGAATCCTACTTTGAAGGACTCTGGAAAGATGTCTTAAACACTGCTGAACAATGCAACATTGAAACCGAGCCAGCTCCAAAAAGAAAGACTAAACAGAGTTCAAAGCTCCATGGATATGTCACAATGTCCCAATTAGCTGGCCGTTCAGAAAGTACTAAAGACACTTTTCGAACCAATATATTCTACCCCGTGCTTGACAATATGCTGAGTGAGTTAAACAGACGATTCTCAAAACCAAACTGTGAAATTATGATGGGAATCCAAGCTCTGAACCCCAATAGTGCAACATTTTGTCATGAGGAAGCACTTTTTCCATTTGCCTCTAACTATTCATGCAACCTAGATGACCTAAAACATGAACTTCACCAAATGAAAAGAATTCTGGAGAGAAAAGTGCAAGCTGGCATACAGAAGCCCACTAGTGTTGTCGATTTGACTGTACTTATTGAGCCATTTAAAGAGGTATTTCACGAGCTCTTTAGATTGTGCAAAATTGCTGTTGCTATTCCTGTGAGTACAGCTGGTTGTGAGCGCAGCTTCTCTACTCTCAAACTAGTGAAGAGTTACCTGCGCTCAACCATGAATGATGAGAGACTGAGCAATCTAGGTGTCTTAAGTGTGGAGTCCAGGAGAGCAAAGTCTCTGAACTTTGATGAATTTGTCAACTTATTTGCTTTAAAGCACAATAACCGTAGAATCAAACTATTGTAGGTTGTTTGTACTAGTGTAACTAGTGACATGTAATTTGGAAAGTTTGTAAGTTTGCTGAATGTTTCAATGTTCACTTGAAATAAAATTCACTTCAGTAAATCATTTCTGGTCCTTTTTAAACTTTTTATTATCATTGGGAGATATTTATTCTGTTTTCAAAGTGAATTTCCTAAGTTTTATTTTATTAAATAACTTGAGGGTGAGTAAGATTAAGACGCTCAGGATTTTGGTAAACTTTAATAAAAATCTTCCATTGTAGACTAGCTATTGTACATTATACATCATTGTGATTTGGGCACATACAATACTTTAAAAAGTATTTTAAGGTTGGATAAGTGCCATGTATGTTTGCAAAATTATGTTTTTTGTGCCACCCCAAAGTAATTACTGGCCCCTGCCTGGCCACCCCTATGAAGAATTCCTGGCTCCGCCACTGAATGTGTTTGATTTTAGCTCTGCACTCAACAGCAAATCTTAAAGGTAAAAGTTGTGATAAAACCGTCTGGGGCTACAGAACGTTGGTTTCTGAGAACTATAAGATAGAATCTAACTATGTCAAGCTGAAATTAATAAGGTATAAAAGGTTTTATGCCTAAAATATTATTTTAGTATTCCTGTGCATAATTTGCTAATTTTTATTATTTCTGTAGTGTGCTTTGACCCTGTTGTTTTACATTGTCATGTAAACAGGCCAGTAAACTCAAAGCCAAACTGCAAGAACTGGAGACACTTCTCGCCAGCTATGACTGCAACAGATACAGTCGCCAGCATCACAGGCGCCAGCCGCATAGACACCAACATAAGAGCCTGGACAATCACATACAGAAAGATCAGGATGAAGATTTCCTGCCCAATGCCCTTGAGGATCTTCTTGCTATTCAAGGTGAAAAGCGCTTAGATGATATAAACTACTGAATTCGAGCAATGTTTTTGGAGAAGCAGATACAATCAATTTAAACAAAAAGCATTTTTTATTATTGGACATAAGTATATTTGTCAAGAAACCAAATCAAATGTCTGCCTTTCTGTAGTTGTGACAGTCCTTTTCTTAAAAGCACAATTTTGATGTTCCTCTTTTGATTCAGAGGCTCGCGAGGACTTTGTAAGGCAGTTCTCACAGCTGGAAATATCTGCGCAGACTTTACAGCTACAGCTGCACAGCATCACTGCGGCATTGAACTGCAACCTCACAGATGTTGTTGAAGAATCAGAGAAAAACAAGACTTTGAACGGTAAAGATGAATGTCGGGAGCTTGTTGACACGTTATCGGCTGCTCTGAATATGCAGGAGCAGCTTCAGAAGATGACTAATGACCTTAACAGCATGGTGAGTCTGCACAGATCAATAGATCTGTCCAGGAAGAGAACGTGTTTTAATGGATGTCCCTGTGCTTCTGAAATCTGTCTCAGGTCATTCCTTCTGTCATCCCAAAAGAGCCAAACAAATGGAACGCCGCTGCGAATGAATCTAAAGTGCTAGTTAAAAGGTTTGCAAAAGAATTGCCTGAGATTGAGAAAATATTTTTTTCTATGTTAACTGTCAATATATTCAATAATTTCAATAATAAATAATAGAAAATATATTAATACATTGTTTATGTATTGCAATATTACCGTGTTTGGAATTATACACAAGGAACAGTCACTTTTCATATATTGAAAAATAGAAGCACTTGATTCCAAAATATGGAAATGTATTAGTTAATATATTGCATTAGCACCTATTGTACTATTACTCTTTGTATGACATATTATTGCTCCCCGAACTCTTTGTAAGTCGCTTTGGATGAAAGCGTCTGCTAAATGTAAATGTAAATGCATTATATTTTTTAGTATATTCCCATATATTTTTATTTCCTAAGGGTGGACTATGATTGCTGATTCATCTTCGAGCTAACTAATATAGATATAAAGTATTTTAACTTAAAATAAACAAAATAGTTCCCAGTCTGACGGCAGTACATGGCATAGACACGAAATTTGGAATCTATACATTTGTGTTCATGGACACGAATATCCAAATTTTTTCGTGTCAATGAGCACAAACTTTTTTTAATGTCATTCAGCACGACTTTCTTTTTGTGTCACTCAGCACGACTTTCAGTACACAGACTGCGTGTGTATTTACATTTATATATTTATAACCTGATATCAAAAGATGTTGTACATATTTTAGGATGTGGCCGATTTACACCTTACTTCACCCCAAACCCAAAAATCACAACCACAAAGGTTAATTTAGCTAAAAACACGAGTTTCACAAGGTGGCAAAACAATGATAAATGGCTCCCATAACCCCGCCCCAAAACCGTCATAGGGGAAAAGAAAGTAAAAACATACCAATGAGATTGTAGGAAATAAGAATTCACACGAATTAGCCACTCTGTAAAATAGGTATGTATTCCCATCAGATTACGTTGATATATATTTATACATATGAAAGATACCGTGTATTGAATTACATTAGGTTGAAAGTTGTGTTGGGTGACACGAAAAAAGGGGGAAATTCGTGTCAGTAAACACAAATGAATAGATTACAGTTGGTGATGTCACAAATTCCCATGAGACTGTGTTGAAATGTCAGTTAGTTTAGTTTATGCCAACTAACTGACATTTCAACACAAAGTAACCTGCAATTTGGGGTTTCAAACAGAGATGGCGATAAAGAGATAACAGAATGCAGCCTTAAAGGCATCGTTCACCCTAAAATAAAAATTCTGTCCTCATTTACAGTACTCATCCTCATGTTGCTTATAACCTGTATATGACTTCCCTGTATTCTTCTCTTAAACACAAAAGAATATATCTTTAGAAATGTCTCTGTGGTTTTGTGTCCATACAGGGCACATCAATGAAGGTCAGTGTTGTTTGGTTTGGTTAAGAAACACAGTCATACAGGTTTAGGATGAAATGAGGATGAGTCAATTATTTTCATTTTAGCATTTTTTGCCAAACCAAACTAATTCACATTCAAATGTGATGTAATTTCTGTAAAGATGGTTTACTGAGTTTCTTTTTGTGTTACTCAACAGTCATACAGACATGGCAGCACATATAGAACAGATTGCAGAAGATGCTTTCAAAATGTCTAACAGAGCCTATTCTCAACTCATCGCTTTGCTAGAAGACAACTCAACAGAGTCTCACATACAAGATCTTAAAGTCAAGTGAGTTATATTCTGTCTGTGTGCCTGTCTGTGCATCATGCACTTTTTTATTGTTGACCAGTAATAACTTGAATGTCACTCCCTCTTACTGTCTGTCTCCTCTTTCTTTCCGAAAGGCTGGAGGAGATGCAGCAGTTGAAGGAGAATCTGACTCTAGAGGTTAATGAGACTCGAGTGAAAAACCTGTCACTTCAGAAACACAACTCTGAGATTGTCGCTCTTTTACAGAACATCAACACTTCCATATCAGAGCTTCACAGAACCGATGTCAATTTCACCTTTACGACAGCAGACACCAATATAACATCCATCTCACAAACACTTAATGAAACAAACGTCACAACAACCCAGGATCCAAAACTCATTCAGGTTTGTTTATGTGGTCAGAATGGACGTTTTACTATTATTATTATAGCATTAATACAGTCATTTTTGTTAACCATGTATTTGTATTCTTTTTGTTGCTGAATCGTTCATGCATAATTGATTTACTGGAAACAGAATGATGCTAGCGGTTTGTTGTTGCTTGGTGTGATATTGCCCTATGGCATTGTTGATGCCTGAAAGATACAGTATAGTCCCCGGGTAACCGAGTGGTGTCATGCAACAAAAATAACAATCAGCAGAACTATTGCTGTTTTTCTAAAGCATAATTTTCCATAGTCAGGCAACTGAATTGTCACATCAATGATGATCCATATTACAAAATTTAAATTAAGTGACTATATAGCAGCTACTTTATGTTCAATGAAAAGTCATCCCTTCTCAGTTTTTTTGTTGGGGATTGTTGTTTCTGGTTTGCACATTTCAATTCACAGAAATCCTATAAACTATGTGGTCAAATCAATGGTTTAATATATTGATATTAAAATGCATTCTCTGAGAATTTATATTTCAAGCATTGACTGAAAATGTCACATCAATAACACTGGAATTGCCCACATGGTGTGTTATATGTGACCCTGGACCACAAAACCAGTCTTTAGTAGCATAGGAAGACTTTTGCATGGGTCAAAATTACTTATTTTTCCTTTATGCCAAACATTATTAGGATTTTAAGTAAAGATCGTGTTCCTACAGTCCTACAGTCAATTTATAAAGACTTAATTTTTTTATATAATACGCTATGCTAAGGCAACAACAAATCATACACCAACGGAAAGCTTATTTATTCATATATAAGTCTCAATCTCTCTGAATATAACAACTACATTTTCTGAAGCAAATTTGTTCAAATTTCAGACCGAGGCCCTGATGAACAGAACAGCAGAGCTGGACATCACAGTTCAGTCCACAGAGCATCTGGTTAACAAGACTACAGAGAAAATTCAGCCTCTTGTGGATAGTGCAGAAAAACACCTGAAAACTGTTCAACAGCTCAAGCAGGTGAGTCATTAATAAAGACCCAAATAACCATGTTTTGGAGACATGCCGTGGTAATCCATAACACCTATACCATGGTTTCTATCCAAGTACCGTGATTTTATCATTTCATCCTAGCACTGTATCGTGGTATCACAGCATTTTGCGAGGACATTAATTAAGAGTAGTCCTTTTTGCTCCTGTGAATTGTAGCACCTACTGCCAGTCAGTAGGCTGGGAAATTGCATGAGGGAAAAACAATGGGGATGTGTTGAAGCTCAAAGCAAATTCAAATGTGTCAATTTCCTGCCAAAAGACAGTGTAATGAGATGCATGCTTTCTCATCTGAAGCTGACAAGTGTGGCTGAAGGATTTAAGGTGTCAGCCATCTCCTCTGTGGTGACAGGGAAAGAGATTGAGGCGGAGATCCTGTCTCTGCAAAATGATCTCGAAGGTAATGCGTTTCGCTTTACACTTGAAGCTTGTAACCGTTTTGTGTATACAATTTTGGAAAATGTATTCATTCAGTCCTACAGAACTTACTTTATATCAGTTTGGTCAGAATTAATGGTCATGTTTTCTAAAAACATATACACTTGAAACGTTTAACCACTCCAAACACTCCTGGCACTGAAGTTATTTCAGACCGATTTCAAGGCAAATAGAAGTATAGATAACATGAAGATGCAAAAGGTTACAAAAAATAAAGTTATAATGTTTAATGTATATTATTTCCTGTGATGTAGACATTGAGCGGGACTGGCCTCGACTGCCCACCCTCAACAAAGAGTTTCTAAAGAAAGAGAAGGTGCTTAAGGAGAAGATCCTGGTGGACGTAAAGAAAAAAGTCAAGCAAGGAGAAAGAATGATCAAAACTGCTGTGGAGAACGCTACAGCCGCTAACAGCACAGCTAAAAGCACTGGACAGTCTGCGGAAGCATTGGCTAAAGTAGGCTATACTATAGTACACATGATGCTGTAAACACTCAAAGACTAGCATACTGTAAACAACTTTTACTAAATCTATAGCTTGAATGCATTATATAGGTTATGCTGGATCTTTCAAATGATTAAATGTAATGCTAATGTTAATGTGTCAGTAACAATAAGATATTTTTCTGTTAAAGTAAAAAGAAAATGTTGTTAACTTTGGTTATTCTGTTATCATTTGGCAGTTTAAAAGGGATTTTAATTTAAATTCATCTCCCCAACCCCAAAATAAATGCTGCGCTGCCTCAGGGTACCTGAACTGAAACAAAACTGAAACATGAGAGTTAAAAGGCCATTTTTGTCATTCATGTTAGGCTGCCAAAGCGTCCTTCACACAGGGAAAGCGGACAAAACAGGCATCTGCACAGTTGAGCTCGGTGCTGGATGTGACATTGGAGCAGCTGACTGAGCTGGAAGGCCAAACTGCAGAGACGCAGGAAGTCATGCTGGTCGAGGAGGTAATTCATTAACATTTGTCATTAATTAATAGTGGCATTACAATTGTTTATATAGTTATGTCTCTAGATAAGGAGTGGGGAATGTTGAATGTGTATATGCCATTGTGTTGATAATGCCTTGTCTCCTCAGGACATGCTTTCCTCAGAGAGTGTCATGAGCAATATGGAGACGGCAAGAAGTCAGCTGGAGTCATTTACAGAAACTGTATCCGAGCTTCTTAAAAACCTGGGTAAATTCCCAACCTTGCAATTCTATACATTGTAAATACTATTCTAAATACACTGAAGGCTTGATTCTATTTTGTAAACATAGTTTTAATTTTTTTAATAGAGCATGCAAATTTACTTGCAGTAATTTTTTAGATCAATTTATATACAATTTATAAACAAATCACAGGCAGTTTAAAGGCACTCACTTATTTCACATAAATAAAACATGGCACGTCTGTCAATGGCGGTTTACTAAAAATTGCTGGACAATTATATGTTTGGTTCATAAATATTACTTTCATCAAAACAGCTAACACCAAATGATATAAGAGGCGTGTGTCTTGCCATTAGGCCAAACCGATGCTATATCTTCATCAATCATCTCTATTGTGGCAGTGGCACCTGATTAAATAATTGATCAAATAAATGGAATACAAATGGAGGAGACAGATATTAGGATCAAACAGAGTCACTATTCACTTTTTTTATGGACGAAAGATACTGTGAAAGTAAATGCCAACTGAGGTTGCAATGTCTCTAACAATCTGCCCTTTGTGTTCCACTGACAAATGTGACAACATATTTTTTTAATACATAAGAGTGGGTAAATGAAAGTATGTTCATTTTTTTGTTGTTGTTAAAAAAATTCAAATATAGTCAATAATCTCATATACTGTACTCTTTTTCCTTTAACATGAACAGAAGAAAAAGCTGCGCTAAAGAACTTTGACCACATCTTAAATGCAACAGCAGCCCGTCTTAATGTTCTCAAAGCTTTTGTGGAGAGCCCGGCACTCACAGGAAAGATCCAGGAACTTCACAGTGCTGCACACAGTCAAGAGAAACAGCTGCAAAGTCTTGAAGAAGACCTGCGGGAGATTAGAGAAGAAAGAAACAGTCTGGCAGACATCGCCCAGAACTTGCCCAAATGCCCTCAAAGTGGGAATTGAGCTTGTGAGAGGCCAGATAGGAAGCAGAAGCAGAGACTATATATTTCCATGAAGAATCTCTCAGATATTGAGTCTTTCAGAACGGCATTGACGTGACTTTAGGGAAATTCCCATTTGAAGTACTCATTTAACTCTATCTTGTCTGTAACAGTTGCAAATTGAAAGTGTAAGTGAAACATTATATTGTCAATAATTTACTTAATAATTGTTCAATTGATGTGAAGATTGAGTGGGTAAATACTGATTTATCCCCCCCCTGGATTCACTGTAGCGCTTTAAATCAAATCATAATGTCAGTGTTTCTATAGATAACCAAAATTATTCTTGAATACTGATGATGTGCAGTTTTTAGGAAATAATATTTTGACGTGTGCTTGCTTGTGCAGTATTTTTACAGTGCTTCAGCAAATAATGGGAGAAAAATATAGTCCCCTTTTAGCCACGTGGAGGTGCCGTTTAGACAAATGAATCTTGCTTGTGCACAATATCCTGATACTGAATATTTGGTTTATATCCGTAAATCAAGACCAAACTAACAATATGTTTCATCATTTTATTAATTTTGTTCAAGTTGATCATACATTGTTTGCATTAGCACGTGTTTACATGTGTGCCTTTTGAACGTACAACATAGCCTATTTGGTATCTCATATTAAATATTTATTGTGTTCTTATTATCCATCTGTTTCATTAAAGCAGTTTGTGTTAGCCTTTTCAACTGTAATCTGTAGTATAGCCTAAAATTTCACTGAACTGACGACTGTACACTTGATACATTTCTAAAAAAGTAAACCATTTTCATAAACAGAGCAGATACTATCATATTCATTTGCAATAGTTCTGAATCTTTTTACCAAATCTCTTCACATTCATAGCAACTTTCATCTTTATAAAGACTGTGGTCACAGTGTTCTCTAACAAGTTGTGGTTCTCAAAAAGTTAAGTAGAGAGCAAAATGTAACAGACGGAGCCTTTTAAACAAATGTAACACCAGCTTTGCTCTGAGTAATTATTAAAGGACACTCAATCTATATAATGTTAGCTATAATAATATTTAATGTGTGCCTTTTGAATGTAGAACATAGCCTTTTTGGTATCTCATATTCATTATTTATTGTTTGCTTATTATCCATCTGTTTCATTAAAGCATTTAGTGTTAGCTTCTTCCCATGAAGACTGCTTTTCAACTGTAATCTTTACTGAGTCTATATACTCAATTTTTAAAAAGAGAATTCACTGAACTGACAACTGTACACTTGATACATTTCTAAAAAAGTAAACCATTTTCATAAACAGAGCAGATACTATCATATTCATTTGCAATAGTTCTGAATCTTTTTACCAAATCTCTTCACATAGCAACTTTCATCTTTATAAAGACTGTGGTCACAGACAGTAACAAACAAATTGTGGTTGTCATAAAGTTAAGAAGAGAGCAAAATGTGACAGACGGAGCCTTTTAAACAAATGTAACAACAGCTTTGCTTTGGGTAATTATTACAGGGCACTAAATCTATATAATGTTAGCGATAATAATCTTTCATTGCAACAAATAAACAAGCTTGACAGCCAGGAATGTAATCAAATGAATCGTAAATGCAAGACTTGCGTCGAATCTGCAGATTGCGCATTACCTCTCTTCACCACACGGCGGCGTGTGTGGCTGCGTGCCATTGAGCGCATCACAAGAGACCAGCGTGCGTTTCTGAACTGAAGAGTGTTTTCCCGCATTACCGACTCGACCCTTCACCGGAGCGCCAGCGTCTCTCTTCTGTCCTCCCGCCTTACCAACTACAACCGTCCTAACATGCCTTCAAACGTGAACCCACAAGGTAAAATGGCCTTTCTTTGTTCGTTAACGCTTAAGCGTGTTTGTTCGGCGCTTGTGTGCCGTTAGCGGCCGATTGTCCTTATCTCGCGCCTGCGAGTGCATCAGGCAGACCGGCTAAAACATTCAAACGGGTGTGTAACGGTCTTTATGTCTCCTTTTCAGGGGGGAAAGCCTTCGGGCTGCTTAAAGCACAGCAGAGGGAAAGACTGGAGGAAATAAATAAGGTAAAGGAGCAAACGCTATTATTGTCTCCGTCGGTACACGTTGTTTTTTGTGAGCGGCGCGTTTATTTCGGTGGCCTTGAACACCCCCCCCTCCCCGTCCCATCAGTTCTGGTGGTTTAATTTCCACCGCTTAATACTCATTAATTGCTTATATTTAGCTATAAATCGTTATTTTCGACTGCATTGATAAGCTTTATTTTACAGCAGCGTGACCTAATTTAGGTAGACAGCTCGAGCACATTAAGCCGCAGATCATTTCACAACCCGGAGTCGCGGCGTCTCAACCTTGTGAGCTCAACCACATTTCTTCTTCATAATCTTGCACTTTACGCTTCGTGAAGGGGAGAAACTCTCTCACCGGTTTTTAAAGACCTCCCGGTTCAACCGGCGCGCTACAGTCATAGCTGCACTAAAGCACGCGAGGCGTCGTGTTGCCTCTCATTGTTTTAATTGTTACAGACAAACCCAGACCTTTCGCGAAACACCCAAGAGACCTTTTCACCGCTGGGGTTATTGTAAAGCAAATAGTTCGGATAAGCTGTCTTTGAAGCGATAAGTGGCGTGCTTTCAGACGGGAAACAGGTGTCTGTGAGTCGGCATGAATGGAGTCATTATGTGGGAGAGAGATGGAGGAGTGGACAACAGTCTCAGCGGCTGTTCTCTTCATCTCTGTCTGTCTTTGCCCATCGTGTGGATTGTGGCTGACTGACAGCTTGTTCTGGTCTCAATGAACATCTAGAAGTAAGATCAGATCTCAGATCGTGTCTAATATGGACACCTGAAGTGCTCACACCTTTAAATAGGATTTTTGGATAAATGAAAGAAAAGCTATACGACCAGGGGCCAAGACCTAAAGCTCTACTGGGGCACAGGCCCCCATTACTTTTGTCTTAATAACCCGTTGTGTGCAACATGATGCACTATACAAACTTCCATTGGTTAAACCACTATTGCTACAGTGCAACAATACCGGGGATGGTAAACATTTATGTATTAAAAATATTTTCGTATCTTCAACGTAATTAACATAAACTTTATTAACATGTTTGCTTGCGCTGTAAGGAAATAATGAAATGATCTGCATTCATTACATTTATTCATTTTGGCAGACGCTTTTATCCAAAGCGACACAATTACACAATGATCAATTACAATAGTTCAAGAAACCAGTTGTTTTATGGCTCCAACTAATATAAATGACACATTTGATCTTAAAAAAAGAATATTTTCTTGTTTCGCTGTCAAGTCCAAATATTGTTGGTTAATTTTTTGAACCAACCGTATACGCTATACGCTACTATACGCTACTGCATTACTGCGCTGTACTGCCTGTAATAGTACATAGTTATCTCGGCCATAGGAACTGGCATTTTCTTGTGTAATGTCCTAAACTAAAGCTAGTAAACTAAATATTCATTTAATTTCTGAAAGTACACAAAACAAATGTTTTTCTAAGCAACAATGCAATTGTACAGATTTGACGAAGGACTTATTGAGATATTTTGCTCTAAAGTCTGAGACCTGACTGGGTGGGGATGTACAGTTGGCTAGCTTGTTTATCAAGTCTTACCTCACTCAAACTCTTCATCTCCTTTCTGCTTCCATTTCCCTGCTTTGCATAAAAAAAGTATGATGTCCCTCCTAGGGGCTATTAATGATAGAGTCAGAATAAGACGATTGATATTCTGTAGGAACTTACTTTAGTTTCGTCATGTTTTCATAGCTACTTCAGTCACTTGCTGCCACCCTTGCGCACTACACAGCTCATAGACATACTGTCTACGGAGCAGCTGTGTGCTGCAACTGTGGCAAGGAAACACACACAGATGTCGTGTACATGGATTTCTGCGTGAAAGTACAGCACGAGTTAGTGTTTTCAGACAGGTTAAAAATAGAAAATAGAAAAATCTCGGAACGGAATATTCTGCCCAGCCCTAACTGCTAATATTAATCGGTCATAGGGTTTTACTATCGGTTAACGGTTAGACGATTAATATGAACATCCCTAGTTGCATGTACATCTTTTTTTTTTGTCGCCAATGTAAATGATTACACTGAAAAATAAACAAAACTTTTACATTTTAAACTTGAAATTTATACTGAGGCACGTGCCCCAGCAAAAGGGGTCTTGCAATGCCCCTGGATAAGTTTGACTATTAGGATGTTTGCTATTGTGACCTTCACTTGTGCACTAAATTTACATTTAGTCGTTTAGCAGACGCTTTTATCCAAAGCGACTTACAGATGAGGAAACATTGGAAGCAATTATAACAACATAGGCAACAAAATACATAAGTGCATCAAAACTAGTCCATTAAAGCCTAGTGCAGTATACAAAGCTAAGAATAGTGAGGTTAGTTCGTTTTTTTATTTTCTTTTTTTTAAAGAAGGAAAGGGAAGAGAATCAGGAAAAATCAATCAGCGACGTGTTGACGGAAGAGATGCGTTTTTAGGCGTTTTTTAACGATGGCAACCGAGTCTGCTGATCTTGTAGCAGCTGGTAGATCATTCGACCAATGTGGAACAGATCCAGAGAAGGTACGGGAAAGTGACTTTTTCCTTTTTGGGATGGTACCACCCCAAATTTTATCCTGCACAAATTTTATTTCAAGTATTATAAAGGTGTTTCAAAATTAGATTCATCTATAAACTGTTGTCAAAGTGTTTTTGCATTGGCCAATTGTACTGAGCCATAGAGTACATCAGTTATAAACTAACTGATAAGTGTTCACAAAAATGTATCAAACTCAGCCAAATGTGATTTCATGTATCTTATACTGCTGTGCTTGAAATTTGCATAATTTCTGTTTATTTGTGTGAAACAATCTGCCATCGGTAAAAAGTGCTATAAAAAGCGCTTACTTGATAAGATGCTACCGCTGAGATACTGCAGATTCGTGAAAAGCAAATAGTGTTAGTGTGCTTATCAAATAAAGTTAAAGTCAGTTTCGGGTACTGAGGTCAAAAAATGTGTCAGCGAGCAGTTGTGATGTAGACTGAGCAAGATTAAGCCACTCGTGGTCATCATCACTGCATGATTCATTGGGCTGATTCATTTCTGTCCTCGTACATCAACAGTTTATTTATACATTTTCTCCTTTCACTGTGTACTTATGTGTGGGGAGTCGGAGGAAAAAGACAAAGTAGTGCAGTTTACCTGTGAGTTTTTATTGACATTGTGAGTCATGATTAAATGTTCAAGGTTCTTGATGTTCCTACATGCACTATTTTTACAATACAGCAGATTCCTTTACTTGGTCAGCGTGTCCCCTATACTTGAAATAAAATCCACTCATACAAGCACACAAACGCGCACGCACACACTTACTGTATGCTTTCCTCACACACACTCTTAATGCCTCACTGATGAAGAACCCTCATATCTTTCATTTACAAGTTTATAAATAATGGATCAAATTAAAGGACATTTAAAGGCATTTTAGTTTTAAATTAACAAATGTTGCAATAAGCTAGTCTATAAAACTCTGTTTTGCACATAGTTTCAGATCTCTAATATTCAAGGGATACTCTAGGCCTAGGGTGTTTCTGTTTTCATGTTGCTGCTGAATGTAGAATGCATACATTCTGAATGACACAGATATTAAATTGTTGCCAGTTTAACATTGGATTAACAACAGACCACCATTCAAATCTACAAATTGCATTCCATTTCAAATTGTAAAACTATGTAGAGGACATCAGCACTCAATGCTTGATGTATTTGCCTGTGGATACTGGACACATGCTCTTTTTTTGAGTTTTTGCTAAGAGGAGTAACAACAAAGTCAAGAGGATGATAGTTCATCCAGTCTGCCTGTTCTAGTTAGATATCATGCTAACACTCTCTTTCTCCCTGTCCTTGTCTGTAGGAGTTTATGGAACATCAGAAGTACAGAGATGAGGAGGATTTGGCAGAAAAGTTGGATTCTTTTAAAAGTAAGAGGTTCAAACTTAAAATAATTTCCATTCATCGTAAACCTCCACTTAGATAGTGGGTGAACACCAACATAATAATATTTCATGAGCTGATGTAAATGCAGAGAGGAGGAGGAATAATTCATGATGATGTAAATGCCGAGAGCTCATGTGGGAGTTTGCACATGTGCAGTAAGCAGTTTAGTTGCTTTCTCCATATGGTCTTGCAGGAATGTGCTGTTCTTGCCCCCTTGTTGTTGTTATTGTTTTAGCACTAAGGTCTTTACGAAATGTGGGAGAGTGAGGTAGCGGGCTCTGTGGATGTGTGTGTGTGTGGGAAAGGACAACTGGAATGTAAACTAACTGTCTTTTGTGCCCTTCGGTCAGTGTGTGTTGTGGTTTTGCTTTTTGCCTTGAAAACCTTCATGTAAACTCGAGTCACCTGAACGCTGAGGTTAAGCTTTGACAGTTGAAGTCATTAAAATCAATGTTGATTTATTGGTCCTGTTTACTGGGCATGGTGTAAAATTCATTGTTACTCAATTCCAGTTTTTAAATTGCTCTGCCTTTGAAATGGCTTTGACATCACAAATTCCTCTTTTCAGTATCTTGTTTGTAACATCTACTTTTCACAATCTATGAAAATTGTATTTCCAGCTTGACTGAAAATACGTCAGGTTACGGAAGTAAAGATGTTTGCGGACTGCATTTTGTATTGAATTAAAAGCTAAAGGCCCCGTCCTTGTTCTGAATTATTTACTTTCAGCCGTGCTCAGTCAGTGTGTATATGTGGGTTTGTGGGTCATTATGACAGAAGGACTTTCTGTAGGCTAATTGGGTTAAAGTGGCTCTTGAGGCTATGATGTTTTCTTGTTAAACAGAATGAGAAGTGGAGTTACAAAAAAGGACAAATGTCTAAGTACAGAGAGGAGGAGAGTCGAACCCTCGAAATTAGAAAAGCTCACACACATGCACACACAGTGTTTGACCTACTAATGTCAGAATGTGTGCATACCTCTATTCTAAAACTAGAAATGAAACAAAAGAGTAAGGGTGGAAAGCCTGTTATCTTGGAGAATTAAAGGCAAAAAAATGATAGGAACATTGTGTTTTCAATGTTTAAAGTTAACAGAAATCAATACAAGGGAAAGTTTGGATGGAGTGGCTGCCCCGATAAATTTCGACCGTCAGCCTCTTTGGTCATCACTTTCACAGGCACATTCAGATCAGCGCTAAACAGGCTGTGTTTGTGTTCATAGGGGGCTATTGTAACCATCTCCTTCCCATCAGCCTCATCTCACGGGGGCTCCGTTACACTGTCAATAAGACCACTCCAACAGAAGCCTCATTGTGAGGGTAAAACTACACACACAGAGTGAGAGAGTGCTGTGTACATTTATATAACAAATCGGACTAGGATTCAAATTGGGCACTAGCTGTCCTCATTTGTAAATATAGCCTGCAGCCTTTTGTATAATAGGCCTCATCACAGTTAAAACACACATGTGCAAAGTTTTCCTGAACGTCTTTCTGTTGTTTGTCTGGGGACCACAGCTGTCATGTGCTTGACCTCTAGATTCTGCTGATGTGAGATGTTACTTGCAGTTGTGTGGGTGTGTGGGTCAGATTCTGCCTGGATTGTGGGAAGCAACCGCAAGAATAACACCTTAATGAATATGCTAAATAACATTTTCATGAAAATGTATAAATGTAGAAAGGTTTGCATCTGTGGGATTAGCGGATCATGCAATAGATAACCAGTTAGTAAAGAAGCGTGTGTAGCTGTATTTGTGCGGTTTGCTTTGCAGGATTATAAAAACTCCTATTACGCAAATCCATCACTTTCAAGCTTTGTGAATTTCAATGTTAGTTATAATTGCATAGTTTGACCGCATTGGATTTTTTTTTCAACCCACAGATAAATATGCAGAATTTGACCTGAACGATCAGGGGGAGATCGGTAAGTGTGCACTACAGTATGTGTAGTTAAAACTGTGAGTGTTAATGGGGAATGGCTCTTGTGTAGCTGATACTGTGCATGACAGATTGGAAACCAGAGAAGTCACCTGTAACCATTTACAGTCACCAGCTCGTGACTCTGGCAGCTAGAGAGCTGAAGAGAATTTTTTGGGGACACTTTGATTTTGTTCATAATATTTCTTTTTTATATGTTCGACTCTACATGGGTGTCATATGAGAAATTCTATTCAGACCACTAAAGCTATCCGTAGGAATAAATTATCATTTTTATGTATCTCTCTTTTGTGAAAGACGAAAAATCTATTTTACTTTAAAGAATCACTATATTCAGCTATTTTAAATAAAAAGTAGTTTATATTATTAACAGCAGGTGATAGTTTGTGTGTTCTGTGATAAGCCATTAAGCAATCGTTTATCCAGATATGAAAATTCTCTCAAGTTACTCATGCTCATGCCATGTTTGTGATTAAACGAAGAAAGAAAATCATCAACGTGTGTGTAAATTATGAGAGAATCTTATATTATCTATTTAAGTGAACTATTGCCTTATGAAGAAACGTTGTTTTGTGATGGCTGTTTTTTCATCGCTTCTGTAGACATGATGGGTCTGAAGAGAATGATGGAGAAGCTTGGTGTGCCAAAGACTCATCTGGAGATGAAGAAAATGATCTCTGAGGTGACAGGGGGATGTAGCGACACCATCGACTACAGGGACTTTGTCAAAATGATGCTTGGCAAGCGATCAGCTGTTCTTAAACTGTAAGTGTGTATGTGCGTGCATGTTTTGTAAAACTTTCCTTGTTTTAAATGTTGGCAAATGCAGAATTGCTTTGCTGTTGTCCTACAGAAGTCTGCTTTGGCTCAGTCCGGCTATTTTTAGGTGTGTGTTTAATCTTGTCAGTACATCCAATGCAGGATCAGCATATCTGTGCCATTGTTTCAGTGGCAGAAGGTTCTGCTGTGACTAGTGATGTCATCACTACGAGACATGTGGTGTCACTCCTCTGGATTTGTCTTTACACGCTCAGGCCATTGATTTCAGTAGCTTACAGTATCATGTGGCATGCTATATTTGTCCGTTAATTGCATTTCCAAGATTTTCACAGAATAAGACTGTAACTAAAATTAGTACTAAAATTCAATTTTCCTGACTCAACTGTTCATGCATACTTTTTGTAAACAGGTTTTTCCAGAATACTAAATTTAGTGTCAAGCTGATCTTTATCCATTTTCCTATTGTTGTCTCTAAATCATTTATCGAGGACTGGACTTTAACACATATCTGCTTCACACACAGCAGTACACATTAAATACGTTTTGTGAACAAATTATCCTTCCAACTTTGAAGATGAGCAGAATTTGTCACTGTTAAAATTACATCAGTTCCTAACTATCTTGCTGACTGGTTGTTTCACAATGGAAGTACTTTTGCTGTCTTTCTCTCGAGGTTTTCACTTTACTCTCATATATTTCACTTTGAGGACTCTGTGCCTAATGCTATCTACAAGAAGACTGGACTAGAAGTATTTCTGAAGAAGTAATTGCATCCACAAGATGTATGGGTGTGTGATACAATACTTCAGGAAAACCTTTATTTTGTCAATTTCAGAACAACTCTAAGCAATTTCAAGGGATGTGATGTCATGCATCTGGATTCTGAGTAAAATCATATCCCCACAGGACATCCCATATCTTGGTAACACACACTCTGGTTTTGGTAGGACACACCAATCCCAGTTGTGTCTGTCATCAAGACTAGCGTGTATCTTGCCTAAATTGGCACTGACCACATTCTAGTCCTGGCAGAGACAATAAACAAAACTTTAGGCTTCCTATTTTTTGTTTGGTTTGGCGATTATTTGGGTTGTGTATGACATTGAATTTGTGCCAAGTTTCAGATTAATACCATATTAAGCAATTTTCACATGAGGCAGTCTCTAAAACAGAGAAAGCTCTGATTCTAACCATTTTAGATTAAGTTGGTTAAATGGTCTCTAAAAATGTTGTTGGATCACTGTATAAACTAAATACCAAGATCAGAGTGTAATGGGTCTGAGAGATCTGGCTCATCTCAAGAGTAACTGTAAGCATTTTGTTGTTTGTGTCAGGATGACAGGGTATAACCTTGGTGTTTAATCGTATTAGGTGTTTATTAGACCGTACAAATGTTAGTCATGTTGAACAGATTTATAGAGGTTTCTGTCTATAAAATAGAATTGTACATATTGCTGTGAAAAGCTGATTTGTGACTGTCTGTTAGTTGAGTCAGGGCTTGTTAAGGGCTTATAAGAGATTTGTGAAGGTTTACCTGGAGTCGAAAGTCACATCCTTTTACTAGATCAGTCAGCAGTTCTAAATCTGACTTCACATTCTTACTCTTAATCTGAACTGTTATATTTTTATTTCATGAACTAGTTTTAAAAGCCTCTCAAACACTGATCCTGCAACTCTCTTGACCTTTAGGACACATAAGCTATATTTCATTTGTGTTAAAATATTTTCTTAACAGTGTTGTCCCAAGAAATAACACAGAGATGTGTTCAGATATGGACAACGCGTTAATGTGCTGTTGTTAACTGAAACAACTGTATTTTAAGTGTACCTGAAACGAACAGCTCTGTATTTCAGTGTGGTTCAAATTCTATCAGAGGTGCACTATGTCACAAGAACCCCTCAGAAGTCTAACTGTCGTCAGAATTAACCATGCACTGCTGTACAGATTTCTTAAAACTGGTAATTTTGCATTAAACAGTTTCGATAATGGATTCAGCAAACTTTTACTGTTTAGTTTTAAAACACTATTTATTTTGTGTGCTTATCTAATTATTTATGCATGCATGTTTTTCAAAATATCTATGAAAGTCAATGCAAGCGCAAAATGTCGTTTTGCTGTAGGTAGTGGAAGCATTTGAGGGAGGGGGTTGGGGGCACTAAAATGGTACTTTGCCCAGGGCCAAATCCAGGCTACAACCGACACTGATCCTAATCTATCCCTTTTGCTCAGTAGGATGCTAAGATTGCTTCTAGCCAGCGCTGGCTTTCTTTTTAGTTTCATACACGATTTTAATTGTCAAGTTGCAACTGACAAGTATTAATTTTCGCATATTTAACATTAGCATTTTAAAAGTGAAAAAGCTTTTATGTAAATTTGCATGTTATAAACTTGACTTTCAGCTTTTCAGTAGGTATATAAGTGCCGTTTTACTCACATGCAAAATGTTCTCTTTCACAGGGTTATGATGTTTGAAGATAAAGCTAACGGTTCCAGCTGTAAAGCAGATGGACCACCTCCCAAACGTGACATCACCAGCCTACCATAGATCCAGACAAGAGTGAAGAGGAGTTTGAGTGATGTCCCACCAAATCCCACCCATGTAACATTAGGGGCTAGGCCTTACCTAGAATATTTTGCCAAGACCCAGGGAAAATCAACGAAGGACAAAATGGGGAAAAAGATATCTATATATATATATTTGCTGTGAATCAGTCAAAGCGCAGAGTAGCTTTTTATATGTAAACAAATGTATATATTTATATGAAAAGGGTGTTTTTGAAAAGTGTTTCCGAGCACAAATCATTTGAGTGATGTGATAGTCGAGTTTATAGTGTGTAACACTGCATCTGTACGAAGTATAGAGTGAACAGGATTATACCGTTTTAGATAGTAAGAAAAACATTTTAGAATTAACATTTCGCTCCTCCAAAACCCTAGTGTGCTTGTTTTATCATTCCAGTACATTTGTGTTTGCCAGTTCAGTGTAATTCACTTTAGCTTTTGCAAACTCTGCCCATCATTTCCTAACGTGTGACATCATAGATGTGTGCGGGCATTGTTAAAGTAAGATTCAGTTAGTGCTCAGACAGTTTCTATGAAACCACTTCATTTGGTTTGTTTTGGTGCTCATAAATGAAGGACTATTTTGTGTTTATAACATTTCCTCACAAGGAGGAGAGTAGAACTTTGCTCTTTATCACTGTATCTCTCCTTTTTAACTTCTCACAATTCTCTTCACACCCACCGTGTTTATGGTGAACATGTTTGTGGTTTGTCTGGACCTAAAAACGTCAGACTGCAACGTTACTGTTGCATATTAACAGATAAGAACACATTGATATTATTAATCCTCCTGGCTAAACTGTTTAGCCTCCTGGCTAAACTGGAAAATCCACAGGAGACTTGTTTGTGGTTGTTGTATAGCATATTAGCTTGAAACCGTTCTTTCCAAGTGCCTCGCTCATTTGTTGTAGCAGAGGTTTTGAGTGAAGAGTGAGTGAAGCATCTTCAATAAGGATTTAGTGTGTGCGTGCTCCGAATTTCATTTCTGTCAAGCTGCATTTTGTTTAAGCCCAAGCATGCAGCTCTAATGATAATGTTGTGTTTATTTTAAAAGAGTTGTTCTATAATGTGTGTTATGTAGCGGAAGCCCTATTGTGATGTAGATCTCATAATTGTTGGGGTTTTGATTTTAGAGTTTAATTTCTGAGTAAGATAGAAATGACAGATCAATCTATTTTAGATCAGTAGTGGTTTGGCCACTTTTACTTTCCTGTCATGTGATCTTTTATGGATTAAATTTTTGTGCCTCTGTTTAGTTCTTTCATTGACATGTTCTTATTTTTCTCTTTACATGGTGTGAATCAATGGCTGCACTGTGTTGTATGTTTTTTTAAATGCATTTTAACTGAATTATTAAAAGTTTAATCTCTCAGCATATTAGTAAGCAAAGACAATTGTAAAGTTGTTTTTCAAACACCAAAAGAAGTAAATACCTTGCTGTTACACCTTAAGCTCGAAGTGGCACTCCTTTTTTTACTGTGCGTGCATGCATGTTTTCATTTAAGTGTCACTTCCGCCTACTCTGTGGGAATGTTGGCACCTATTTAAGGCACAAGCAATATTTTAGTCATTTAACACAAATGTTAGTGTGCAACAAAATATAACTTTAGTCATCTTTTGGGCATATAAGGACATTCCATGATGAGCAGACTAAACCTCACCCAAGAACTCGCCCAAACACATGTACACAGATATAACTCGACTTATTTGACTAAATTATTCTTTAGTATAAAATTAGCATGTGTGAATTCACCCATACAGCTTGTTAAAAATATGTTTTTGGATAAAGGAACCATCATAGCAAGATGTATTAGATTGACTGTTAGTGCTGTCTCTCTCTGTGTGTCGATTAAGTGCTGCATTTGAGCCATTTTTAAATGGCCAAGTGAAAATGAAACGCTTAAAATTGTTAAATCTGGAAAAACCCAGATCACAGCCATGTATTCCTCTTTCAGTTGTGAAACGAGGTTCTCAAAACCATTCACACGGTTTGTTAACTTGGGGTATTTTAAAATGTAGAAGTTTTGGCTTTGCCAGAATGATGGTAATGAAAAGGATCTTTCTATAAGAATGGAGCTCAGTGGTCAGGTCACTTCCTCCTTAGACTTCTGCTATCTGATTTAGAAAGAATCTGCTTTGTTCACAACACACAAAACCGTTCTTTATACAGCCGATGGGCCACATATTAAACAATGTGCGAATGTGAAGTATCAAATTTACTCTATCTACTGCAAACAGATGGTGTGACCATCTTTACAAACAATTAAAAGGGAGAAGTATTTTGTAATGACTGCCTTTGTGATCTTTCGTGTGCTCTGTATTTTACAGTATTAAATCGATCTGTAATTATCTCATAAAAGTCATTAAATTAATATCTCATAGTTCTGGCAGTTAGTTCTCATAATACACAAATAATACCTACATTTTTATGGTAGTGAATAAAGGTTTAGCAAGAGCACATAACAACCTGCTCAATCAAAAACATTACCCGTAATCACTGTGATTTATTATAATTACGATTATGTTCAAAATAATAACAGTCCAATCACTTACCAGTACAGTCACAGTTTTTTAGAAATTATATTTCTATATGGCAAATATTTTAATAGTATGTGTAGTAGAGTAATAGAAAACCAACAGACCCAACAGTCATGACATGCATGCTGCTAATTCTGTGTAATTCAATCAATAATTGAAAAGGGTGTTTTCAAAATAACAGCAGTGTGGAGTTCAATTTGAGAGGTAAATCATGTGAAAAAACTGGTGTCCTTATTTAAGGTCAAATGGGGCGTTCCAGACATTGTTCTGAAAAATAGCGTACTTTGATTAAAGAATTTATTACAGAGGGAATATAAAGAATTGCAGAAAATGATAGGCCGGTCAGCTAAAATGACTTCAAATGCTTAAAAATGGCAAACCAAAACCAGAAAGACGTGGAAAACGGAAAACAACCATTCGAATAGATTGAAGAATAGCCAAAATGGCAAAGACTCAATGATCCAATGATCAGCTCCAGGGTGATCAAAGAAAGTCTGATGTACCTGGGACTACTGTAACAATTAGAAGACGCCTATGTGAAGCCAAGGTATCGGCAAGAAGCCCCCGCAATGTCCCATTGTTGAAAGAGCTGAAGAGGTTACAGTGTGCCAAAGAACACATTGACTGGCCTAAAGAGAAATGGCTCAATATTTTGTCGCTTGATGAAAGCAAGATTGTTCTTTTTGGGTCTAGGGGTCACAGACAGTTTGTCAGACAACCCCCAAACACTGAATTCAAGCCACATTACACTGTATAGACAGTGAAGCATGGTGGCACGAGCATTATGATATGGGGATGTTTCTCATACTATGGCCTATTTATTTGATTCCAGGGATCATGGATCAGTTTGAGTACATTAAAATACTTATAGAGGTCATGTTACCTTATGCCGAAGAAGAAATGCCCTTGAAATGGGTGTTTCAACAAGACAACGATCCCAAACACAACAGTAAGCGAGCAGCATCTTGGTTCCAGACCAACAAGATTAACGTTATGCAGTGGCCAGCCCAATCTCCAGACCTTAGTCCAATAGAAAACGTGTGGGGACCCCGGACTGCTATACAACTACAAATTAGTTCAGTGATTCACAAGAACTAAATCTTCAAGCATTTTTCATTTTATACAATAAATGTCTGACTTTGTTAAGGAAAATGCAGAAGCTGCAATTTTTTGAAACAGCCTAACATGAGTAATAATAAATTTGATACTTATTTCTTCCTGTTTTGATTTAGAATAGAATGTACAGTGTTGCCTTTTCATTTGTGTATTGAAAAAAAATATATATTATAAGGATTTTGAGCTTTACTCACTTTTTTAAACACACTGCTATTATTTTGAACACAACTGTATCCACATTTACATTTAGTCATTTAGCAGACGCTTTCATCCAAAGCGATTTACAGAGAGTTCAGGCAGCAATAAGCGATATGTCAGACAGGAGCAATAATACAATAGCGGCTGATACAAAGTTACTAGTTTCAACAAAAGTTAGAACAACATCTGTTAATATAACAATCATATTACAAAAAAATCACAATGATCATTATGATTTGTTTTCACACTACTGTTGCAACATAAAGGAATAGTCCACCCAAAAAATGAAAATTCGCACAAACTACCCGCATTTTAGGTTTTGTGTGCGTGTGAGGCAGATCAAAAAAAGTCATGTAGCCCTCGGATGTCATAAGAGTTAAATTATGAGATCTTTTTCATTTGAAGATTTTTTTTTCCTTTTGTTATTGTCAGGGGTGTGCTGCCCCCTACTGGTGTAAAAATAGTATAACAGCCTTGATCTCCACCACCCAAATAATATTCTGATTCGACCCAGATTCGCAATCTTGTCAAAGCACATTCTGTGTCATGTGTGCTATTTCTGCTGCATACATGTGGTGTATTTATTTATAATTTGTTTCGTTCTGTAGGTACAGCAAAAGACAAAATTAGGCCCATTTTGTAACGGTGTTACAATACAGTATTGTATTACTATATTGACCTTGTGAAATGTTTTCAATTTCTTCCACATTTATTTTTGTTACATGTTTATTTTGTTTATCATTTTATCTTATCAACAGTGACTTCCAAGCAAATTCCTTAAAGGACACAATAACAATAGGATCCCAGTCATGCTTGATCTTGGAGGCTGTATGAAATCCCAGACCTTGTCACAAGGGGTCGGGTCTAGGTTTTGTGAATTAAAGCTGCTAACAAAAATATGTCACCAGAGAAAGTAAAATATATTGATTAATTGTCATTTTTATTTACTATAAATATGTAAATACAATTTATATATTGATATTAAGGTGTTCACGTTACGTCTCTACTGTAACTTTATTGCCTTCTCTCGTGAGCTATGCCGGAACGCTTTGCCGCTCATTTGTTTCTACCGGACTTATTTAAAGATGCACCGACACAAGTGTGCTGAAGTACTGTAACCGTCTCAAAAGAATCTGTAAACGCGTTTGCGTTAGTAGTATTATACATATTGTCAAGGACTAAAATAAAAAACAACAGTTTGCTCTTGGTGCTGTTCAATTCAGCGTGTCAGCAGGCAAATCGGACGCAGGTTTTCATACATTTAAGGTCCAAGCCAGTCTCAACGTGACTTTGATCAAGCACTGTCATGTGTGAGAATACATAAAGCTTTAACTGTTCGATCAAACATTCACCTTGAAAATGCATTTTGGTGTAACCATCCCTATTCTCCGAGGGGTAAGTCTGTGGTCTTAAATGTCTGCCAAATAAATGCATTAAGTGTAAACCCACTTGACATTGACACCCTCTTGTCATTGCCTTAGTGTATCCGACACTTGAACGGATCCTCGGTGACGTGTAGATGCAGAATGACATGGAAAAGAAACTACAGCTTTTACAGAGGCAAGAGAAAATGACTTCCTTTCAAACTGTGAATAAATAAAACAGCATTTTTCAGCAAAAGATCTACAATGTTCACAACAATTTTGCAGATGATGTCAAATCGGTTAAAGCGGTGCTCAATCCAGACATCTCAAAGTAAGATATGAGTATTCATTTCCACACAAAAACAATTTAGTACTTTTGAGCACGAGCGTATTTGTAATATTTCTGCTTATGCTGCTGTTTAGGATTCGGAACATAGGCATCATGGCACATATAGATGCAGGGAAGACCACCACCACAGAGAGAATGCTCTACTACTCTGGATATACCAGAGCTCTCGGAGGTGAGACGAAATGTAGATGCCTTAAGTTGGTGTATCAATCAGTTTACTTTATTGTCATCGTCATACATTGTACAACAGAATTCTGACGAGTCTCAGTTACAAACTACAACAGCTTACATCGACCAACAATCATTTACAACAAAAGAAAGTACAGGTTATGTCATTAGCTTGAGGGTGTGAATGCAAAGGGTATAATAGAGGATACGGTTCTTGGAAAGAATCTGTTACTCAGTCTGTTTGTATGTGCTTTTATAGTCCTATACCTCCGCCCTGAGGGCAGGGGGTCAAACAGTCCATGGCCCGGGTGGGTGGGATCTGCAGCAATGTTTCTGGCCTTTTTCTGGAGGCGTTCTTCATAAACCAATTCCAGGTCTGGAAGTGGATCCCTACAATCCTCTGTGCAGTCTTGACCACCCGGGCCAAGTCCTTCCTGTCATGTGCTGTGCTTGTGTGTTTAGATGTGGATGATGGAGACACTGTAACGGATTACATGACCCAGGAGAGGGAGAGAGGAATCACCATCCAATCAGCTGCTGTGACTTTTGACTGGAAGGACCACAGGATTAACCTCATCGACACACCAGGTATGGTTCATCATGCATAAGACTCATTCACACATGCTATATGTGATTTATGTACTGTATCATATCCTCACCTCACTCCATACATTGTGAAAATATACATTTACAAATTTGGCAGATGATTTTATCCAAAGCGACTTACATTGCATTGCTTTGCACTATACATTTGTTTCTGACTATGTACAATCCCATGGGATCGAACCCATGATGTTGCCGTTGCTAGCTTGCTCTAACCACTGAGCCACAGGAAAGCTACATACGTTTCTCTGTACTGTCAGAGACATACACATTGACGTTTACATACATAATAGATATCTTTCCATTCTTAGGTCACGTTGATTTTACTTTGGAGGTGGAGAGAGCTTTACGAGTCTTGGATGGAGCTGTTGCTGTGTTTGATGCATCTGTTGGAGTTCAGGTCAGCTGGAAAATTGGGTTTTGTTTTTTGCACAATGTGTTTTGGGATGAAAGGGAATGAAACATTTATTAATTTCTGATGTTTATCCGATTCTAACCTGAATTTTAGGCTCAAACTATTACTGTGTGGCGGCAGGCAGAGAAACATCAAATTCCATGTGTGTGCTTCCTAAACAAGATGGACAAACCTGCTGCTAGGTTATACACGATAAACATTTTACCACAATTTAAAGGGACAGTTCTCCCAAAAATTTTAATTCTGTAATCACCCTTTGTTTTTCAAACCTGTATGACTTTCTTGCTTCTGCAAAGCTCAGAAATATTTATTTTGAAGAATGATGGTAACCGCCACAATGGCGGTACCCATTACTTACATTGGTTTTGTGTCCATACAATAGAAGTCAATGGGTACATTAGTTGTTTAGTTACCGACATTCTTCAAAAAATAACTTATTTTGTGTTCTGCAGAAGACACAGTTTTACATTTTGGGTGTTTTTTAAACACAAATGACAGAAGTTTTAATTTCACTTAATTTTTTATAGCTTGAATTACTCAATAGACAGCATAAGGACCAAACTCAAGGCCAACCCTGTTCTCCTTCAGGTAACCTTCATAATAAAATACTTGTCAGATACCAAGAAAAAGGTTAGATACCAAAAACGCTGACTTTTGTTGACATTTTCAGATTCCTATTGGTTCAGGGAAGGGCTTCACGGGATTGGTTGACTTGATCACTAGGCGGAAAATGGTTTGGCTTGGAAACCCTCTAACAGACGATGGCCGTGATTTTGAGATCAGAGCTCTGCAGGCGTCAGAAGACCCTGAGGTGCTTCAGGCTGTCAGTGAGGCCAGAGGAGCTCTAATAGAACAGGTGAAAAAAAAGAACGTTATACTAAAAGGTCCAGGGTGTCGTTTTTGGAGTATCAATTGAAAGAAATGCAATATAATATAAATAACTATGTATTCAGAGGTGTTTAGAGACTTTACATAATGAAGCATTATGTTTTTATTACATTCAAATGAGCTATTTCGATCTTCTTACACCGAAGGTCCACTTGCATTGGAACTAGCCATGTTGTTTCTACAGTAGACCTAAAACAGACAAACTGCTCTACGGATCGTTTCAGGAATATGTTATCACTTTCGGTAAAGCTGCGAAAAAGTGATGACATCTTGGGGCTTTGTCAGCCACCCGTGCGTCGAAAGAGAGGGGTGGAGAGAACCATTGGTTTCAAATGGCAACCTCATCGCTAGATGCCGCAAACTTCATACACTGGAGCTATAATAACAACAGTACAACAATGTTGATTCATTGTGCATCTACAGTTACGGCAAGACTTTTATTTATTAGCAATTGATTTCCAGGTAGCAGATCTAGATGATGAGTTTGCTAATCTGCTATTGGGAGACTATGGTGAAAACTTTGATGCTGTGCCTGCTGGGAAGGTAAGATTATACCTTTTCCTCTGTTCTGTCTGTTGCTACATACATGGCAATGTGAAAGTACTGCATTCAAAATGAACGCTTGTGTGTCCAGTTACAAGAGGCGATAAGGAGGGTTGCATTAGCTCGCAAGGGAGTGCCCGTGTTGTGTGGAAGCTCACTGAAGAACAAAGGGGTTCAGCCTCTGTTGGATGCCATCACTGCTTACCTCCCTGCACCCAATGAGAGGCACCACGATGTGGTGTAAGTGTTACACTCCATTATCTCAGCATTAGTTAACCATCAGAGCAATCTTTTTGAATGTTATGGTTTTAGTACCACTTCTGAGTGTTCGTGTATGTGTGCAGGCGATGGTATAACGACGATCTGAGTGCGCTGGCATTTAAGGTGGTCCATGACAAACAGAGGGGTCCCCTGGTGTTCGTCAGAATCTATTCAGGAAGCATGAAGGCTCAGTCAGCAGTGCATAACATTAACAGAAACAGAACGTAAGATCATGAAATTATTCTACAAGCACATATTCAAATAACAGTATGTAATTTTCACCTCTAGAGGTCGCAAAACCTCTTGATTCAGACATGGTTGGAAACATTTGGCCAAATGTGAGAAAACAAATGATCAACAAAATATGTAAAAATGTGCTGGTGGCTGTTGGATATTTCAATCCAAAAATCTTAAGTACTCTTTAGCTCGCTTTGGATTCCAATTGGTAGTGTTTGGTAGAGAGTCCAATGTATTTATCTGCACAAAAATGTATAATATATTAGTATGGGTGTGTATGTATATACATTTTTAATGAAATAATCTTGGATACTTCTATTAATGGTTTAGCAATCATATACTGTATATAAACTTAGTTTTTAACATTTTTCAAAGATCATGTTTTATTGTGTATTTATTGTGTTAGCTAGCTGATTTTTGTTATTATTACTTAAATCGAAACAAACCAACTGTAGTTTGATTGATATTAATTGGAATGCACAATCAAAATTGTATCTTATTTTTGGGACCAAGATGTCAATACATATATATATATATATGTACAGTATATAACTACTAAAAGTATTTCTTATGATGTTTTAAACTTGAACCTGGAGTAGATTTTTTATCTTTTTATTTCTCCAGGGAGAGAATGAGTCGTCTTCTCTTGCCTTTTGCCGATCAGCACATAGAAATCCCCTCCTTATCTGCAGGAAACATTGGTCTTACAGTAGGACTCAAACAGGTAAAGGACCTGTAAAATGTAACCCCCCTTAAAGGCACATTATTATTATAAACTTACAAAGACTTTGTGTCATTTTCTAGATGAAAGTGTGACCACCATTATATTGATTATGTGAAAAAGGTTTTTCTCTGTAACTGATAGGACTGGATTATTTTTGTGTTTTGAGTCAGACGGTGACGGGCGACACTATCGTCTCCTCCAAAGCCTCTGCGGCAGCTGCATTATGGCGAGCTCAGAATGAAACAACAAGCGACAAGAGTTCACACAGGGAAAGCAGCAGTTTGGTGCTTGCAGGGGTGGAAGTCCCCGAACCAGTGTTCTTCTGTTCCATTGAACCTCCTTCTATGGCCAAACAGGCAGGTACGAACATTGTGAAAATGTCTTCAGAATTGATAAATTTCCCAACTGTGAGATCCGCTATGATTTTTCAAACAGATTTAGAGCATGCACTCAACTGCCTGCAGAGGGAAGACCCCAGTCTGAAAGTCAAAACAGACCCCGATTCTGGACAGGTAAACATTTAGCAGTTGCATTTATAGTGAAGTTTCAAATCTTATTTTTGTATCTTTAACAATTATTTATCTCGCTAGGTAAAGGAATATTAAAATGGTTGTATCTTTGTTAGTTTTTAGTGTTTTGATATTGCACTTTAATCCAGAAAGGTCCAGTTGGTGTTTTTTTGGAGGATCTATTGACAGAAATGCAATATACATGTATTCATAACTATGTCTTAAGAGGTTACACTCACATAATGAAGTGTTATGTTTTTATTACCTTAGGATGTCTATGTCTATCTACATTACAGCTGGTCCCCCTACATTGAATTCACCATGTTTCTAAAATAGCCGTGAATGGAATTTTTTTTCTAAAGATCATGTTTTATAAATACGTCATCTCCTTCAACAAAGCAAAAACGCCTATGTCCAGTGATAAGTGCTATAGTGCTTCGAAAGGGAGGGGTGGAGTGAGTCATTGGTTGCAATTCGCAAACCCACCACTTGATGCTGCTAAAATCTCCACATTGCTCCTGTAACTCGTCTTGGACAATTTTTCGTTTTCCACTCTCATATCTCTTTTCTGCTTGCACAGACGATACTGTGTGGCATGGGGGAGCTGCACATTGAGATTATCCATGACCGCATCAAGAGAGAATACAACATTGAAACCCATCTCGGACCCTTGCAGGTGGCCTACAGAGAAACTATCCTCCAATCAGCATCAGCCACAGGTGAGGCTTCACCCAATCAGCCTTCACCTAAATGAGGCCATGGTCAAAAACAATCACAATAACAGGTTGTGTTTTCCTTCTTTATGGCTCTATAGACTCGGGCATAAAACAATAAAATGAGAACACAAGAGACAACAATATATATAGTCTGCAAGTCATGCACCCTGCTTCACAAGCCAACTATGTGACCCCGATTCTTTAACAGACACAGAGTAGACAGGACTTAATGTATTGCACACTGGTATTTTGTGAAGAAGATAACAGGAAGCTACCATTTCTGTATACGTATACACAGAAAAAAGTGTCCTTTATAATTTTCTGTTTCAGACATGTTAGATCGTACCCTGGGAGATAAGAGACATGTAGTTAACGTGGAGCTTACTGTACATCCTTGGACTGAGTCTGGCACTTCCTGTGACATCACTTTTGAGGAGGAAGTAAAAGCTCAGCTCCCTGCTGATGTCAGAGCGGCCGTGGAAAATGGAGTTCACAGCGCATACCTTCAAGGTAACAGAACCACTTGCTTATGCTTCACAGGTACAGAAGATTGAAACTCATTATGCCCGGATCATTCGCAGAAGGCCTAGAGACTGCAGTGTTCACCATATCATTTTTTTCTCTGTGGAGGTCCTGTGATGGGTTTTCCTGTACAGGGAGTACAAACAGTCATCCAGCATGCAGGTTTAGAATCAGGCACTTCTGCAGCTATGGTGTCTGCCTGCGTCTCCCGCTGCATGCTCAAGGTATTCACAAACTCTCCTGTGTCTATATCTTGTTGATTTAGAAAAAATGGGCATCTGTTGATGTCACCTGTGGGTTTAGGCTCTGAGACAGGCTGGAGGACAGGTTTTAGAGCCAGTAATGGATCTGGAAGTGACATTGGGGGAAGAGCATCTGAGTCCTGTACTCGGAGATCTCGCCCAGCGGCGCGGGACCGTGCGTGACATCCAAGGTCGGCAGGAAGACAAAGTTTTGCTTGCTACAGTTCCTCTGGCAGGAATGATGGTGAGAGATGACTGATATGACAGATGATTGATCATTAAGACAAATCTGTTTAATTGTAAAGAATAACGCACAATAACTATAAATATATATATTTTTTTCAAAGGGCTATTCAACTGTTCTGCGCACTTTGACTTCTGGGAATGCCACCTTTTCTCTGGAGCTGTCCAGCTATGAGCCCATGAATACTCATGATCAGAAGATATTGCTCAACAAGATGGCTGGACTGGCTTGAGCTGATAACGTAATCACCGGCTGAACTGTGAACTGTTGTTACACATTCCAATGTATTCTTCGCAAGTTAACATATGAATGGGACACTGTAACTAATGTATTTGATGAAAAAACTTAGGACAGTGTGTGAAGTACAGAAAGTAAAGTTAATAATTTGACAAGAACTAGTATGACAAACTTTTTATTTATTTTGTGCATAAAATCCAGCCTGGGAAATAATGACTTATAAAAGCACTAAATAAAAAGCAGTATCATTTACAAAATTCTTCACAAGATGCTTCAAACATTGTATTTCTTCTTTAGGATAGTTTTTATTAATAGACAATGTACGGAATTATTTATTTTTAAAAAATCACATCAAGTATTGGTTTGAATACCTAGCTCAGTGCATGTCAAGATAAACCATGGTAATTGGAATGGCTAAAATGATTTAGATAAAGAAAAGTGTTTTCCTGTTATTCCCTTTTTTTGTGTAAACATCAATTCAGGGATTCATTGGCCTTTGTACTCATGACGACAGTGGCCAACAAACAGAGGTTCTGCAGGTATACCTCTCCTGATGGTAAAAGAGAATAAAATCCACATGACTTCTACATTCAAAATTATGCCATGCAAAGAGTTGAATGATCGTACGTGTGAACGGCATTATACTCTTAAATGCCATAAACTCAAAAGTTAACTCACTTGACCATGCGGCAGCGATGCTGTGCCAGTCGTGTATAGGCATTACCGAGGTCTCTCACATTCTCATCACTCCAGAGTCTCTCTGCAACAGCACTGGCTCTGGGCCTGCAATGACAACATATACATATATTATCCAATTATTACCCATTTGCCTCCTGTTTAAAACTTAAGCTTTCTTTGAACTTTTACATGTAAGTTGTTAAGTTGGGGACACAAACATTGACAGTTTTTGTGTTATGGTTATAATTACATTAATAACCGTACCAGAGTCTGGGAGTGAGGTTGGTGGCATCTACATACTCTCCCCAGAGACAAGCCTCTCCACCAATCACCAGCTTCTTCTGCTCATCTGTGCCTGAGGTTGAAATATTTAGATTTTTTTTATGTAATATATTTTAGGAATTTATTCTAATAATATTAGGGACAATATTGTAGTTTTTATTGAGCTTTGTAATGAGAGACAATCCCCACAGCAAAAGTTGTCTCTATAACTTCAATCAAGTGACAGCCTATTGTTCAAATTATGTTCCTAAAAAGTTGCTGCTCCGGTGGAGTCTGAATGAGCAGTAATGCTCTACATGAGTCTGATTTAGGCCACACACCCATAATACTTATACACACCTTGTTCTAAACCACAATACAATACTATTTAACTGGCTCTTGGCTGAACAGAGACTATTGTCAGTCTACAAACTGCCAAATTATAAATATCTATCTGTACTTAGTTTCATATCTGAAAAGCTTTCTTCCTCACAATGACAATATAAAGCAATGATCCAACCAACAATATTTCACACACAACATAACATCACAAGCGTTTTGTGAGAAACAGGCCTTAGTTCTAAACCAGCTTTATTTAGGTGACTACACCAAAATAATTCTAGAGCAGCAGAACAGGTTTCTCCGGCAAAATCATTTTCCGTCATCTTTATCTGTGAAATGACACACAAAACACACCCGTGAAATTTTGGGGGTCGGCTTTGTAAATGTTCATCCAGTCCTGGCCGTAGCCGATTCGGTTGAGGTACCAGGGTGTGGAGAGCAGAGCATTGAAACCAGCTGCTGTTACTTGTGCCATTTCATCCTGGTAATGTGGCCTTCCTTTCCACACATGGATCTGTGTGTCCGCTTTGAGCTACATGTGTACATAAACACGCATGTATAACAAGTATGCAGGAAAAATATCCCCCAGATCACATTTAAGATCTTTTAATGCTTTCATGCTGTGTGAAATTTACAGTCACCTATAGTTGATAATACTAGGGATGCACACATTTGTAATACATTGGGTGGGCCGCATATCTGTGTATCAAACTGACAAAACATTATATAGTAATTGTCATATCAGGAATTAGGCTGTATTAAGAATGATTATCAGGTAATACTATTGGCACATCCCTGATTGACTATATCAACAGTATTGTTAGCTCAGCTTTGACTGATCAGTCATGCATTATGTTAGATTATCAGGTTAATGGGTTTGGAACCTGACAGCAGTTAACACATACTGTAAATATTTGTGATGATTGAGGTACAATCGTAAGCAATGGTGTTGTTGTGCTGGTTTACTGAGGTCTTCTAAAAGACAAAGAACCTCTGGAGGGACATTACGATTTGTGTGATGCCTTATTAAAATGCATTACTGCAAAACTGAATGGTTTGTAGGACGGAGCAAGATGGAGGTCGAATATTCCCAGAGCGTACTTTCAACATCACCACAGGCAAAAATATAGCAAATTTTTCAACAACTAAAAGGTCCAGTGGCATCTAGTGAGAATGTGAATTGCAACCAATTGCTCATTACACCGTCCCTTTCGAAGCACTAAGGCGGCTGACACAGCACTAAGATGTCGCCACATTTTGGAGATTACAGTATTTATAAAACACGATTTATAGAGAGGGCAGTTTGTCTTTAGGGCTACTGAAAAAACAACATGATGAATTCCACGCAAGGGGACCCGCGATGTATGACGATAATTTTATTACCTTAGTAAAAAATGCTTAGGTAATAAAAACATTATGTAAGATGTGTATACACCCCTGAAGACGGAGTTATGTATATTATAATACATTTCTGTCAATAGATCCTCCAAAACATTACATATTGGACCTTTAAGGAGCTCACTTTAACATGACAATCTATACAGATGGGAAATTGTAGACAAGCAAAATTAAGACCTACAGCCAGTCCAAAAATATAATACAACCAACCACAAAACATAACTTAATTCATCTCAGCAATATAAAAACTCTCCACCAGCTGCAAGTGTATTTATATGTCAAACTGATGTACTGTAACTTCTCTTTGGATTTCTCTATTAGCCTTATGTTGTCCAGACCTGTTCAGATCGAACAAGCGTGTTGACCTAATGGCATGTGATCAACATGACGCTGTCCACTATAAGATACTGTCAGTATACCAACATCAGATACAAACAGGGTCTGTGAAAATCTACTTCAGTACAGTGATTGACCACAACAGTATCACTAGATAAAGCAAACTAAATCAGTGTTGGTGGTGCTGAAATAGACGAAATAAAAGTTTCACTGAATTAAAACTGACCAGGAAAACTGAGTGGCTCAACTTTGTAGTATCGTTGCCAGTCCTGTCCATAGCTAATCCAGTCCAGGTACCAGGGGGCAGTGAGAATGGTTGTAAATCCCGCCCTGGTCACATTCTGTAGCTCCTCCTCCATATTGTTCCCAATCCACACTTCCACCACAGTGTCCTCCTTCAGCTGTAACATGCATAAAGCACATTATATGTGCCCTCTGTGCAAACTGAAATAACGTTCTTGCCCCTCTTGTAGTTAACTGCTGTCACTTTGTTCGGGTTAAGCATACATATCTGTATGCAAGCGCAATTCAGACAGTTTGCGTGTTAGCAGTGAAATGGTGAGCAAGCAAGAACAGACATGCAGGTCAAGCTAGCTGTGATTGGAAATATTTGTTTATATATTCTATAATTATAAATATTACTTTTAGATTATGTATAATTTTAGTCATGTATTTAGTTTAGCTCCAATCCTGATTCCCAGAAAAGTACAAGACTATTTGTCTGAACAATGGAGTGTTCATGGAAGCATCAATGATGCTAATGGATTAAAAATGACACACTTCATCTACAAACACTAGGAACCTTTAAATATCTCTCAACACTTCAATGCATCATATGCTGTGCTTAGAAACTGAAAAGAAACTGTTAATGTATACAACGATACATAAACACAGAGACTCTGATCTGTACATGTTTATGTACATAAAATGACCCAACAGTGCAGATGAATAGAGATGAGTCTTACCTTGACCCCATTATCAAACACTTCCTGCCACACCATATAACCTTTCTTGGTAGTTGTCACAATGTCAAGTAACCTGTTTGTCAATGACAGTTTAATCATGTTGAATAGTACTATTGTATTCTGATTAAAAGTCAGTATAGGGGAAAATCAAAGGGCAAATTATAAAAACAAAATTGCCTAATAGTTTGTATTATATATTCATATGGTGGGTTGGGACTTTCACCTCTGAATGTAGAAGGACTCCAGTTTGCTGAAGTCCGTGCCAAAAGAATGCTGCTCCATAAACCTCTGAATATCAGGATTGGACTTCCTGCAGAAACATTGAAATGGAAGAATGAGTTAAACAGTGCTGATAGTACTCAAACCTTTTAAGAATTATGAAATTAGCCAAAATATTGAATGGATAGTTCCCCTAAAAATGAAAATTCTGTCATCATTTACACAACCTCAGATTGTTCCAAACCTCTAGAAGTTTCTTTGTCCTGCTAAACACAAAGGAAGATATTTGGAAGAATGTCAGTAACCTCGTCCGTTCATTCTTCAAATTATCTTCCTTTGTGTTTAGCAGAACAAAGAAACTTATAGAGGTTTGAAATCTCATCCGAGGGTGAGTAAATGATGACAGAACACACAGGAGACGGATGGTAAGTACAACTTTGTGAATGGCAGGCGGTTACATTTTAGACATAAGATATGATTATTGCTATTGGATTAATATAGAAAATAATTTAGGCTACAGATGAATCTGAAACTTTGTTAGGACAGTTTACGGAGTTTACTCTTCATTACCAGCAACTGAAGTCAACCTCATCTCCCCCCAGGTGAACGTAGGCGTCCGGGAAAACCGTACTGATCTCTTTAAAAAACTGGGTCATGAACTCATACGTGGAGTTCAAGATGGGGTTCACCGGCCCGAATGTTCCAGATGGAGTAGATCCAGAATAACAGGGCGTAAGCAGATCTTTTTGGCCTGTGAGAGAACAAGTACATCATATTAATAAGTACAATAACAGGCAGAAATGTGAGTAATTAGTCATATGCATAACATCTTTAATAATATCTCACTGTTGAAACCAAGAAAATACTGCTAAACAGAACTAAACTGATCACTTATGATAATAAAGCTATTAAAAGTGTGTGCTGACTGACCGTTGCCCCATGATTGTGTGTGTCCTGGGGTGTCAAACTCAGGGATGACCCTGATTCCCCTCATGCGAGCAAATTCGATGACCATCTTCACATCAGATGGAGTGTACACATGTGTAAATGGGTGATACGCTCCCTGTCATTCCCAAGACAAACAAGATCAAGATTTAAACACGAAACTAAACAAACTTCAAGTTGTCTGGTAAAAACAGTCGCCATTGTGTTCTATAACCAAAGCACATAAACATATCAACTAATGTGTTGTTTTTTTGGTGAATTCCTCAATTTGTCTATAGTTCCTGAAAAATACATTTTCATCTCTAATCTAGGGGTTTTACTTACCCTTCGCTTCCAGTGCAGCGAATACAAAAAAATATATATGAGATAAGGAAACTGCCCAGTTCTTTAAAAGACGGTCAATAAACATGGAATTGACTGCTGTGTAATAATTGCTTAACAACATATATTTTAAACTATTTAAATGGTGTTGGCCACCGATAACACTGCCGAATCCACTTGTAAAAAAGCAGTAAATGATTTCCTGAACGTCACATGTCAAAAATGTTTCAGTGCTATAACCCTACGTTCACTGTGATCCCCATAGTAAAAAAAAAACACTCCATGATCCTAGTCAATAAAGGTATTTACGAGTACTTTACTTGCTTACCTTCTGACTTAACTCAGGGAAGGTACGGCTGAGAAAAGGAAAGGAAGGATCGTCCACAATGTGCCAGTGGAATACATTAAACTTGTTTATTGCCATTGCTTCCTGTGAAAATAAATTAAGTTTCCTTCATTACTACAACATACTTCAAAACCAACGGATACCTTGAAGTAATTATGATTTACTTCACGAACCTGAATTATTATCAAGATTCAATAATTACAGCCAAACAGTTTAGTCTGTGTTTGTTTTATAGGGAAAGCCTCTGGACATAACCCTTTTGTCATTGATCAGGATCTCACATTTAATGTCAAATTACAGACCTTCAGATGATCTGATCAAGCGTTCTCTCACCATTATTTAGTATACTGGTCTTTAAAACTATTTAGAAAAACGATGTGGTGAGAGTCATCCTGTCTTGTGACCACAGTCATGTGTAAAAACCTGACTTTCCTGTTTCATAAACAACAAAAAAAGGAAAAACTTCCCTGAGATACTGTGGCTCTTGAGAAGAAGAGTAAATTGCTTGAAACGTGCAGTTGATATTGGATAAACAGATATATTCAATGTTTTTTTTTATTATAGACATGTTTGTACAAGCTAATGAGAAAAAAAATCGTACCAAATTGGCCAAAATGACTTTGAGCGGCAGGTAGTGGCGAGACGTGTCCAGGAGAACCCCTCGATGGGCAAACCGTGGGAAATCCGAGATAGCGGTCTTATTGATGTTATTCTAGCAAGAAAACACAAAAAATAGCCATATTATTAATATGATCTGAAGTGTACCCATACTATTTAAATAATTCATGAATATAAGGTATTTTATATGCATAGGTTTGCTTACAATTGATGGGGTTGCTGCTTATATTATATTATATAAAAAAAAGGTTGGTTAGTGCAAACTTACAGCTCCATTGCCATCCTCATAAATCAGCTGACTGAATGTTTCCAACCCTTAAAACAAACATATACACAGTTACACATTAAGGATGTCACTTTTGAGAAAACAATACGTTTACCTATTCAGAGTAGCCTATGTAAAATGATGATAACTTGTGACTGGAACGGAGCTTCCTGCTACTGTATTGTGCTGTGTGACCTACTTATAATTTTCTAGCAATAATATCATTTTTCCTTAAACATCGAATACAAAGGAGAAAATTTGAATTGAAAGCACAGGTTCTACGTATCTTTACAATTACAATGGTTTCATTATTATTTTCTGGCAGAGGTAGAGCAAAGAGTTAACCATTTTACAGACAAAGTTGTAACATTGAAATACAAAGCAGGGTCCAGATTTTTCTTTCATGCCTATATTTTGCTGCATTTTTGCTTACCTCGCAAAGCTCCCCATACACTAGGAGCTTTCAGCACAGCAGAGGGTTGATCAACTGACAGCTCATCTACATAGAGAGAGAAGGGACAGTATTGTCTACAAATTGTGAAGACAATTGTTATACATTTCAAGGGTAAATACGCTAAAAGGCTTTACACAGATACGTTAATGAGATTACGGCTCCGGGAGGCATATGTCTACCGGATTTGCCTCTTTTCTATTGGATTAGAGATCAGCAGGGCTTTACGCGAGGGTCACGGAACTGGTTATCCAGCAACGAAAACACGGAAGAGAAGCGCAACTCACATGACTCGTCACTCTGGAGATTCGGGTATCCTTTGCACTCTGGATCAGCTGACGTGATCCACACCTGAAGCTCAACGAGATTTGCATTGGAATCTCTCTTTCTGCTTTTGTCTTGCTTCCTCGCTTCACCAAATATGTACTCGAAATACCTACGAAGCAAAGCGTTATTATACGAGTCAATTCCTGCCTAGTGTTGCGTTAAAATGAATTAATTTACCTGCGAAACGCGTTCTGGAGTAAACTGCAGCTCGGCCCGGCGGTGGATTTTTTAGCGTGGACGATCTGAAAGCTGTTCGCGCCGAGTTGAAAAGAAACGGCGGATGACTGGAACTTCTGCGGTAACGGCCAGAGAGCGATTTCATCCAGCGCGCTTAGTTTTTTACCAGAATCATTAAAAAGCCACCCGTGGGAAACTGCTATTGCTACAAAGAGCGACGCCAATTTGAGCAGGCAGTACATGGCTGCGCGTTGTGCGGTCAGCTGACTTCTGTTTCTACTGTGAAGTAGAGAGGAGCTGTGCGCTGGGTTTGGGGGCGGTGTTTACCTAACTGGAGGCACGCCATGCGATTTACAAACCAAGCCAATTTATCAAGGATTTTGCGTGTTTAGACTCCAACGTTAGAGGCAGTCGTACCATTTTCACAAACTTGCAATGCATCAAAAGTTTTAGTTTAGTGTAAAGGGAACTAGGCTATGTATTGGTTAATGCAGGCAATATCTCCGTATGCAAATGATGCCAGAAAGAAGACAATGCAGTATGCATGAAATATTATGCCGATCGGTCGACAAGGAGGCCCCGCCCACTCGTTGAATTTTGTGGTCTATTTTTTATTATTACAACTATTAACAATTTATTGTAAAGCATGTTACAATCTGTTTTATAGTTTACCCATTTAAACCAGGACAAAATCTGGTACAGAAAGTAGCGTTTTTTCCGCCTGTCAGTGTAGACCATCCATACAGGGTTTACAAGAAATATTTTACACCAGGACTAGGCCTTAGTTAGATTACATTTACATTAAGCAGACGCTTTTATCTAAAGCGACTTACAAAGAATTCAGGCAGCAATAAGCGGTAGGCCTACACTACAAAATTACTAGTGTAACAACCAGGCAAATGGAAGTCAGAGACCAAACACTCCAGGTATAAGTATGACAGCTTTATTTAATTAAAACCATAAAAACACTCATATGGCACATGCACATTACCCCCCCTTTAGTCAAGGTTTGCTTTAATCTCCTCGACGCCAGATCCCGAAGACAGGAGGCACGGAGCTTGATCTCCGCCTGGGTCAGGATATAATCCAGGGGTCGGTGGCACCCGTATAAAGAAGGCGCAGCTCGAGTAGTCGCTCAGATCCAGAGGCCGGATATCATCCAATAATCCACAAGACCGTTTGTCAATTCTCGTTTAGCAGTCCGGGGCTCTCCTAACCACCAAAGCAGGCCCTCACTCACTAACCCTAGTAATACCCCCTTTAACTGGCTACATGTCTTCACCGCCGGAGACACTAATCATCCAGAGCGGCCGTTTAGCGTGTCACCCACACTCGAGCTCCCGAACCCCCGAATAGCATCTCCAACAGCCTTTTTATCAGCCCTTTAACCCGCATCACCTGTGTGCTCCAATTACCTTAGTCCCCACCCCCTCATTAACTACAGGACACCCCAGCCCTACTCCCTTACATCACACTAGTTTCAACACAAAGTTACTAGTTTCTACAAGTACGGAAAACCACCCCATAATACATAAAATAAACATATAAAGGAAAACACAAAATAATGTTGAATTACAGCAGAATTCAGTAGTAAGCACTAAATAAAACTTTCGTCGTCACGCTGTGTGACGTTTTAAACACGAATTTACATCAAGTTCGATTTCCTAATCCAAATTCTTTACAAAACACAATTTACAAAATCTCTCGTTGGGAGACTAAAGTGCACAACATAGTTAACACAGTTAAGTAGAACAAATACAATAAAGAAAGTAAATACAAATAATACAAATAATACAAATAAATTAAGCGAAGGCATTACAGTCATTAAGGCAAGTCAAAGTTGTTCACATTCATTTAAAGTTACATGGAAGAATAATGACAAATATTTAATACATCTTCACATAGAAAGTAAATATTATCACTGGAATCTTTCAGGAGTTTCAAAGAAGCAAAGTGATCCCTCAGTTCAATTTTAAACACCACTAAGGAAGGATTTGTATTTTGCCATTTACACTTATGGATATGTTGATATGTTCGTCCATCCTCGGGATGCTGCTGTTCTTCTTCACGCGACTTTTCCCCCGTACTTTCGCGGGAAAATCCCGCCCTGCAGCCGATTCTAAAGATTTTATTGGTCATGTGAATCACAGTACTGATTGCCTACACCAAACACTGATCCCTAAACCTTGCCGTCATTGTAAGCCTAACCAATGAAATTAGCTGCAGCTTAACTGTTTTGCGACCAGTGTTTTAGTTTTTTATAGAAATATAAAAAATACGGGAGAAATAATTATGTAAACGGGTTGATAGCGGGATTGCAAGGTAAATACGGGACTTTCCCGGCCAAAAAGGCATACTTGACAGGTATGAATCGCCTAGTGCGGGACGACAAATACCTGCCGAATGTATTTCCACGTCACGGCAGAAGATGGCGCACGCAATCTTTTCACGCTCAGTGTGCGTTTTTAATTTATCGTATGTATTCTGCTTGTAATATTTTTATTCGCAATAATTGAGCTCTTCTGTTTGGATTTCCCGAAATACAAAGCGATCTAGATCAAATCACCTATAAATTATATTTTTAAAGTTGGATGCATTATGTTCAATAGGGGGCGACATTGCTCCACTGTTAACACGTCAACCACATTCGTATGGTAGTGCATATCAAACTAGATATGAGGAACAAACTTTGTCTTGAGCATACTTTATATATATATATATAGTGGGTGACAATTCCAAATCACAGCTTTCAGCTGATAATACAGCACTTGCACTGCCGTTGTCACTAATTCAAACTGAAGATACATTTCGAAATGATTAAGGCTTAATTATTAAACCACGACAATTAATGTAGTTGTACTAAAATGTCGTTATATATAAAGTGTATATGTCACCAACAAATTATTTTATTTTACATTACTTTAATGCTTAAAACGCATGGTGTTATGCATCCCGTTGCAAGAAAATAAAATCAATTTATTTTGTATAATGAATTCAAGCCCGTATGGGTTCGGGTGGTTCGAACGAACCCCCCCCTCACTGCCAGAGGTCCAGAATTTAAGTCGTTTTTTTCATGTCATTATTGCCATCATTGCTTTAATCAATGCTTGTGACCAATTTCTGCGGTGCTGTTTCAAATTAATATGATTATTGTTGCAGGACGCGTGTGCGTATCGTATGTGTGCAGACAGAGAGAGTTCTCGCAATACACTTTTCAAAGCGAAGTGAAGAAGCATCGCCATATGAATGATGCGGGGGGGAGGGGTTATATATATACTTTTTTTATTAAAAGGATTTATCCACTCAAAAGTCTACAATTCAAGTAGTACCTCCTGCCCATGTAGTTTTCTGTTACAAACCGACCCGGCCCCGCATTAAAGACATGGAGAATTATGTGGCCCTTGCAGAAAAAAGTTTGGGGACCCCTGGTGTACAATATAATAGCCATACAAACATAGCGAAATTATAATAATAAAACATTGCAAAGAGGCATTGACAGAGAGTCAAGACATTATCATGAGAAGGATTATTATGAATATTTCAGAAAAAGTTTAATAAATCTATTCTGTTGTTAGTGTGGTCTTTAAACTTATGAACTGTGTATGGACTGACAAGAGTGTTACATGAGGAAGCAATTTGACAACAGTGCGATAAATATTTTAGGTGCATCAAAAAGCGTGCTGGTTAAGATACCAGCAGACAAGCTAATCCAGCAGAAATTAGTGCATAAAAGGTCACCAAAATGAAGTATTTGAACCTCATAATTAAATACAAAAGGAGGAGAAAAACTGCAAAAAGGTCCACTTTTTGAAAAAAATAACCTCCCCTTTCAATAGGCTGGCTACGGACCTGGAATTGTTCCTACCAACAAACCTCATCAGTCCATCTCCTTCTCCTAAAGAACTGAGATGCTCCGCCTCTTTTTTCTCCTCCGCTAAAAGCGGTTCACCCCCTCAGCTGTTCACGATTCAGAGCTGCTCGAGCTCTGGCTGGTTTGAGTCGATGCATGCAAGTGTGTTTTGAGAATCATTGTGATAAAAACACAGGAACCGCTTTCTTTGCAACTCAACAAACTACCTGACCGTACCTGTAGGGAAGTTTAATTCCGTTTAGTAAAATGGACTAAAGTAATCTGTTATTTGTCATTTGTATCCACGAAACATCCAGCGCCGCCGGTGGTACTGTGGCTCTGTCCCCAGTGTGGCATGATCGAGGGTTAAAGCAGACAGACCTGACGTTCCCGTCGCTCCTGAACAGGTAACACATACAGTTTGTGTATTAAAATGTAAGTGACATTCTTCCGTCACCTGCATGTATCTTTGACGAAGCGTATCTTTCATTACATGTAAATATATTTCGGTGGCGGGTTGTGTGTTTTTTTATGTTCACAAGCATTCGCGTCCTTCTAAAGGTTTTGCTACATGTTGTCGACTTTTCTCATTAATATACCGAGGAACCGGTGGAAACGTTTTATGAGACTGTAGATTTATTGTCAATGATAACCGATGTCATGCTTTGCGTGTACTTGTGTCTACCGTTTGTTTATAACATCACATAGTGTCATTACACACCTACCGTATCTTTTATCCACCATTATTGTAAACTTACAGCTGTATGTTTTGGTTTTGTGCTTTTTTATTTATATAGTTAAAATAAAAATATTTGCAAACAAGGTAGAGCGTTCCATTAGTACTACAAACGTCACGGGTTCAATGCAGGGAACACGCACAACAAATGTATAGATTGAATGTTTTGGTTCAAGGCATCTGCTAATTGCATGTTAATGCTATTTTACAGAGCTGTGTTGCCCAATAATTAATAGCCAATGTCAGCACAGGGCTCCTGGCTTGTGTACTTCACAGCTGTGGCCATTTAAATGCATTATCGGACCGCATCAGGTGTGATGCATCACTATTGCTTGTGTGTACTTAATGTATTTAGCTCAGTTCAGAACTGCGTTGTACCTCTGTACAACATTAGCAGAAACGCAATTAAATTCTCCCCGGAGGGATGCTGACAGCCGGCAGGGACCGAAGGGGACATGTATCGGTTACATGGCAATTCAGACTGATTGAATTTGAATGTGCACCATATAGGCGACCAGATGGTAGCCGATGACATTGACACACTTGGTGTTGACTCTGTGCCTGGTGATCCACTCTTTGTTCATTTTCCACAGTAAATTACAGCCAGGGCTGTTTACTTCTGAAAGTTTTTTTTCCTCCAATCCCCCACAACCGACCACCCCCCCTGCTTTTTTATCGGCCGCCTTTGAACACCTGGTAATGAATAGAGTCCTTTGCAAATGTTCACATTCCAGTCGGCTAGACATCAGAGAGGCTTCCTGTGGATTTTTATGTTGTGTTTGCAGAATTACATCATTTTCGCCGCTTATTGAGGTATGGCGTGCTTTTCATGGATTTTTGCTGATATTGATCAAATCGCTTTTCAGAGGGATGTCAGTCATATTCTGCGATAACCAATGACAAGCTGTACAGAGCCCTTCAGCGTCTCAATTCTTGAGAGGATTTAGACGTGCTCTTTCCAATTTCTCTTACGATATAAATATAATCGTCTGAATAAGCTGGCAGGCATTACCTGTGGGTGAATACCATTTTGATTTGCCAATGGAACAATCTGTGTATCAGCTTTAACAGATGTATGCTTGTTTTCCTTGTTCATCTAATATATCTCTTTTCAGGATTCAATGAAAATGTCTGTCTGCATCCACGAGAACCGCAAGTCCCGTGTCAGTACGGGCTCTATGAACATCTACCTGTTCCACAAGTCCTCGTACGCTGACAGCGTGCTGATGCACCTGAATGTTCTTCGCCAGCAGAGGCTCTTCACCGATGTCCTGCTGCATGCCGGAAACCGTTCGTTCCCGTGCCACAGAGCCGTGCTGGCCGCATGCAGCCGCTACTTTGAGGCCATGTTCAGCGGAGGGCTGAGAGAGAGTCAAGACAGTGAAGTGGACTTTAGGGACTCCATTCATCCAGAGGTATTGTTACATTGTTTGCACTTTGTGTAATACAAATATCATATTAAATATTTGTTGCGTTTAATTGATGTGCTGAAAATCTTTAATTTTGTGTTGTGTTTGACTAGGTGTTGGAGCTCCTTTTGGATTATGCCTATTCATCAAGAGTCATTATAAATGAGGCAAATGCAGAGTCTCTTCTTGAGGCCGGTGACATGCTGGAGTTTCAGGACATCCGAGATGCCTGTGCTGAGTTCCTTGAGAAGAACCTCTACCCATCCAACTGTCTAGGCATGCTTCTGCTCTCAGATGCCCACCAGTGCACCCAGCTGTTTCAGCTATCCTGGAGCATGTGCCTCAGCAATTTTCCTGCTATCTGCAAGACCGAGGAGTTTCTCCAGCTGCCCAAAGACATGCTGGTCCAGCTGCTGGCACACGAGGAGCTTGAAACCGAAGACGAACGTCTGGTCTATGAATCAGCGCTCAACTGGGTAAACTACGACCTTGAAAGTAGGCACTGTCATCTCCCCGAGCTTCTGCGTACTGTGCGTCTGGCTCTCCTGCCTGCCATCTTTCTCATGGAGAATGTCTCCACGGAGGAGCTTATCATCAACCAAGCCAAAAGCAAGGAGCTTGTGGATGAGGCTATCAGATGCAAACTGCGCATCTTGCAGAACGATGGCGTCGTCAACAGTCCCTGTGCCCGTCCACGCAAAACCAGCCATGCCCTTTTCCTGCTCGGTGGCCCAACGTTTATGTGTGACAAGCTTTACCTGGTGGACCAGAAGGCCAAAGAGATCATTCCAAAGGCGGACATCCCCAGTCCACGCAAGGAGTTCAGCGCCTGCGCAATTGGCTGCAAAGTGTACGTGACTGGTGGCAGAGGCTCAGAAAACGGGGTGTCTAAGGACGTTTGGGTGTATGACACTCAACAGGAGGAATGGTCCAAAGCAGCTCCCATGCTCATAGCACGTTTTGGCCACGGATCGGCCGAGTTGCGCCACTGCTTGTATGTTGTCGGAGGTCACACAGCTGCTACTGGCTGCCTGCCTGCATCACCATCTGTGTCATTGAAGCAGGTCGAGCAGTTCGACCCGGTTGCGAACAAGTGGAGCATGGTGGCCCCACTACGAGAGGGAGTCAGCAATGCCGCAGTTGTTAGCGTAAAGCTCAAGTTGTTCGCCTTCGGAGGAACTAGTGTAGCCCACGACAAGCTTCCCAAGGTTCAGTGCTACGACCCTGCAGAAAATCGGTGGACGGTCCCAGCTTCCTGCCCTCAACCGTGGCGCTACACTGCAGCCGCTGTTCTCGGCAACCAGATCTTTGTAATGGGCGGTGACACCGAATTCTCAGCTTGCTCTGCCTATAAGTTCAGCAGTGAGACTTATCAGTGGACTAAGGTGGGAGATGTTACGGCGAAGCGAATGAGCTGCCAGGCGGTGGCTTCTGGGAACAAACTGTATGTGGTGGGCGGTTACTTTGGTACACAGCGCTGTAAAACACTGGACTGCTACGACCCCACGTCGGACGCCTGGAACAGCATAACTACCGTACCTTATTCATTAATTCCCACTGCCTTTGTCAGCACTTGGAAACACCTCCCAGCCTGATGCATGCCTGTTGTCTGCTGTGTGACCCTACTGTTTCTAAGAGGTAGGCCAGAATATCAATAGCTGGTATTACAGATCTGGTCCATTTTGAGAGAACTCTGCCTTAAAGTAATAATTCACTCCAAAATGAAAATTCTTTCCTCATTTACTCACCCTCGTGTCATTTCACACCTGCATGACTGACTGACTTCAGCAGAACACAAAAGAAGATATTTGGGTATCACAATATTATCATAAAATTTGGGACCACTTCCATTTTATGGACACAAATTCACAAAGACATTTCTCAAAATATCTTCCTATAGATGAAAGAGTCACACACAGGTTTTGAATGACGTAAGGGTGAATAAATTACAGATGATTGAATGTTTTTGGGTGCACTACCCCTTTACACCAGAGCATATCAGACTGAATGTTTAATGAGATTCATCAAGCGTCTGTTACTTGAGGTCATGAACCTGTTAGATTATAATAATTGCAAATTGTCTGTTTTCACAGAATTTATTTCACCATAACTTAAGTTTTAAATGTGTTTAATTCATTTACCCTTTTGTTTGCATATTGATACATTTAAAGTGTCCAATGTGGAGCTACTCGGATCCCCTTGTTCGCTTGTATGCACACTGCATTTGGCATGTAGATTTAATATATTCCCCATGGCCTTCCTGTGCATCCATTGACGTAGAACCTTATTAAAATCAGTGGCAAATTAAGTATTGACAGAGTAATTACGTTGTCTTTGGAGTCAGAGAGGAAAGGCAGCATTTCCTTGGATATTAACCAGGTCAGCTCATATGCATAGTCTGATTTCACATCCATCAATTTTCTAATGTTTTTCTCTATTTTCTCAAGTCCCATGTGTGATGGTACATATCCTTTTCAAGTTTTTTCTTGTCAGGAGTTTGTTCTGTTGCATGGATGTGTCCAAAAATGCAACATTTCCCTATAATCAATAACACAGCGCTTTCAAATCTGACATATTAATGGTTGCTTTATAATGGGTTGCTACAGTTGACTTGTCTCCAGAGGCCAGTTCAACAAAAATGGTTGTCCAGAGGCCAGAAAAATACTGGCTATTACGCATTAAGCCATGCCCAGTCTCCAACAAAACAGACTGGTCACAGCAGGACTGCAATGGAAAAGGGCATCAGTCCGTCCAGTATCTACGGCTCAGCCGTGATACGCCCTGTTATGCTGTGTGGGTGTCTGGCCTGGCTGATATGGGGCTCTGCTTTATCTGATCGGCCACCAGAATGGGCGAGAAAAAAAGAGTGTGGGGCATCTTGGAAAATTCACACACACCTGCCAAAAGTGCAGTGCTAAAGGCAACACCTGAATTTCAATCTATGTGTGGGCACACGCAAATGTTAACATTTAGATTCAAAGGAGGTGTGTGTGCGTGCGTGCGCGTGTATGTGTGTCTTGAGGAGGTGGCTTGCGGTAGGGCTGAATGAGTTATGAGTGTGCAGTAAGGGGCGTTGCACAGAGGGTAATTGAAGCAGAATAGAAGACATTTATTGTTCCTCAGGGGGAAATTTGTCTTGGGGTGGAGGAAGGAAGGAAGATAGGGAGGGCAAGGGATGAGAAGGATGAAAAAGTAACGGGGTGGTGTAATTGGATGAGCAGCATGCTGACAACATGCAGTATGCTAGCAGGACATCAGATCAAAATGACAGTACCTGTGATTGGTGTGATTTGTTTTGATTGTGAGGAGAGGGTGGAAAACACTGGTAACATTGAGACTGTCATGTCGGGTAATGTTCGTATCAAATGTAAACTGTTCAATTTAGTATGGTGCAGATACGACGGGGCATGGTGTTTAAATCAACATGTTTTAAAAAAAAAGCATGTCTGGTAAAACATAATAGAACTGAATAGATGTATAGCTGAAGTGGAAGAACAAAGCTGAGGCCAAAGCTATGCTGTTGCTGATTCATTTTTTTTTTGAAAATTCTGGCTTGACTCAACAAATTGCCTTACTTGACTAAAACACACATGCATAAAGAGATAAAGAGATGATGTAACTTTGAGTCAGAGCTGTTGCTTCCACACACTACATTTGTGCGGTTTAACACTTTACTGAAATCTTTACAGCTTGGTTTGAGTTTGGGTGGCAAGCAAAAATCAAGAGGCATTGTTCATATGCTGTGGGTGTTGAGAGCAAAGATGGTTAGAGGACAAACAAGCAATTAGAGCTGAAGAAAGAAGCAGCGGATTATAATAACATGTAGTAGACATTGTCTGTAATATTAAACAACACCGTCTATTATTTTTGGCAGACAGTTCTTTGGCACACAATACACAAAAATAGGCGAGTCAACGTTTAAAGATGAGAGTTGAGTCCTTGTCTCTTCTGTTCAAGAGCTTGTTGATAGAGCAACCTACAATAGAAAGGTTTAGAATAGCATTAATATGTAATACGTTCATTTTCAGCTTTCGCTTTGGCGGGTCATCACTTAGACGGTAGAACAAATGGCATAAATGGGGCAAACCAAATCTGACTTTATGTAGTTGAGGTCTAGGATGGTAGACTAAACAAGATATACCAACTTGAATCCTCCAAAACCCAGCATTGAAAACCTTGGTGTGTATGTGAAATGCCGCCCACCTCGACTGTTAATTTCAAAGCGGTGGTCCTTCCTTTGTTCACCCAGACATTCCTATGCATTTAAAAGACCATGAAGTGTTCTAAGCAAGCTTCCTACCTTCTAACAATGAAAAGTTTCACTGCTGACCAGAGGAGTGGGAGGAGACCGAGACACAGATGGGGGAGGAGTGGATAAGGGAGGGTAAACAAGGATTTGCAGTCTTGCTTTTTCCACGCGGCTGTCTTTTCTCAAACTCCTGATCTCTCATTCTTCATGGTGATGAATCTGGCTTTTTCTATTACATGTTTTTGGGACAAATGTTCTGTTGAACTCTGAAATGGTTCAGTGATGTTTTCCACATATAAAGTGTATCATGAACATCTGTATTTCCGGTCTGGCAACTTTGAGGCCAAATTACAGCAAGAGTATAGAATTTGTTTACCAAACCTCACGCCTCAGTCTTGGTCTTATATTGTTTCCATTTCCCTGAATGGCTTAAATGAAACATTAAGAAACACAAAGTAACATCATGGTGTGTGTGCGAGTGTGTTTGTGTTCAACAGCCTTGGATGGGTGTGGAAGTGGAGGGAGGTCATTAATTTAAGCTATGTTCATTCACCGTCAGCTCCATGCTGCTTTATATGGACTTCTATGGTTCACCGAACATTTTGTCTTCAAAAGGAGCTCTGTAGTATCTACACCCAACCGACTCTTAGATCAGTGAAGTGTTAGATTCAGCATTGTCTTTGTAGAGTCATGTATGAGTGGGTTTTAATCAATAAGGGTTTTGTCCATAACTACAGAGCTCTATTGCCCTTTCAGGCATTTTGTATCAACTGTATGCACAACTTTACCTTAAAGTAGATGTCTTTCAAAAAGAGAGCGAGAAGTTTTGAGTTTAAAATGGATTTTGGACCTCGGTGAAGCTTCGGGCTTTAGCCAAAGATGATATAAAATCAGGTTTAATAGAACAATGGTAAGATGATTTAGTTGCATTACATTACATCTTGTTTCCTAAAGGTTTGCAATGCAGTGTTAAGAAATACAGACTTGTATGTGTGTAATGTTTCTGACATGTCAGCTATTAGAACAGGTATGAGGGACTTATCGACTTTAATTTATCCTCCAGAGAAAACGAAAAGAGCAGGACCAAATGGTCAGGGTTGTATTTGTCTTGCTTGTTTCCTGAACTGCATTTTGCATGGAAGTGATTTTGGATGTGGGTGTAGTTGTTCGGAGGACATGAGAGAAGATTTGTGGCCATTTATAGTTCTGCAACATTGTTATTGCAATTCAAGATGTTATTTAGCTTTTAAAATTGTATAATAGAGAAAATAACTTCAGTGTTTTAATGTAAAACTGATGACTTTGTGTTGTGTTCTTTCTCCACAGAGTTTCTTGAATCCCTGTGTCGTATTGTCTACTGGATTCCAACTGTGAAGAAGTACTTTAACCTTCCTGTTCAATTTGATCAAGACAGATTCTCCTTAGCCGTGATGTATACAAACATCCAGTCACAACAAAGCTTTTTCTGCTGCAAGTTCACAAAAATCGTGCATTCATTTTGTGGAGAACACATTCTTCACTTTGAAAACCAAAAGAACTGAAGTACATTTCATCATAACCAGTGTGTTCATCACACATGGCCCCCATTTTTGTGTATTTTCACTGTTTTTGTACAATGTTGATGCAAGCTACAATAGACTTTATGTAAGTATGCCTGTCTCGATCTGTATACTGCATGAAGGACGACTGGATGCTTTTGGGAGATCAAGAATCTCAACGCATGATTGCAAACATTAAGACTGGAAGATGAACAACTTCCTCTTTCTCCTGGACATTTACCCCACTTGCTGATGTGTCTACCTTCTCTTCCCCATCACAATGTTAACAATTTATCCTGCTCTAAACAAAATGCAGAGGCATAATGGGAATTTTTAATGGACTGTGTTGAACTTCAGATTAAGCTGAATGAAAGATGATCAAGCCTTTTTTATTACTGATTTGTTTTTCACGCCTCTGTACGAGGAACGCAGGCTGTTGCTAGGCTCTTGTTGAACAGACCTTAGCGGCTTGGTGTGAAAATGGACATGGGCACAGTGTGTCCCAAGGTACATCCACCAGCTGTGTTTATGTGACTAAGTGGGTGTGAGAGGGGCATGTCCCGGCATGTTAGTCTGAGTAAGGACCTTTTTGACCCCACTGAGCCCATTCCTACAACAACCCATCACCCACTACAGTAAACCCTGACAAACGGTATGATCATACCTCCTGAGAACAACAAAATAACTAACAAACACTTCATCTGTAGATTCTGATGATTGGCGGACTTGTGTGTCTAGAGTCACTAAAGACACTTTTGCTTTGGCTGTTCTATTCTAGGCACACACGGTCACAGTAAACGTGAACGACAGAAGGAGAGAAAGAGGTGAGAGTCATTTCGTCACCTTGTGAGGGAATGCAGTCTCTATGGCAACGTCAATGAAAAACATGAACTGTACATTTAAAAACAAAAAAGGATAAAGTGCAAGATGAAACTGGTTGTCTTAAAATATTTCAGTGACTCCTAGTAGTCTGATCTCCCCATCTGATAATTTATGTTTTTTTATATAATGCTTTTGTTTTGATTCATTGTGTACGAACAATATATTTTTGGTATTTATTGTTTTATCTGCTTGCGTACATGTTTGGATGTAGCGAAGAAGGCAGGTTTTTGTATAGCGCATGGCTCGAAATGCTCTGTTCCCGCTGCTCTTTTGCACATTTGCGTGAGGTAATTTGACTGGGCGGGTGGAATTTGTAGTGGTCAGCGAACGCTTCAGCCTTTTCCCCATCTGATCAAAACCAAGGAGGCTTGGGGGTCATTGGTTATTGACAGGATAAGAATGAGCCGAATGACGTCACTGGTTCAGATTACACAGGGTGCAGTGGATGGGAAGTTGTGATGGGAGTGTTCAGACAGCTTGGTGAACTATTAAGAAATTGACTTTCTGAACATGTAAATAGGGCCCAAATGAATCAATGGAATTTAAGTGATAGTTTATCGATTTCATAGTTAGTTTTTTGGGTGTACTATCCCTTTTGCTACAAAACTCTAAACAAGCATAGCTAGTTGTCCATTACAAGTGGTTTTGACTCATGCCCGTTGCCAAACTCCAGTATGGAACCTCTTTAACCCTGCTCTGCGTCCATCACTGTCAATACTAAAACTCGACACTGACCCAGGGTCTCTGGGTTGTAAGAGCCCGTAAAGCTATCCAATGAATGTGGCATCCGCAGCTGCTCCCGGAACAGCTGGAACTGTCACCAGCATGTTGTAAGTTTGACTGTCCCTCACATTTTAGCGTAGCATTTAAGGGGTAGTTTGCGCAAAAATATATATTTTTTAATTCAATCCCCCTAATGTCATTACAAAACATGTGGAAGTCAATGTGGCCGAATGTTGTTTGGTTGCCAACGTTCTTCAAAATATCTCCGTTTGTGTTTTGCAGCAGAAAGAAAGTCATACAGGTTTGGAATGACATGGAGGAGAGTAAATTATGTAAAGGATTTATTTTTGGGGCGAACTATCCCTTTAATAGCAGCCATCTTGCTGAATGTGGGTTGATGTTTAATAACAGAAGATTGTTCTGCGGAGCTTGGTTTTGTTGCAACTTCCACCTGTTACAGTCTACAGCTATATGCTGGTAAATTGTGTTACATTTAATAATGATGACTACATTGGTGTTATAACTAAGCTACATCCCAAAGGTTCCAAAATAATGCTTGAAAGCGATGTCTACGTAAGGGCAAAGACCATAGTGCTTTCACAGCAGTGCCAAACACACTGTATTGTTTATCAGTCTGTTTCGATATTTATTTCAGAGCGATGCAAAGGTTTCAAGCAAGGCTGAATAACACCGCTAGCAAGTCGCTATGCTATAGCTGTTGTGACAGCACTGTTTTTATATAGCTTTACATTAATGGATACATTCCGAATATAGTATTCTATGTTGTTCCATTGCACAGCGACATAGCATGTATTAGCTATATATATTGTGTAACAGTTTTCTATTGGAAAGACACACACACAGAGAGAGAGAAACTCCATTGAGGGTTCACATTCCTCACACATCCCCCCCAGCAAAGTAGTTTCAGGAAATTCTAGCTAACTTCCCTTTTAGCCTTTAGGGGTCTCAACCACCTCCATCCTTGACCCACCCCCCCTCCCCCGAAATACCTTTTCACAAAGCATAGCACATGCTGACCTCCAACCAATCAGAAAACGCTTTTCCACCCGTTGCAAAGCACAGTTGCCACAGCGATGGTCAACAATCATTGCTACCCTCTTCATCTCAACTGGTAATAGTCAAGTGTTTTGTTTTTCGCTTTCTCGCCCTCTTACTCACTCCTATTCCCTCTCTCCTGCTCAAGTGAACGATTCAGAGGTGACTCACGGTCCGTGTGCATTGAGAACACTCTTAAACGCTGTATGCCTTCACAAACAGAAGCATTGCTAAAACACTGTCAATGTTAGCTGTACTGTTGTTTTCGTGAACGCCTTTTTCATTTCTGTATGTGTCGTATTATATTATTGTATTGTTGTTTTATCTCAACCACAGCGGTTAACATTATTTTGTACAAGTGATTTTTTCACAATGTGAAATTCATGGCTAAATAAAGAGTTTTTCCTCTTGATCGATATTAAAGCATACTGTATTTTTTGACCTTGCGTTCAGTTTTTTTCCTAATTCGAACAAAAATAACCTCATTACAGGCTTAACAGCCCTAAAGTGTGTTTTTCTTGTTCAAGCTAACATGTGAACAATACACAGTGAAATTAAACCGTGTTTAATTTCCGCGTGCCTTATTTAGATGTCAGCCTCATTCAAACATTTCTCACGTATCTTTATATATCTGCAGCACTTATAGTCTGTATATACTAATAGTCTGTATAAACTATTAAATGGGTGTGGGTTATTAAGGGCCCTTATAAATGTACAGGAAAGGCTGAGATCATCCCTTCACTCGGTCTGTCTGTCTGCCTGCGAGACACAGGAAGCAGCACCCTACGTGACCCATGAGATACTTCCCTTTTATTCCAGTGTTGCTGTGGCAACCCTGACCAGCATCAGCAAACTCCAGCAGCTGATCTTAAACATGAACATTTCAAAAGACCTCATCTGAGGTCCCCTTTAGACCTCTTTTTGAATTTACTTCAAATAGGTTTAATAAAACATAATTTACAGTTCTACAGTTCTCTCTTTGGTTAATAATGATACATAACAAATGTATAAATGTAATAAATTACCATGCTTTTCTTATTTAACTTGTTTAAACATTCAGTGTCCTAGTCTTTATCAAAGCTAATTTGCAGTAGGTAAACATAAACATGCATACAGTGTTGCAAACCTGCTCTTCCTGAGGACAGGGAAATTTACATTCCTGTGATAAAGCAATCGTGTTCAGTAGGTTACAGTAAGACCAGTTTTTCAGGCTCTTGATACATAGTAAGGCACACCAGGACAAGATAGTAATTTGTTAAATTGCAAAGTTATAGGGTTCACACTTCACACAGATACTAATGTTCATACTGGGTATTATTTTATCATCACACTGTATTTTAGTCCAATAATTTGTAATTGACCGTTCTGTGTTAGTTAAATAAATACAGATCCACTCACATGCAAAAAGCACACTGGAGGGGTCTCTCCCTGTTGCCTGGCAACGTGTCTGTCAGATGCAGTGAGCTGGTTCATGCTCTGTTTTTACTGCCATCATAAGCCTCTTTCAGATGTCACAATCTCTTTAGCAATTATAGGTTTTGCTGTGAAATCTGATCCAATCAAGGTGAAGAGCAACCTGGACCCCAGCCAAGAGGAGACGCTTACTAAAAGAAAGCTTATATTGCTGAATAAGGAGAAAGAAAATGTGTCTGTAATATCCAGCAGTAAAGGTATGTCTACACGTTTTTTCATCTAATTCAGTTTCTGTAGTTTTATGGTCTGCATAAGTCACAGCCAATAAGCTTGCAGAGCAGTTTCTAAACAAGTAATGTGACATTTACATATCTGTTTTTATCTTTGTAACCTTTAGTTACTTTAATAATGCTAATGACATTTTCATTATGCCGTAATATAACCACATAAATCTGGAAAACCTGACTTTATACCTCCATTTGTATTACTTGTATAACTCACATTGCATGAACATTATATAAATTGCATGAAAGCTTTATAACACTATAAATAAATCCAGATTTCAAGATGTTAAAATTTGATTTTTTTACCCCGTGACTGTAAAACTGTTAAATAGCGCATCCAAACATGAAAGTTTATGTCTTCATTTATTAACCCGTCTGGAATGCAGTTCAAGACTCACTGATCCAAAAATCATACACTCTAAAATTCTTGGGTTGTTTTAACCAATTGTTGAGTTAATAGTGAAATCCAAACACTGGTTTCAATCAGTTAAGAAAATGTCTGTATTTGACTCAACTATGGGTTGAAACAACTTGAAATTAATAATTGACGCAAAGCTTTTCACCCAAAATTCTGTCATCATCATGCGACTTTGTGACCCAAACTTCCGCAAAGAATAGAGTCTGTGAAGATTATTTCAGAAAAAAGCAAGAAATAACAAGTAAATAGCATTTAGGTTAAAAGTATGTCTAGCCAGTACTATTTTTGATTAACAGTAGAAGAACCGTTTCTTGGCTAAACTTAAATCTGACAGTTACTCGACCCATTCAACAAATAGTTGAATACAATAAATATAAAATAAAATTCAACAATTTGTTGATTTAACATATAATAAAATATGAATTCATATAAATTCATATATCTGTGAAACACAAAAGAAGATGTTTTGAGAAGTGTCCTAGTGCTTTTGTGTCGAGGTCAATGGGGCCCAATGTTGTTTGGTTACCAAATTCTTTCTTGGAAATATCTTCTTTTGTCTTTCTCAGAAGTAAGTCATAAAATAACAGTAAAGACATGAGGCTTAATATATTATGATGAATTTTAAGTGAACTGTATGATGTCCTATGATTCTATGTCTTGACTTAGCGAGTCGTGTTTCGGTTATAAGGTTCACTAGCATACACTGAGACCACACACACACACACACACACATAATGTTTCTCCCTGAGCCCCTATATCTGTTAACAACCCCTAGAAAGGTTAGCAGGGTCCCGTTAGTTGCTCTCGGTGGTGCCTGTTTGTGATCAGGCCCACCTGTAGCGAATTAGTAAAGAGAAGGAAGAGAAAGTGACCGTGTAAACATGCGATGGAGAGAGTGGGCACCAAAGGAGGGGTGAGTCTCAAGGGGCTTGTGATTCAGACCACACACAAAAGCATGGAACCATCCGAGCCTGTTCCCTCTCTCATCCAGAGCCCGGCTGCTCTCTTTCACTAAGACCTATTTGGATCAGTATTACAGGGCTTGGCAGAGCTGAATATCCTCTCAACAGATTTTGCATATCTATGATTTGGTTAGGATTACCTTCCAGCCTCTGTCGTTATTATTCTGTGATTCTGAAGCTATTTAGACTGCTCATATTCAATGAATTTAAATGTAAAGTGTTATTTAGAGATGTAGCCTCAATTGTGATCAAATTAATTGTTTGTTTAATTTCTTTGATTCTGATAAACGTTACGTCATTATTTTGTACTCGGCTACAGTTAGCTATTAATCAACTCTGAACACACAGCCAGGCCCCAAACCACACAACACACAGATTTTGCAGTGCACTCCATGTGTGCATGTGGAGAACCAGAAAGTGTTTCTCTGGGCCAGAAAGGCAGGAAACCTCATTTAAAACAACAGACTTTTGCTACATTGATTAACAATATCTGACATACACTTGATGAATATCCAGAAATTTTAATGAAGACAAGACGAATGTATTGGGTTTATTGGCCTTTAATTAAACGAGAGAATGCTCAGGCTTCAATCGGCATGAGCGACTTCACTCTTATCGGCCTCGGTCATTCAAGCTAAAGCGCTGGTCTTTAACGAACTGGAAAAGTAATTACTGAGGAAGGGATGCTGTCAATAGCAGCCTGCCCTGACCTGGACATATATTGACTGTTTGCTCCGTTGCTTTGATTAATTTATCATTAAATACTTGCCTAATGCGTGATTAAGAAGGAGGGCTGTGTGTCTTACATAACATAATCTGTTAAAACTGTTAATTTATTACTTTTATGTGCTGAAGTCATTGATCGTATCTACGTTTTAAACCTTTCATTATAATATCTCATTTTCCTTGAGTTCAATCATCTCAAGCTACATTAGTCAGGTTATAGAAATAGTGTACAAAATAAATGACGTGCTAATTCCATAATGTCTAGTGTGTGGAATGGTTTAATATACATTATGTTACAATTAATGAACTTACAAACTTTTTTCATAGCTATGACATTTTGGTTGCCCAAAGAACCATTTTTTCTTGATTTTTTAAGGACTCTTTTCCGCAACAATGATCCATTCGTGAAGCAGAAAAGTTCTTAGAATGTTAAAGGTTCTTCATGGATGTTTATTTTCATTACAAACTATAAAGACGATATGTGTCTATAAGATTGGAATCAAACCATTGCAATCATAGCAACAGTGTAAAAAACTAAATAATAATAAATGTGTTTTGATATACATCCGCACTCTTCCCCACAGATATAGGCTACTGATACATTTATTATATCTACTTCCATTTAAAATATCCCCCTTAAGTGTTTCTTTAAGTGATTGTGTAGGTGTGTGCAAGATGTAGAAAGAGACCGAACCAAGAGCACACAACTGTGATACCTGCAATTGCAATGCCACAAATAATAGACTATGTCCTTAATCATAAGGGCAGCCATTCAGAAAAAGCCGTCAATGTGACGTATGAAGATATAAGAGCCGCCAATAAAGAGGTAATGTAAAACACACACCTACCCACAAGCACCCTCTGTGACACCAGTTTGTATTGTTAATAGTCTGAAACACCAGAGGCTTCGGGTTCTTCACTGAGATTGCGGTCTGACGTTTAGGGGCCGCCTCCCCTTTCATCAGTTAAATGAGCTGCTCCCTAATTAGACAGCACACGAGCAGATGGAGTGTGTGTTTGGAGAGTGGGAGGAGAAAGCCCGTTGAGTTAGTTATTAGCAAATACAATCCTTTGGCTTTGGTTTTGAACTGTCACATTTTATAAACAGTTTTACAAGTCCTTTCCATCACACTACCCTCTTTAAGAAAAACTACCAGTGCTCGGTTCAGTCTACTCGGTCTACATATAAATGTGAGGTGTTGGAGTCCATGAGCCTTTTTTCTGTAACTCCCATGGTGGCATATTAACTGTAGGTTACTGATATGTTCTGCCAAGATTCTCAAGTGAATCTTTCCCGCACTGTCTCTCTCTCTTTGAATTTGTTTCTCTGTTTCCCCATTTAGGGCTGAACACCTCTTTCTCTTCATTTTCATTTTACCTGATCTGGCTGTGACTCCTGCAAGCTTGTGTGTACAAGAGATGAATTAAGAGAAACTCCAGTAGGGAACACAAACACACACCAACATACATTCTTAGTGAAAATATTCTGAACAGATATCTAATTTGTTTGATTTTTAGACCACACACACACAAATGGCCCAAGACATGTGGAAGACATCAAATGTAATTAGCACACTTTAACCACTCATGCCTACTGTTTAGGTGCCTTCAAGTACATGTATACAAACACATGTTGGACACATTTTCACACCCATGGATTAAAGCATTGGTTAAGATAAAGCATCTGTTCGTCTAATATCACAGCACATTTGAGGCTGGTCTGAACTGAGCAACAACATCATTGAAAATGCCTGTCGGTCTTTAAATGTGTATGCATGTAAATGCTAAGGTACAAGTACCTGTGGATTCAATTGAAAAGGCTTCTCACCCATCCCCTCCAAAACAAAAAGCTTACTCAAAGTTACTAACATGCCTTAAAGAAATAGTGAAAACAAACTTAAAATGGTTATGCTAAAGAACCTGGTTTCAAAGACAAGGCTAAAGGATAGCCCCAGACTAAAAAAGAATGTTCGACCTTTCCAAACTTAAAAGACACAATGACATAACTTAAAATATGTCTCAAGAACAAAATCTCAGCTCAAAATCTAAATTGTGTTATTTTCTACTCACCTACATGACGTTCAACTTGTTTCAGCTTTGAAAACAAATAAAGATATTTTAGGGACAGCTGATATATTTCAAGGGCTCCTCGTAGACATCATGGTAATTGTTGTTGTCAAGGTCCAGAAAATTGTTAGTTTTTTGCTGTGAGATTGTGTTGGGACTGTTGTTTTATGGCAACAGTTGCATACAATGTGTATTTTCTGTGTTTCAGGGATGAAACAACATATTCGGAAACAAGATAAAGGTGAGCAAATAATGACAAACTTGTCAACTGTGGGCGCACAAACAAATGGATGAACAACAGCTGAACAACACTTTATTTGTTTTGTACACGCAAGAGTAATTTAACAAGGGTTAAGGATGATGTATGTCTGTTGGGTGAGTCTTGAAAAACAAAAGTACAAAAAACAGTGACACACACTTCAATTTGACACTATGTCTGGACCGTCAAGACTCAATATAAACAGTCTGGCCTCCTAGAAAACTGTAAACACACCACACTATTGACAAACTAGCTGCTTAAAAACAATATAAACTGGTTTGCTTGAAACAAGGCCTTTAATCTTCACTGTCAGGTTTCACGTGTTTCCAGTTCATAGATTTAGGCCAGTTGGTCTCCACAAATTGAAATAAAAAACAGTGTGACGTCTTGACTTTTAAGTACATAAGTATGAACTATAAATGGAAGTTGGTTGATTTGTTTGGCTGATTGTAGGTTTTTGTGTGAAATTATAATTGGCAGAAAACAAATAAGTCACAGATGGTTTTCTCGTAATCTTAGGCTAATCTCTTATTATATGAGCAACCGTTCTGATGTAGGTCAATCCTTCTGAGGCATTTGTGTATGCCAAAGTAATGCCGTTTGTTGAGTTTACTGTAGCAAGGTGGGTTAAATCTGCAAATAATAGTTTGATGTTGCATGTCTTTGAAATAGCTGTAACAATATTAACAAGGCAGGGAAAATGACAATGATTATATGTAAACAGACAATTAAAATAAGCAGCAGAAATATAAATACTTAGATGTTATATAGAGGAGATAATGCTCTTTAAATGAGCAAAAGCTTTTATTTCCTCTTTTCATATAATAAGAGCATTAAATAGTAAAGGGAGATCTCATTTTACTTATAGAATTAGATTTAATTGTAAAATGAAAAGAAAGAAAGAGCGATTTTATAGGTATTAAAAAGTGCTTCTCTTTTTTACACTTATACTTTACATTTCATTGTTCGAGTCTTTCAAATGTCATTGTTTGGGATTCTCATTTTTCAAGTACAGAACCCTGCATTGGAATAATAACTGAGGGTTCCTCGAATGTGATTTTGAAATGCTTGTTTACATAGACCAGTCACGCTCTCATGACCATTATGCACCTGATCTTTCCCGCGATTTCCTCCAAAATCTTAATTTAGCGCCAAACGCTTCATTTTAACCCGTTCCGCTCCGCGCCCGCTGCTTCTCTCCAGCAAATGATGCGCCGCATGAAGAGCAGCAAACACGTGCTTATATTAACACTACTATAGTGCAGACACGCAGAGCAGGTAAATGGACACAAAACAGTAAATAAAATGCAGCGAATATTAAAGCATTTGTATCCGTCAGTCTGTTTACTGTTTGCTGTATCCAACCTTTCAACTAGATTTGTGATATTTTATTAACCATAACGTATTTATCTACATTTGGCATTAGCTTTATTGGTCAGCATGTAAACATTTGTGACCCTGTGAAAAGCCAGGCTAACATCTCATAATCGAATTGATTATTATAACAAGCGTCAAAGATTTATTTCAAGCATTAAGTTCACTAAGATTTTGGTATTATTCAGTCAATATTGAATATATTGTTATATTTTCACAAAATATTCTGTAGGATGATTTTATGAAGCACATTTGCTGGGTTTTCACAAGCAGGTTCACATTTTGTTTAATGAACAACGTTTTAATTGGGAAATTATTTAAAGATAGAAGTAGTTCTGGTATGAAAGTGAAAAGGTGACAATGGCTTGGAGAGACTAGTTTAGTTAGTAACTCTGTTTTCTGTTTATGATTTTAATTGTTATATAGCATTTTAGTTGTTACATTACATTTGCTGTTTGCATGTTGTCAGTAGTTTTTTTAATTTACAAATGTAAATGATCAGATTTCTATTAAGAGGGCATTCCCCTAAAACCACAGGGCATATGCATAGGCTACATATATCAAAATATTAAATAAATAGCCTGATAAAACATCATATCTTTTATACAGTATATCCAACTGGGAAAAATTGTTTAAATATTTATTTATTTTCAAAAAACATATTGTCCGGACCTCCGTTTGGAAGAAAATATAAAGACCGGACCTCTTGGAACTTTAATTGAAGACCCCTGACCTAGACTGATGCGAATCCATCATAAAAGCGACACAAATCTGACATCAATATGACGATTCTACATTATGATATATTTTGAGTCATGAGTGAGTCAATGTCAATGTCCTTTTATCTTTTTACACAAACACACACGCATACACACATTGGTACTCATTATTACTAAGACTTTCCATTGACTATTGTTTTTATAGCTAATAATATTTCGTGAGCTATAGCCCTTATCCACTCCCTCAATTAAAACTCATGGAAGTTTTACATTAGTTAAGTCAGTATTTCCTACATTGTGAGATAAAATTTCTAAAGTGAATTGCCATAATGTACTTCAGCTGAACCACATATACACATGCACATAAAACACTTCCACACTGTGTTTAATTAATGTTTACTCAATAAACATTGACTTTTCTGTTGTGGATGTTCAGTTTATGAGCTGCATCTTCTAGCTATTGTGTTGTGATCAGTTTTAAATGTATAATCTTAAAATGATGAAAACTGTGAAAATGTAAATAAATAATGTATTAGAAGTATACCAGGTATATCAATATACCAACTACACAGCTGGAAACAGTAGGTCAATTACACGTGTGGTGAATAACTTTAACTTTTTATTATACTAATATAAAAATAATAGCATACATACAATAGAAAAATATAATGTAACTTCTCCTCTCTCTTTGTTCCTATAACAGCAGCTCTGAAGGAACAACCAGTTTCCAGAAATCAGCAGCATGAACAACTAATGTTCCAATGCTAATGTTTTTATATTTTAATTTTTACTTTTGCCCAGTCACTGGAATTTTTTATGGCATTTGACATTTAAATCAATGTGAGTGAATGAGTGGAAAAACAGACATATAATTGAGCTAATTAAGCATGGAGGTCAGAAAGAAAGCAAGACAGAAGATAGATAGAGAGACAGAAAGTGATGCCTGGTGAATTGAGTGTCACTGAGTTAAATCCATTTCCTATCTCAAATGGTCCAAGCGATCACAGCAAAGACATTGGACCTAAATGGAGCATTTGTCTCTGACCTGAAAAATAAGTCCTCTCACATGTTTGAGGTCACAAACCTGAAACTTATTTTTACCTTAAAGAGTTCACCCAAAAATGTTAATTCTGTCAAGAATTACTCTCTAGTTGTTCCAGACCAGTATCAATTTCTTTGTTTGATTGAATAAAGAGAAAGATATTTGGATGCTTGCAACCAAACAGTTTTTGGCCACCATTGACTACCATAGTAGGAAAATGACAATGGTAGTCAAAAGTGCCCCAGAACGGTTTGCTTTCCTACATCTTCAAAATATCTTCAACAGAGAGACAAAAAATAAAGTCATTTCTTCTACTATCGTAGTCAATGGGGTCCAAGAACTGTTTGGTTAAAAGCATCCTTCCAAATATCTTTCTTTGGGTTCATCAGATCAAATAAATGTATACAGATTTGGAAGAACACGAAGGTGAGTAAATGATGACTGATTTTTTTTATATATAAAGAAATATAACCACCCCAACACATCCATAAAATGATACACTGAATATTGAATTTGGTATTGTCAACATGTAGTGACGTAAGCTTAACCGCGATGTGTTGGTTTATGATGTTAGACTCTTTGTCTTTTCAATGTTTTAGTTTGAGATTTTATTGACTGATGTCTGTGTTGAAGTGTTCATATTTGGTCGAAACATTTCATGTGGCTTCTTTTAAAAAAGGTGAGGTAACTGCAAGCTTTTATAAGTGCTAACAACAGACAATCCCAGACCCACACACAATAACAAGTAAATCTTTATGTCATCTCTCATTTCCATCAACAAGCTTAGTGAAACTGCTTCTGACCTCTATCTTCCCTCAGACAAACATGCACACTTTATCATTTCCAAGCCCATTAGCAGACATGATGCCCATTTTTCGCCCTCCCTATCCATCCAGCCGACTCACATCCTCCAGACTGCTGATAGTGAAATCATTTGAGGTAAGACTCATGTCTTCATAGCGATGTCTAACTGTTGCTGTAATGTTTTTGTGAACGTTCTGATCTTCTCAAATGCTTCTGCTCTGAATTCATAGAATCTCTCTCCCACTCTCTGTATATGTCTTGTTCTGTTGGGATCCATTTTGGCCCAGTTTCAGGCAGTTTATTCAAAGGTCAGGTCTTCATCTTCCCCTTTCCTGTAGCCGCAGGAGGATCATGTGTGTTCACACTCATGACTCTTTTAATTTTTCTGACTGTGTAGAAGTCTTTGTTCTACAACAGTCATGTTGTTTTACTTGTGATATTCTCAGTACAGAGGTCAAGGGTTGGAGGTTAAAACAAGGGGCGTGATAGCCTCACTACTGCCATCCCGTGTCTTTTCCATGAGATCATGTGGAGTTGGAATGTTAACAGTGTTTTTCCTCTTTCTGTTGTGCGCACACACACATAATTAGATTGTCATTTCCAATGTTATAATGTGGATTCACAACATTGTTGTGAATTATAACTAGCATATATTTACATTTAGCCCTTTAGCAGAAGTTTTTATCCAAAGCGATTTACAAATTAGGCATAACAATGAAAGCAATCCAGCAATGCGTGAGTGGCATAGGACCAGCCTCAGTTTGCCTTAGACAGTGCACAAAGCTATATAAATAAAAATATATAGACAATACTTACAGACAATAGATTTCCTTTAGTGAGAGAAATAAGATAAACAGTTAAAGGATAGTAAGAGGAGTCTGTGTTATTGTGTTAGGTGTTCACGAAGTTGTGTGATTTGTGTTTCCTTTTACAACTAACTTTACTTTTTTAATGTTTTTCCTCCTGGTGTTGTCTTTAGCCCATTCTTATATATATATATATATACATAAAATATCGCTGCTGTCCATCTGAAACCTTTTTATTTCATGATTTTTACTTTTTGCCATAAATCATTATTTTGAATCTCCATTTATGTTTTTCAGGGGGTTTTGCAAATATCTAACCAATAAAAGTAATTAAAAAGTACTTGTCAACTTTGACAACACAATCATTTAAAAGGTGCATTGTTTTTCCCATTTCCTGAAATACAGCGAGTTTCGACATCCAAGGTTTCGGAAGAACAGCGACATTTTGTATAAACAGTATTTCTGTCTGTCAGGCTTGTATCTATAAGATAAGAGTAAAATTTGACTTTGTTTAGAAGTGGGGCCTGTTACAACGGAGTAAATTTACAAACCGTATTACTTATTAACTTGAAACAGTAGTGGGAATGTTTTACTATCCCTCTAACAATTACAAATTAACCATCTAATTGCAGGCTTATTCACATTCATTTTAACCGTGTTTACATTCCAGTCTCCCTTAAGCCATAAAAAGATAATAAAACAAGCAAACTATTGATTTCGTTTGTAAAACTATATGTATTAAGGGTTCGAAAGTTGTCCAAATCTATCGACTCCCAAAGTTTTTTCTGTCTGTCTCTCTTTCCCCGGCTCTCTCTCATTCGTTTTTTAAAACTCATGTCATAACCTGATCCTAGCCAGATCCAGCTGGCTGAAAGGCTGATGGATGACTTTAAGGATGTTGTGAGTCAGGATTCCTCCAATTTGATTAAGTGCTTTATTCAATTTAGATTTACAGGGACACTGGACATTTCTGCAAATGTACTTGCATGTTTAGCTGTGTAGTTACAGCATATTAGCTATATTTCATGGGATCCCAGTTGGCTATGGTAGTACGATCCGTTTGATCTGTGGTGTCAAATGGATGGTACATATCGTTGCTATCAAAAATGAAATGTTTTGCCATAAATTAAACCCTTTAACATTTGTAAACGAATGCATAGCTGTTTATATTCACACACAGAAAAAAATGACAATAAAACCACCCACCCATTCTTCCCCCTTTTTTCTTCAAATCATTAACATATGTTTTGGAAAAGGGCCCCAGGCCAGACGTTTCAGAGGCACCCGACAAACCGGCTTCAGAGAGTAATCGACCACAGACTGGAAATCTTTAGCCCAGTATCCTTCTGATGTGACAGCTGAATTCATAAACCTTTGCATACTGAAGCCCTACAGACCAGGCTGTAGTACTCTCTGAATCATCCTCCTATAGACAGGCCAAACTCAGACTCTACTGAGACTAAATGTGCTCAATGTCAACTTAATCTGGGAACATTGAATTCATAGTGAACAATCACCACACAGCATCAGATTGAATATATTTCAACTCCTGGTAACTGCTCCTTTGTGTATTAGTTTATATAAATCCAGCAGAAATAGACTGATCTAATAAATGCCATAACCAAGCGTACAGTGAGACTAAAGGCTTTTCTGATGTTTTAAATCTCTGAGTAAAAGGCCGGGATTATAGATGGTTTCAAGTTAACTTTTTATGTTTGTTTATAATATAAAAAATAATTTTATTTAAAATGTATATCAATATTAATTTATACTAATATTTAATTGTATATTAATTGTAATAAATTACATTAATGGGCTCATATGGCTCATCTTTAGTGTGTTGTAAGTTGCCAATGCATGTATTAGACACTTTAAATTGCAAAAATGAAAGTGTCGGAACAAAAGATGCAATCTATCTAAAAGCGAATGCTCACCCAGACCTAACTGAATGCATTGTGTAACCACGCCCCCCCCCGAATCTACATCAGTTCGTGGTATGTTTATGCAAGTAAGGTTAGTACAATTGCTTTGGAAACTGATGTTAGGTGTTACATTTCTTGCAGTTTTTGACCAATCACTACACACTGGTTAACTGGCCAATCATAGCACACCTGGCTAGAGCTATGAGCTTTGTAAAACAGATTTGGAACCCCTCGAAGGTGAGTAAATTATGACAGATTTTCCGGTTGAAGTATCCCTTTAAGTTTGGGCCACATAACGTTTGTTGTTGCAGTTGAAACCGTCTATAGTTACTCACAGCACTTGCCTGTTACTGATGCTCTATTACGTCACACACGCTGACACACGGGTCACACAAAATGGTTTTAAACCTGTCTGATCAAACTTTAGTGTACGCTCTCCTGACTCCTGAGAAAGCAGTGATAAGCACCACCAGCCAGCCGATACAATTTGAAAGAGTAAAAGAGCCCATGTTGAAGGAAAGGCAGTTGGAAGCTGAAGTCAGTTCTGTGTGAAACAGGACGAGGACCACAACATCTTCCTGTTTGTTGTTTGTATACGTGTCTTCGGGAGTCCACTCTTGGGTTGCTATGAATTAGAGCTGAACCTAAGTTCTTGAGTTTTGTCTTTTTGTAAACACGTATGCATTTATAAACAATGCGTGTGCATTTTTGAGTAAGGGCACCATAAAGTTTTATCATCGATTGAATGTTGGAGATTAGAGTCCCTTGAGGTTGCTTAAAGTTACGCTTAGACAGTTGTCCAGGGGTCTGAGATGATCACTTCAGATTCGGGCAGATAGTGATTTGGGAAAAAACCCGGCAAAAGATGGGGTGGGGTGATGGTTCTCGCTCTTAAGTTCAGTGGGGTGCGTGCCTGAAGGCCTCTCTGTTGGACGTTATCCTTTAGGCAGGGATGGAAATGAATGGCAAGCGTCCTCTGCCATTATGCTGCTAATAGAAAAGGTCAGAGGTCACATTTAACCCCTATTCCTTTTACTCTGTGGAGTTGCTTGCTGATCCACACTGTCATTTGCACATTAGCTTCCAGCTGAGAGATTCGTTTTCTCTCACGCACACATGATACAAACTGATACACGTTGTGTTGTGACAGTACACCAACCTTTTCCTTATTCGGTCTATTTTTCGATCTATTCAGGGGAGAGAAAACACTAACATTAGTAAATTCTGCTACAATCAGAATTAATAATAAAAGTTTATTATTACTGTTTCGCCCTTTTCAAGAATGCCAAAAAAAGCCTGATTTGAATTGGATGTAAATGCCTGATTTAACATATAGTGAACATTTGAATAATCACTCCCTTTGTCTCTGTCTCTTGTCTCTTTGTGTTTGCATTATAAGCCTCACGTGACCTGTCTAATTTCCTTCATTTTTTAGAATAGACAAAAGACACACAGATCATTTACAGTCATAGATATACAGATCACGTGGATCTATTTTTAAACATGTAAACACAGGTGCACGGCAAAACCATGAACATGCTGTTTGCTGACGGAGACCTGGTAATGATCTAACATGTGTAAGGGTTTATTTTCCCAGCAATCAAAATCTCAACTGACATTGAATGCATGAATGAAACAGAGATTTAAGTAAAAACAGAAGTCAAGCACATATCAACTGTGTTGCTGTTCTTGGCGGAAAGGATTTGTGTAGATGAGTTATATCCCGATCACGTTTTTTGTGCCCCCGATCCAATCTGAGTCATTACATTTTGTGAATCTGCCGATCGCTCAATCTTCTCAATCCAATACTTGTATTTTCCTAGTGCTAGGTGCTAGCTCTAGGTAAATTAAGTTTATTAAAATATTACATATTTAACAGTTCAGCTTAAGCCTGCATTATACTAAAACCAAAAGCAAAAAATACTGTAGCAAACATGAATGACAGAATTAGTTTCAATTTATTCAAGTAGCGGGATTGGATAAAATACATATTTCTAAAAGTTATGTTCATATATACTGTATATTTGAACTTTAACTTTGAAATGAAGGTAAATCAGCCTCTCTGTCGTGTTTGCAGAGAGCCGCTGATGCTTCTCATCTGTGTCATTAAGTTTGTTGTAAAGCTCCGGTAGAGCACTGTTTGCTTGCGTGACGACAGATCTGTTCGGGCATAAAATAGCCTTACCCGATCAGGTAAAAAATCTTTGAGATCGGCTCGGGACATCCCTAGTGTAAATATTTCCATAGAAGCCCGACAAAAGGCTTGATCAAGGAATTAATAATTTATAATATATGGGAATTTGGTAACGTAATTCTTTTTTTCAAGATGTTAAGTCCCTCATCCTTTTCACATAGAGCAACCCAGAGTGAAACGTGCACACTCATATTGTGTCCTCATGTAATTTTTGTGCCTGTAAAAAACAGATAAATTAATACTGAGGTCAGTGTGTTATCGTATACAGCACAGCGATTGTAGGTGGTCTCTTTATCACAGCTTGTTTCTTTAAAGCACTCTGAGCCTCACTAATTATCCAGAATATTTCTCATCTCCTTACAGATAGGCTTTTACATGTTTACATTCTCAATTCTTGTCTGGGGTCACTTGAATTTGGGGTCATTGGAACCGTAAATCCAGGGTCCACTAAGCACTATGTAAATGTATCGATAATACCCGGTCCCGGTCTGAGATGGGCTCGATGCTAATGTCCAGCTCCGGGATCGAGTTTCTCGGTGAGCCGGGGGTCTTGTTTTGACAGATGATAAGATTGTGATTCTCAGGGTCTTTCAAAAACACATTTGTCCAGACGCAGTGAGAAAAGTGTTGGCTGAGTAGGAGTGAGAGAGAAAATAAACACAGCAATAACAAAGAGTGATAGCTCAGAGAGAGCAAAAAAAAAACAGAGCTGGATGACAGGGAATAGCAGAGAGGTAGAAAACATTTTTCTTTTGCAGAGGTGGCAACTAATACTAGTGACGATAGATCCTATACAGAACCTAGTACGCATTTAAATGTCTATACAGTAAAACGATTTGCATATTGAAACACTGTATTGTATTTAACCATATTTGAAAAGTTTGATAAACATAAGATAAAGCAGTTTCACAGCTTTATGTAGGCTAAAACAATATTTTTCCATTGACGGCTGTATATTCTCACAAAATACATTTTTGAAGGTTAGTGTCAACCTTATGACTATGTTGTCTCAAAGTACATTTTTACAGCCTTGTAGTATTCACGAAGTTGTGTGATTTGTGTTTCCTTTTACAACTGGCTTTACTTTTTTAATGTTTTTCCTCCTGGTGTGAACAGGCCTTTCGTGATAAACTGCAGGTTTTACTTTTTTCCAGACACATAGATCGTATAAATGTCACAGCAACATACTGTGCTGTCGGGATATTACCTCCAGTACACATTTTCTCCTTATATAGGATTATTTGACCCATTATGAATCAATTAATCATAGGAAAAGTTCAGAGGTTTTTAGTAACTTGAGACAGTATGCGAGGAGTGAGAAGCAGACAGATGCTCGAGGATGACCTGCACATGTCTGCCTAATGTAAGAACAAGCCGCTGTTGTTAGTTAATTTTGCACATTCACAGTAGTGTGTCTGAAGGGAAAGAAGAGGGAAGGTCACATTCCTCAGAGGCGTGTTTTGACTCTTCTGGACAGCTGGAAACCACAGTCTCTCCATTTAAAAGCACAGGCCAAATGGCTGCCAAGAGGAAATGTTTCAAAATGACAAATTATGATAGAAGCAGGAAATCAGAGAAATAGAGAGTGTATTGAGAGATGGGAGTCTTAAGTCTTTTGTCAGGGGGCAGTCAGTGTGAAATACTAAGAGAAGCATTAGTAAGCCTTGGTTGCCTCGCTGGCTTAAGTTTAGGCATTAGCTGCTCTGTTTATTGTTTGCTTGGCTTAATCCCTCTTCACCATGGTAGATGAAACATGTTACCCAAGCTTTATCTCATATCATTAAGCCTTTAAATATTTTAGGAAGTATGTTTGCATGTGCTTTTTCATCTTGTATGATATTACGTTTCAATAAGTCTTTGTTTCTTTTGTATCTGAGCGTGTGCATGTAATGAGGCTGTATTTGTGGAACTTTTATGCAGAATAACGTGTCTCATCTATCAGACGCACAACAGCGCACAAGCTGGCATTCGCTTCTTTTGTCAATGTCACTTTAATAAGCATGAAATGAATAAAACCTCTTATGTTAATATTCTCATTTACTTAACAAGGAAGCAAATACTATTTTTGCATAACATTGATCAAAAACATAAGAAGTTTCAAGCTGTATCTATGTGTGTGTGTGAATGTTTATACTAATAGCATGATATACATGTGTTTTTGTGCACGTAAGACTTCATTTCCTCTGTTTAATGCAAATGATTTGTGTCTTCTAGAGATGTCTAGAGGTCTGGAAGTTGTCTTATATCATGGCAGTGCAAACCCCCTCCCGAAACCTGTGAAAACAACATCATATCCTGTCCCTGAGACAAGGTCAATGAGGGTTCCTGCCCAGTGTAATGACTTCTCAAGGAGAGAGGGGGCTAAAAAGATCAAGTTCTGCTTCTAAACATGTGCTTTGAGAAATCAAACACAGGCTTTGCTTTAACGTGTTGGTTTTATATTAAGTTAATTATTTTACTGTATCCTGACAAAATATGATCACACACTCACACTTGTGCATTAACACTTATTACACTCAACACAATTTATTTTTCAACCAGCATTGGGGCAAAAAGCATTGGGACCTGCTGTTTTTATTTACATTTTACATAAAAAAATGTATAAGCGTAATACGGCTAATGTAGATCTTTATCCTCATTCCATCTCTCTATGCAAATCTTACACAGAAACGAAGTGAAATTGCAAAACTTATGCAATATCACCTGCAGCTAATGAAACATACTGGACAGACACTGCAGTAAAAAGTGAACACCTGACATATACTGCGGAATTCTGGCAACAGAACACACACACAGAGGAAGAGTGTATGTGTCAGGTGAACGATTGGTCCTGAGGCGTTGTATTTGTTTGGCTTTGTCTATGCGCACAAACTTATAGATGGTGATACATATTTCTGATTGTAATTCTCAGTCATCTTTGAGAGAAATGATTAATGAATAGCCAACAGAAATATGCATGAATATTTTCACCATGCGCCTAGGGTTTGCTATTGTAAGGAAAATATAAGGCTAAATTTGAAGGAGAAATGTTAATCTCTGTGTGTGTGTGTATGTGGCTAGTGGAGCGGTTGACATGTTTAACATGCACTTGTCATGTACATGACATACAGTTTATGTGCAGTTACGTAAACCATAACAGAACACATGATACACATCACCTCACTGTACCTCTAAGATAAAGCTTCCAAGCATAATAGATAAGGGCAAATTTAACATCATCCCTTCCTTTTTCCACATTTGCATATTCGTTTTTATTCATATTTTTATATTCTTTAGCAACATCTGCAGTCAGTGACTCCATGGAAACTGCACGGGAGAATTAAGCACAGTTGGCTCCTATGAATGAGAGAGAGAGAGAGACAATGATAGAGAGAGAGAGATAGAAAGAGACAGAAAATAATTCTCTGACTTTCTCTGTAATGATAATGAAAGTCGATTGAGGATTATTTGGCTATTCATTCAGTCAGTCTCTGTAATTAGACTTTGCCATGAGGAGCAAATGAAAAGTATGGGGTGAGAATAAAAGAAAGGAGCTGAATAAAACGAGAAGCTGAGCAGTGGAGAAAAGGGGCTTTGAGTAAAAGCATCCAATCTGTTAATTCTGTTTCTGTAATTACTTCTATAGATCAATGCTAAAACAGCTAGAGATCTAAAGTTAATTTGAGGACCAGGGAAAGTAAAAAATAGGCTATTCAAATGCATTGTAGCTATAATAAATACGCATGCCTATAGGGTCACACACAGGGTGGTACATTTGGGTGGTAAAGGGGTAATTTATCATTTAATAATAACTGAGCAAAACATACAGAGAGAACAAAATAATTGTGTAGGTTTACCCAGCGGTAAAGATAGGAAGCAGTGTATTGCAAGATATTTATCAAATCCTAATGCAAATTGATTTCCGGGTTGGAATATCCACGTAAACAGTCGATGAGATATTGATTGTGACTGTTTCAGAAATGGACATTTTATTGCAAATAAAAACCATAAAAAGCATGCACTAAAATACAAAGTGTTTTGTTACAGTATGTGTCGAGGCGGCATTTCACGACAGAGGGCTGTGCGTTCAAACAGAACTTGTTGTGAAGTTACGGAGTGGAGCATCTGCTTTCAACGTTGACAAAATAAACTGCTTGTCGAGTGGTGACTAGCTTAAGACAGGTTCAGGCACATGGGGAAAAAAGTTAAAAAAGAGGGAGATCAGAAACAGAGCACGGCAGCAGACTCTTAATCCAGCAGGGTACCACTGTAAAAATTCAAACGGCACTTCATCTATTCAAGAGGAACGCACACACAGTGAAGACATGTCACATGCTTCCATTGTTTTATATACAAGAGTAATGATGTAAAAAAAAAGTATCTCACAAATACTGTACATCCAAAACCTCGACACACGCATAACACAACACTAGTCTTTCTCCCTAAAGATTAAAGATGGAGATTGAGCTTTATTTTCATGGTAATAGAGTCTGAACATTGTCAGAACATTAGACATTCTCTTTCTGGCTGTCTCTCCCACACACTACAGACTGACCACAAATGCAGGGCACTTGTCAATTAATATCAAAGAAGATGATGTGCTCTAGCGCATCACATCAGTGTCTGTCTAAATGTTATGTCTTTCCTCATACACTCACTCACACACATACTTACCGGCAACCTTAGTGATGTAAAACACTGCATAAAGATGGCATTATATAATGCATAATCGTTCTATAGATAGAAATTAGTGAAGAGATAAAAACATTTTAAAAAGCCTTCTCCATGCACCCTCTTGAGTATGTAAGGAAGTAAAGGTCAATGTAAAGTTGTTTGTTTGAAAAGAGATCAGCAAATGATGTCTGACTCAATATGAACAGTTTCTTTGCAAAAACAGATAAATCTGTTTAAAAAATCAAATATCACATTTTTAGATATGTTATCATGTCTTTATTGGGTTTTAATGTGTTGGTAAGCTTTTTTTTTGTTATGACTTAATCAAAACAACCCAGTTGGATTGATATTGGTTGGAATGCACAATATTTTTTTACTGAGTTTTCTGTTCATATGTATACCATACAAAGGGTGAGTTTACTGGACTGAAATTGTTATTAATCTTGACATCTGTGCGCTGCCATTATCTAAACAGACCGAAAGGTCAGAAAATGCATCACCAAAACTGTCCAATATCTGTATTGCTCTCAGAAGGAATGTGTAAACTTGCATGTTCTTGGAGATGGGGCAAAACAGACCTTCCGACTGAGCAATTTCTTTGAGTTTTGTACTAAGGTAATGCTTCAAACGGGTGTATTCGTAAAAATGATTACCCATCTCAGAAAAGCGGGAGTCACACACTCGTTCCTCCCATGACGTGAGATCAAGAAGGTTCCTGGATATTGTACCTTTCCAGCAGAGGTTGCCAAACAATAAATCATTCAAAGCATTATTTCTTTCTCAAGGTCTGTTGATATTTTCCTTTTGGGATGTGAATTATTTATTATATTGAAGTTCACCATGAGAGATTGCTTTCAGTGCACATCTTCTCAAACGTACAGTCCATATTCAATAAATGCATGCGCATCTCCCCAAATAGAGAGGTACGCATAACATTGTCAGTTTATATTACCCCCTGCATGGTGGTTTGTGCCGGAGGGAGTGAGAGCCAGCAAGAGAGATGAAGAGAATTTAAAGCAAGGAAATGATAAAACAGCGTCATCTTCCTCTTCTCTTTTTAATGGGATATGCGGTTGTTTGGCTGAAATTGTGCAGCGGTGATGGCCATAGCTACATAAATCATAGCTCCATAACTTCGGTAATGAAGAAACTGCCGGGAAGGGTAGAGAAAAAATCCATTTAATGTCAAGGACGCAGTGGCAGAGGGGTGCAGGTGTGTGCGCACGCATTTGTATGTGTGTCTCTGTGTGTGTAAAGGGAGACTGTTTGATTTATGGGCCCAATCTTAAACAGTCCTTGGCAGTGTAATGCATAAAACTCTTATCTGCAGTGTGTGTCTCTGTTCGCTTGTTCGTGTGAGTCTTTGTCAACTCATCCTCACAACATTTAGTGTGTTTGTTGCCTATAAAATACAACTCCCATGAGCGATTCATTACAGTCTCTGAATCTTTTTGGACTTCAGGTGTAAACAAAACAACAAATTACAAACCATAACCATAATTTCCCCTCACAAAGCACATATAAACAAGTAGGACAAGAAGCATTGACTAAGCACTTTAAGTGAAAAATTCTGTCATCATTTACTCATCCTCTTGTCATTTCAAACCTGTATGACTTCCTTTCTTCTGCAGTACACAAAAGAAGATATTTTAAGGATAGTTGGTAACTGAACATCGCCTGAACCCATTCAGGTCTATTGTATGGAGACAAAACCAATCCAAGTGAATGGGTGCCAGTTAACAACATTCTTCAAAATATCTTCTTCCTGTTCAACTTCTGTTCTTTATTTTTGACGGGACAGATGAACATGATTTTCTTAAACTTTTAAAACTTTTAACCTGTCTGAAGTCTCCATGAACACTGCCTATCAACACCCCACTTAATGTCAAATACTTGAACACGTGCAGTATTTACATTTGGTATGCAGAACAGCTTATCACGTGAGATTTTTGTGTTTGTTTTTAATAAGCTTTTTGTATTATCACGCATATTTTATCTTTCTTTCAAGGAAACAATTAGGATCTGCCCAGGAAAAAGGATAAGCAGAGACAGAAACCTGCAGTTCCATAGGTGAGTTGAATAAGACTGATCTATCATCAGACTGTTGGCTCTACAAAACTGGTTTGAGAATGAAATGAAGGACAAAAGAACATATCTAATATAAAAGGAAACCGATTATCACAACAATCAAAACAACCTGCCATTTAGAAAAATAAATACGGAAACTATGCAGAAATTCAAAATCTAATTTAATATAAATAGGTCTGAAGTGTCCATGGAGACACTGTTCAGTTCAAACACAAGGATGTGTATATATCGCTTTGGATAAAAGCGTCTGCCAAATGAATAAATGTAAAAACTGCTAAAGTAAATTTAGACAATGACAGACAAGTTTAATGAAGATCTGTGTTTGATGCTGAAATAACCAAGACTGTCTTTGTCATCCGCCCAAGACCCTGGAAAGTTCACTGAAACTGTTCCTCTTGACCTGGTTGTGTCGTTTGAAATCTGGCTGTTGCATGACTCACACCATTAAACGCATATGACGACACACACATAGCACACAAGCACTTTCTCCCCCTGTCCATGGTTATTAAATATAAATGAGTCACATTAAAATATAATTATGATAGACATGAAAGTGAAATATAAGAGCAAAAAGGACTATTGCAGCATACAGACACATATAGTCAATCCGCACTGTTTTCATCAAGCGTAAAGCGATTTCTGTCCATTTGCTGATATTACAGAGAAGGATTATTAATAGATTAATTTCATGAGGGTTCATATGAGTTGACCTGCATGTAGCTAGGTGTCATCGACCTGCAATGTGTGGTATGTAGGGTTTACCGAATGAATGACTTCCAAGAAAAAGCACTGTTGACTGGTATGCGGACTTTTCTTTTGCGCTCTTTTTCATGTTTCCGTGATAAGGAATACCCGGAGGCTGACAGCAAAACAATTAGGTTAAAATGTAAAAAATCTACCTGTACACCAGGAAATGAATAGATGCGAGAGATGGTGCTTTTGTTTTGGGTCAACGGATGTATGCACAGGCAAATGCACAAGGATGAGAACATTTCAATGGCGTCACACCAGCACAACTGTGTGACTTGTATGTTCTGGAAAACTTTCCCAATTTCTAACAATATGAGAATAAACCAAGTCTCTTTCATGCCGGTAGATTTTCAGCACATCTTCATTCTAGCCAAAGTACAGGCATGAAAAAGACAGTTTCATTGCTCACGAATGACACAGAGAGGTAAGATGTGAGAATGAGCGAGAAAAGATAAAGAGAGAGAGGGAGAATATGAGCTGTCTTCTTCTCTGTAATGGCAAAGTTGGCAGTGCAAATAGAAAAGGCAGAGAAAGTAATGACGTACTGTCCAAACACATTCACTCATGCATGATACAAAGTCGCAATTAAACAAACTCAACCAGCCAAACACGGGTTGTTTAATAGTTCAGTTTCCTTAGGACAGCAATAAGATGGTTTACCTCATCTCATGAAATAAACATCAGGGTCGCTGAGGGTGAGTTGCAGAGAACAACTGATATATATAATTGAATGCAGCTGTCTGAAAACTTTGTTGAATAGAAAAACTGTTAGTTTGGTGACGATACATCGAGAAAATGTGTTGACCTAACACTTAGTGGGCTGTAACAATTAGCTCAAACCTATAACATTAAACAGCAAGCTTCGTTGGACTCTAAAAGCCTTATTCAAATTAGGTTCACATTTCTAATAATGGGTAGGACCCCCTTTTTCCTTGATTCTTTGTGGCATGGATTCAGCAAGGTGCTGTAAATATCACTTTGAGATTCTGATCCATGTTGACTAGGCAACCGGGAAGCAATTTTTGCAGATCCCAAAGGATGCTCTGCTGGATTGAGATCAGGTGACTGTAAAGTCCCATTAGATGACAAACTGAAGTCATTGTCATATTCCAGTAACTAGCTTGAGATGATGTGGGTTTTGTGACATTATCCCGCTGGAAGAAGCCATTAGAAGATTGGTAGACCGTGGCCATAAAGGGATGTAAATGGTCAGCAATAAGGTGGCCTTGAGAATTTAATCATTGCTCGATTGGTTTCAAGGGGTCTAATGTGCAAGAGCTATTCCGTGCCGCATTACACCACTACATTCTTACACTAGGCAGGGAGGATTTATGTTGTTGACTTAAGTTCTTGCCCTTATGTCAATATTTGAGACTAATATTTTAACAATCCTCCACTTCTGTCTATTTTTATATCCATGTGTTTGATTTGATGTGTTGTGCATTTAGAGATGCTATAGTAGCCCTCCTGTTATAACTTGACCCAGCCTGGCCATTCTCTTCTCTCTCCACAAGGCCCTCTCTTCTACAGAATTGCCATTTGCTCTATGTTTATTGTTTTTCACACTATTCTCTGTTAACTCTAGAGACTGTTATGAGGGTGTGTTTGATGTATGGAGATCATCAGTTTCTGATGGTTCCCGTGTCTTACTCATTCTGCTGTTAGCTTTAAACAACAACTGTACCGTGATGTACCACTGAGTGCTGCCATTTGATTGACTGATGGACATTCAGCATAGGTAACTAAGGGTTGTTACACACCAAGCCAATACTAAAAATATATATATAGTTCTTCAATATTTTCCTCAATGTTGACTGAAGTAAGTATCTATTGCCTTTTTAAAGGTTGATTCAGCATGTGAAGCTCGGATCATATTTGGCACTTTTCCACAGCATAAAACGGCACCTTACGGTGCGGCAGTTTTCGGGGGTTTTCCTTTGTGTACAGTACCTAGTACCTGATACTTTTTTAAGGACCACCTCAGTTGAGGACCCAAGCGCACTGTGCCGATACAAAAAATGTGACGTCTTCATTACTACTGTCATTGGAATGGATCACAAAAATACTCATTTTAATAGGCTATGTAATATTGTGAGAGTGTTATGGTGATTGAGACCCTTAACACGTTGCTAAATGCAAGATTAGCTTACCCTCGTCCGCCTTTGAGCAAACTATATCGTCATCTGCTCTTTGTGGTAAGAGTTCTGGCCTTCAGAACTATAATGGCAAATTCACCCCTTTACCTTAACTCACTGCTCCAGGTCTACATCCCCCCCGTCATCTTTGGGCCACCAGAGGCGCCCACAACGGTCGGAGTTTACCGCCGAGAAGCGGCACTTAAGGTTTTGCAGCTTTTATTACACACGAAACGTCATACTTTATTTGTGTTATAATGATACATTAAGGTACAGTTACAGTACAATAAGCATTTTAAAACATTTATCATGAGTAATATAATTGTATAGTTGTCCATTGTATTATGAGAGTAACTTCCTGATCACGCTGTTAAAAATAATGCTTGAAACTTATGGGCATTTTATATCAAATATCATTTATTGTACAAGAACATGTGCAGCATGGATTTTTAATTTAAAATAAAGCCAACAATGATTTTTTATTGTTTTAAAAGAAAGAAAAATTAAATAAACTTCAAAATCTGTCAATCGAAGAATTTACTCTGAGGCCCATTTTGTGCATTCTTGCAAAAACACCTCCATGTCATCCTTGAGCTGAAACCGAAATAGAAAGGGCTCTCTTGAATTTTCTGTCTGTTCATGGAGTCTGTTGAGGGCTTTTTCCTTCTCATAACTGCAACACTCTTTGCACTGCTCCAGCAGAGGTAAAGAGTCCCCCCTCTGAATCGTTATATGTCTCTACAAGAGATGAATGCACCACACAATTATCTCAACGTTGACAAATGGGGTTTAATAAATAAAAACTCAACTATAAAAGGTAACATTACCTCACAAACAATGAGGAACCTGGAACAAACACTTTGACACTTTCACAAGATAAACTCCTTTAACCCTTGTGTGGTGTTCATATTTTTGATATTCAGCCAGTGGACCCGCTGCATTTTTTTGATTTTTGATTTTGGAGCATGAGGACACAGATGTCCTTATAAACCATGTTTATATTCTAATGCCGATGTCATTATACACATGTGTGTCCTCATAAACCATATACATGAACACACACACACACACACACACAAATAATTAATCGTATAATTTAGCTTTTGATAAACCTACAGACCCAAACACCATACAAGGGTTAAAACGTCACCGCAAGGCCCATTTAGAACACGCAAAAATCTATCGAACCATCCATGAATTTTTTTTTAATACAATAAGATATGACAACACATTCAACCTTCAATAAGATGATAAAGCCTAGCACAACTTAAATATTTAGCAGATAAACGCTGAACTTAAAATATGCCATAATTTTTCACAACTCACCGTGCTCTCCACCATGCTTGTGTCTTAGACAATTAATAGATGGATAAATAAATAATTATGTGAATCTGTGGTAAACTGGTTTGTTTGAAACAGGTAAGCAAGGGCTGCTTTGTTTACGTTTTGTATTCCAGCAGTCACTAGTTCTTCTGATTTTCAATTTTGAGTATCAGATTCAGGTACAGGTGCTGGCACAGGTGGCAAATTATTTCCTCTCACAGGCACAGAACAGACCTGCTATTTGGCTGTCAGGTTTCGACAGTTGGGTTGGCGTGTCAGGTCAACCTTGGCCAAGATGAGCTGACCTCTCAGTTTGCTTTCGTTGGCGCTACTTTGTAAGTGTCGTTATGGTGCAAACCTACCTTATACTGATAATGTACATGAACAAATGAGTATACTTCATCAGCATTCATTAATTACATGACTTACATATCAGTTACTCACTCTTAATAGCATCCATGCATTTATCTTTATATTTTTGGTTCTCTTAAATTAATTTAGAGGCTGCAATTAAAGAGCATCATCACAATTCAATTTTTTGCATCTCTTATGAAGGACTTTGTTTAGATGCATTATTTGATTCCCAAACCTTGTCAAACATGTTTTAATGCCAAGAATTCAGATATGGTGTGAATAGACTGAGAAGTGAACAACAATTTCCAAGCATAAACATCAAGCAGAATTCTGCTAACTAGTTGCTTTAGCACTATATTAAATGAAAATTCAAGTGGTGCTCTACTCTGCTTAGTCTGCTTTTAGCAAGCTGATACATTTTACATCCCCTCCAGAACATAGACTTCTGCTTCAATGTATTCAAACATAGACTATACATTCATGCACACATCCCCACACCCTCCACATGTTCCATTGGCATGTTTTAGTAATTCACACTAGGATCATGGCTGAGTGGTAGCATTGACACGAATGACCTGACAGTATAATGACATGGAAACCTTTAGCCTGGGGTCAGTGGATTGCAGATGGGCTGGTTCATTCCATTCCAATACAGCATTAGTCAGGCAGTTAAAGAAATGGCACCGCACCAGTCTGATCAGCGGTTTGATTTCCAGTGATGCACGTGTTAAGCGATACCATCCAGTTGAGCCCACCTCTGTGGTAATGTGTTTAACCTCTCCATGCACCGCATTATGGGTGACCCCAAGCTTTGACCCTCAGGTCTGCCAGGATATTAAGATATCCGACATTGAGGAATAGGTGCCAGAGAAAAAAGATTTATGTTTGTAAGGTCCTCAATAGTGCTGTTTATTTGCATAACTGTTTTTGTTAAGCAATGGTAAATTGCCATTACCATTCTAAGACCAGTAATGCAGTTTTATTTTTATTTATTTGTGGTGCTACATGTCTAAATAGAGCTGCAGTAAACAAGTAAGCTATTGGGTCAGTATATTTTGTGCTTAATTTCTAAGTTTAAGAGTAAAAATCCACACAGAAAGACACAGAAAGACATTTATTTGTTTCTGAGAATTACAAACAGTAAATGGATGCAAAAAAACGGGAAAGAGAATTTAAGTAAATTTCCTTAATAGGATTGTATACATCAATGAGTTCAGTACATGCACACGCAACTCTTGCTCATGCGCCTGTCATCATTTTCTGCAGGATGAGACAAAGCTTTGAAGATCAAAGTGTGTGTGTTTCACAGTGGGAGGTTTATTACTAGGGAGGATGTTTCACGTCTCATTTGGAATAAGTCACTTGCAACACCAAATAAAGCGTTTGTGTCGGTTCTGAGTCACATTTACTTACAGCCTTGGATTAGACCACAGCTGTAAGGATGCAGGTCTTTTTCCATGCTTCAAGATGCTATTTACTGAACAAATTATGTTCAAAACTTAAATATTTTGACCGCCAATTTTCTTTTCTGTCAGTAGTCGCCCTGCCTCTCTCCCTTATCTCTCTTTTGCCTTTCACATTGCCCCTCAGCTCTCCTATTACCGCTTTATCAAAACTATTAATCTGAGACAAGTAGTTCTATCAGCAGCTTTTATTTAGCCAGCCACCTGTCAGATCATAGACTCTCGAAGCCCCTGCCATCATGCACACACACAAACACAAGCTCGCACACACCAGTATTAGGTCATTTGTTGTGTATAAGAATGATAAACAGGTAAAAAATATACTTATTTAAAATACACTCTTTGTTTGTCTTTTCACAAACACCCTTAATGTTCTGGCTTTTGTAAAAGATGCATGCTAAACAAAATTTGGACACTTCTTTGAAATGAAAAAAAAATTTTAATAGAGGTGTTCTCACGATCATGAAACTTCTGTAAAATTGTGCTTTTAATTATTCATCTAGTCATTACTATGATGCTATTTTATTCTTAATGAGGAAAAATAGACTAGTCACATTTGTCTGCAGTATTTATGGATGCAAAATGATAAACACATCATCCAAATGTTACAAGGTTGCTCGCCTGTGAAAGAAAGCTGAATACACAATTCTGATGGTGGCCAAAACATTACATTACATACTTTTTAACAAAGCTTCAACAATGTCATATTATGTTTTATGTGCATTTGTGCTGTTCTGAAGTTGAGAAGGGAGCTGGAAAGACATCGAATTATATGGAGTGAATTCAGTACTGCATATATTTGCAAAAGTTTAACAAAAAGTAATGAATCAAAAAAGTGGTTTTGCAAACAATCAATCCGTTCAAAACAAAGCGTGCGCCGAACCGTTATATTTCAATTTTTTACCGAGAACCGGTACACCTCTCAAGTGAAGTTATACGACCCATTTACCAAGGCTTTACTACATCAGCCATAGTTTAACCATGGTATATGTACTACAACTATGCTAATACAACAGGTAAATACACTCACCTAAAGGATTATTAGGAACACTATACTAATACTGTGTTTGACCCCCTTTCGCCTTCAGAACTGCCTTAATTCTACGTGGCATTGATTCAACAAGGTGCTGAATGCATTCTTTAGAAATGTTGGCCCATATTGATAGGATAGCATCTTGCAGTTGATGGAGATTTGTGGGATGCACATCCATGGCACGAAGCTCCCGTTCCACCACATCCCAAAGATGCTCTATTGGGTTGAGATCTGGTGACTGTGGGGGCCATTTTAGTACAGTGAACTCATTGTCATGTTCAAGAAACCAATTTGAAATGATTCGAGTTTTGTGACATGGTGCATTATCCTGCTGGAAGTAGCCATCAGAGGTTGGGTACATGGTGGTCATAAAGGGATGGACATGGTCAGAAACAATGCTCATGCAGGCCTTGGCATTTAAACAATGCCCAATTGGCACTAAGGAGTCTAAAGTGTGCCAAGAAAACATCCCCCACACCATTACACCACCACCACCAGCCTGCACAGTGGTAACAAGGCATGATGGATTCATGTTCTCATTCTGTTTACGGCAAATTCTGACTCTACCATCTGAATGTCTCAACAAAAATCGAGACTCATCAGACCAGGCAACATTTTTCCAGTCTTCAACTGTCCAATTTTGGTGCGCTTGGGCAAATTGTAGACACTCTTTTTCCTATTTGTAGTAGAGATGAGTGGTACCCGGTGGGGTCTTCTGCTGTTGTAGCCCATCCGCCTCAAGGTTGTGCGTGTTGTGGCTTCACACATGCTTTGCTGCATACCTCGGTTGTAACGAGTTGATATTTCAGTCAAAGTTGCTCTTCTACCAGCTTGAATCAGTCAGCCCATTCTCCTCTGACCTCTAGCATCAACATTTTCGCCCACAGGACTGCCACATACTGGATGTTTTCCCTTTTCACACCATTCTTTGTAAACCCTAGAAATGGTTGTGCGTGAAAATCCCAGTAACCGCCACGTCTGGCACCAACAACTATGCCACGCTCAAAATTTCTTAAATTACCTTATTTTCCGATTCTGAAATTCAGTTTGGAGTTCAGGAGATTGTCTTGACCAGGACCACACGCCTAAATGCATTGAAGCAACTGCCATGTGATTGGTTGATTAGATAATTGCATTATTGAGAAATTGAACAGGTGTTCCTAATAATCCTTTAGGTGAGTGTATATAAAGCATTATAAAATCGAGTCGTAAAAGCACAGTTGGCTGAAACGCAGAATTAAAGGTGGCGGTGCAAATGAATGAGTAGGTACAGAAATGGGAAAACGGTGTCGCAAAATCATTGCTGCTAAAGTTTTTCTTTGAAAATGTTTTATTTGATCTCTCAGTGCTTTGTTTTTTCTCTCAATACCAATTTCTTTTTGCGATTCATTCTTCTTCTTTAGTCTTTTTCGTTTGCAAATATATGTGCCACTCAATCGACTCCATAGAATTCTCGGGTTCGTATAACTGAGTTTTAAAGGGAGGGATTTATTCCTGTAACAACTGAGTAATCCCATCCCTTACTCTCCTTTCACCCCCCCCCTTGCTCTCTCTCTCTCTTTCAGCATAATGGACCTCTTGTTGTGTATCAAGGGGCTCGGGCATGATATTACCCCAAAGGAAACAGAGCAAACACATTGAGCATCTCCAGCACTCCCTCCTTCTCTCCTCTTTTCTTCTCCTTCATTCCTGCGGTCTCTGTGTACCCCCAAAGGACAAAAGCTGTGCTGTCAGGCATCTGATATTAGATAAAGTGGTAATCAACTTTATTGGCACATCAAATAAAGTGGTTAGGAAAAGATTAAAGCCATCTAAATTGCTGTATCATATTACACACTGGCAGCACATCAATCATTTAAAATGAAATATTTGCTCGCTAAACAATGCTATGATGGGTTGTACAGACTGTTGAGGTTCTCTGTGTCAGAGCTAGACTCACCTGGGTCTCACGTGCCTTTTTCATGACTCATATTAAGAGAAAAATACAGTCTTGGCTGTTTTACTATGTAACATGTTAAAATGCTCCTGGTGAAATGCAAGCTGTCAAATCTGTGGAGAGTATCTGTCATTTCACGGGGCGGCATTTTCACAGATTTCGTTTTTTTTAATACATTGTAACATATTTAATCCATGAGCAGATTATTATTAGCTCTGAATAAACACTGCAGGCGACAGCTTGTTGGCAGGATGATAGGACAGTTCTAGCATGTACCGGTTTTAGTTCGTTACTTTAGAAATGAAAACAAAGCTCACATGGAATACGAATGAGTATTTATTGATGCCTGTGTGTTTATGGGTATGTAATTACAATACAATTTTTAGCATCTTTTGTTTGCATGACTGAGACTTACATTGCTTAATGGAATGCAACTTTGTTTTTCATTTAAATTTTAGGCTGATCATGTGACTTTTTTCCCAACATATTGTTGCTGTCCTTCTGAGACCTAGTATGTCCATTTTGCTGTGACCTAAGACATTAACTCTTATTTTCTCAAGTAAAATACAACAGGGCGAACACATAACTTCAAGCAGTTGTTTATTGTTAAATAGCCAATATTTGTGCTAATATTTTATGCACAAACTAAATTTTGAGATTTCCCTACGAAACAAGAGTCAGGTTATTTTGCTTTCCACGTTAATCTGTCTTGATTTAACAATTTGTTAGATATTTGTCCTGCAAAAACTTCAGTAAAGGGTGACCCTTACCATAAAATGTATTTTTAATGAGACTGATCGAACTGGAGTCCTCATGTGAGTGTGCATAATTTTACAACATTTCATATTTGTGAAATTATTCATGTCTTTACATGTAAAATGTATTCTGAATGACCCAGATAAATTTTTTGTATTCCATGTTTTTCTGTTCACACTCAAGTCCCACCTGAAACCATGCCTCACATTTTCACTTCAAGTCGTGATAAGGTGGTTCGTACTGAAAAAACGTCTGTTCTGCTTTAACACCAGCTGGAAGCCATCAATGAAGCTATTGTTGTATCATGAGGCAATACAACACACATTTGTGTTATGTTTGTTTGTTGGCAGATTGTAGTAATAGTAAATTACATGGTAGGGAGACATTATCGTCGGTTTTCTCAGAATTTCCTGTTACATGTGAGCTACCATACTAACCCTATTTTGTATTTTTATACCCTTTCCATATCACTTTTATCTTCCTTGGATTTCAGCCATGGCACAGTGGGCATATAAAAGAGCTGTATTGCTTACAAGGATGATGGATATTCAGATCTCTTTCCTCAAAAAAAACCCCCACATTCTAAACTAATATTTTGAAAAATGCTTCATGTGCCTTTCCCCCATTATTTTCTCTCAGGCTCCTTATGTTTGTTTCCAAGGAAATACAATTATCAGCTCGAGCCACATCACTTAAGTCTGATTTGCATGCTAGGCAATAGAGGGGGAAATGTGAAATGTAAACTTTCTCTGCGGTCCATCACACTTTACACACACCAAACCCAAACTTCAATTTGCATTCCATATTAACAGGTGTGACATCCATCCATCTGCACTCAGTGAATCGTGGAAAAAGATGGTTGTTTTCTCTCTAAGGGAAATGAGTGCACTGTGAGTTCTAACAAACACTGCAGTCGGATGAAACCAAACTACACCCTGGAATGGAATGGAGAACACAAGGGTGGCAAATAACGAGTGTGTCATTCAGTTTGTGTTGAAAGACGTGGAAATGATTTTCTAAATTCATATCCGTGGATACACTGTGGTTCAGCAAGATTGTCCTGGCAATTGGACAATTCAAAGGTTTGTATAGCTTTTCAAATTGCTTTGCTGTGTAGATGTGCAAGGCGTAAGAAATGACTGTACGTGAGTGTGTTTCATGCTCTATTTTTGGAATAGTGTACAGAAGTATGTGCAGGTACCTGCAGCAGCATGTGTGAGTTGTCATTTGTCATGCACAACTGTATAGCAGAGGATTTTTGCTGAGAGATATTGCTTCTTATCACAAAAAGCAGGACCACAAACAAATGAATGAGTATGAAGCATGTCCCAAAATATCCATACACATAAAAAAGTATAGCTTACAGTCCGCTTATTGCAGTACAGTACCCAGGTGGTTGAGTGTTTGTGCAGATGTACAATGATAATGGGTTATCAGCCTGGCAAGGTTTGAACCTGTCGAAACAGATTTGAATGTAGAATTGGGAAAGATGTTCCATATATCATCTTAAAAGTAATTCTGAAAAGTGCCAGGCATTCCATGGATAATAAAATGATCTTGAAATGAGTTTGAGGAGGTTGGACACTGTATTTAAAAGTAGTGCAGAAATACTTCCTGTTTGATCATAGGGGCATCTAGGTCTCTACTGTCATTCATTTTTTAGTCAATAACATTTTTAACTTTCCCTATTAAGACTTTATTTTACTTTCCCTTCTATTCAACGCAGCTGAATTTTAGAAGCAACGTGGGCTCATGGTGAGTACTGTTGACAGTTCCAGTGTTGGGTAGTGCTTTCTTCTGACTGTATATCCTTTTCTTTTTTATACTTATCATGGATTTCACACCGGACTAGTCAAATATCTAGACTTGACCTTCGATTTAGAATTTGACACATTAAGTGGAAGCAATTTCAACAGATATTTTCAACATTAACTTCACGACTCATTATTGGACTGCCAAAAGTGAATAGGTTTTCATGCAAAACATTGGATGTATTACCAAAATTACAAATGGATGCCTGTCAGTCATAGCACACACAATGTAGTGAGGTCAAACTAATTAAAGCTAATACATTTACATTTTGTCATTTAGCACAAAATGTAGAAAAAAAGTGTTTTATACAAAGCGACTTAAAAAGAAGCAATTGCAACAACATAAGGACAACAAAAAGCATTAGTGGAATAAAACTGGTCTCATATAGCCTACCACAGTATACAGAGCTATATAGTCTGCGAAGAGAAGGGGGTGTCGAACCAGTGGTGTTCTTGTAGGCCAAGAGTAATTTTAATGTGAGCAACTATAGGGAGCCAATGTAACTTAATGAAGAGAGGAGTGACGTGTTCTCTCTTCGGTTCATTGAAGACCATTCTTGCTGCTGCATTCTGGATCATCTGTAGAGGTTTTGTTGTGCAAGCAGGAAGTGCAGCAAGTAGCGCATTGCAATAGTCCAGTCTAGACAGAATTTTAGAGCCTGGACAAGGTCTTGCCTAGCATGCTTGGATAGGAAAGGTCTAATTCTCCTAATATTGTAGAGGATGAATCCACAGGACTGAGTGGTGATGGCAACCTGATCTGTGAAGTTTAGCTGATCATTGATCACCACTCCCAGGTTTCTGGCCGTTTTTGGCCAGTTATAGCGTCTTGTTTCACAGACTGTTCAGTGTGCAGTATGTTAGTATTCTGCACATATCTTCAGTCTTTACTAAGGCAGATCCGATGTAAGTTCAGCAGTACACAAGATCTAGTGTTGCAGACCAGGGCCCGGGTCTCGTCCAGCTGGCTGCTCAAGCGTGGTGAGTTTTGAGTTGGTCTGCTTACCCATCCAACCCCCACCCTCCCCTTTAGAGCAGCTGTCAGGATTTAGGAAAAATTGTTAATTCAGAGAATAGATATAAAAGCAGTATTGAAGACCCCGGTGAAGTGTGACAGGTAAAATAACATAAAAAGTGCATGTGTGTGTGGTCATATATATGTGAAAGACTCATTGTGTTCTATACAAACACACAATCTATACAATCTATGTAAATCTAAAGATTCACATTCATTTTTGCTGTGTTTATTTACATTTAGGGAAAGTTCACCCACATATTAAAATTCTGTCATTTACACACCATCGAGTTGTTCCAGATCTATATAAATGTCTTTGTTCTGATGAACACAGAGAATTTGGAAGAATGCTTACAAACGGTTCTTGGCCACCATTGACTACCAAAGTAGGAAAATTTACAGTGGTGGTCAAAAGTGCCCCAAAACGGTTTGCTTTCTTAAATTCTTCAAAAAACGTTAATTTTGTGTTCAATACAACAAACAAATGTATAAAGCAATTATTCCTACTATGGTAGTCAATGGTGGCAAGGAACAAGCATTCTGTTTGGTTACAAGCATTCTTCCAACTGTATTTCTCTGTGTTCATCCATACAAATAAACAACTTGTGGGTGAGTAAACAAAGACAGAATTTTAATTTGTGTTTGAACAGTTTAAGCCATTTATGTTTCATATCAGCCCACCATCTTGTAACAGCCAATGCCAAAATCTCAAATGTTTTACCTTTTCACAAATACATTTTTCCACAAGGTAGTAAACAGCGACAGCTTTGTCACTTCAAACCCTTGGCAAAGGTGAGCCTGCGTGCGTAGATCTATTTCCTCTGACCCTGTGAACTTCTCCATGCTGCCTAAATATTTATGAGCCTCTGGATGACTAATGCGATGGAAAACGTGACGGAAAATAAGCTCACCGTGACAATTCCTCACCTTTGACCAGGACAGTGAGTTCAAGCAATCCATCATCCACTAATCTGCAAAACAAAACAGAGAGTTAAAAGTTACACTTTAACCAGGAATGAACCATTTCTTTTGCATAACGGCTTAACGCATGTGAACGAGTGAGTGAATGTTGCTTTTGACTTGTACTTTGAAACAAATTGCATGTGTAACAAGGTTGCGTTGATGTTTGGCCTGTTTGGCAGATATTTAAAAAGTAAGCCATGGAAGCCTTTCAGTGAAGGCCTCAACAGCTGGCGAGAGACTGTACATTAAACCAAAGATGTTCATTTATGATCCTTAAATGAACATCTGGAGAGGTTCTATCTTCAGCCTGTGCCAAATAAATCACGTCCAAACGCACTTAAACACACCCCCACACGTGACGAAATGCGTGCCGTCTTGGCAGCGTTAAAATATAATGGATTTTTATGACAAACAATTACACTGTCCTGCAGAAACACATCTGTCTGCTAAGGTTGGCGCGTTCATTTGCATCTGTTGACTGAGCTGTTGACTGCCCTCTTTAATGTGTTTGGACCTTGAGGTCTTTGTATTTCCTAGTGTAATGACTGTCATATTGAAAGCGGCTAGATTAATGTCCCTCCGTCTGCTACTTTGAAGGATTTAGCATTTTTTAAGTCGAGGTGTGTTGTGGAAATTAGCTGCTGGCAAGTGTTGAAGTATAAATAAGGAGTATGTGTTTGCTAAAGTGTCGGTCTGATGAGTTAGCTGAGTGCTTACCGCATATGAATACTCACACTAAGTGGTTGCTTTTAAACTTGGGTGACAGTGTTAGCATACAGAAGCAGACTAAGCATTAGAAAATATTGCCTACCTTGCTTACTATGAGGTCTGCAATCTATATACATTTATTGTTCTTTAAACCTCCTCATAAGCTGCTTGTTTTAAAGGGATGAGTTACCCAAAAATAAATTCTATGTCATCACCTTCTACCCTCAAAAACCCAAGTACTGTATGACTGTTTCTTCTGAGGAACAAAAAATACCATTTTGAGAAAATCCTCAGTGGGTTGGTGTCCAAACAATGGAACTCAATGGAAGAGCCAATGTCGTTACCAACATTCTTCAAAATATCTTCTTTTGTGTTCTGCAGAAGAAAGAAAGTCATAAAGGTTTCAAATGACAATAGGGTGAATAAATAATGAAAGAATTTTCAATGTTGGGTTTACCTGTGCCCCTAGATTCAGTCACCTAAATCAACCAGAACAAGATGATGTCGGTCATCTTTGATTTATACGGATTTATCAGCAGGAAGGAACTTTTAGGGACTTTCCGTCCTATTTTATTTGTATCTCATACAATGGTTGGCTGAGCATAATTGCAAAATGGTATCTAAACCATCTGCTTTCTTGGACATGTTTCTTATCTTGGGTGGTTTGATTGTGTTTCACTCTGGCAACGTTATGATTTAGGAATGTACCTGATGTTTAATTGTGGCAGGCAGTGACATGATGTGCTCTACATTTAGACTGTTGACGTTACGCATCCTGCATGTGTCCATGTGCGTATGTGTGGCTGTGTGAAGCTGTTAGACATTAGACTTGTGTATGTGTGCATGTCTTAGCTGTGATCGCAAAACAAAACAAGTGTAGATGTCAACGTGACTGTATTTGTGTGACCGTGTGGTTTGTATTATATTGTGTTTCCACCTCATCTCCACTCTTATCTCTCATCTTCACGCATGGCAAATCATGAGAGCACAGACCTGGCTTTGAACAGCTTACTGTGTGTTTGTTGATGTCAAGCACCGGCGTGTCTCAGAGATTACATCCTCAGTTTCCAACAGAAGAAAAAGTAGAAATCCTCAGAAGTAGAAATCCTCAGAAGATTGGGGTTTTCTATTTCCATTCTGTTGCTGAATTGAATAAATTAGGAAAGGCTATTGGATTATAAAAAACAAAATAATATGTATGTATCATTTATAAGTTTTGTTTTCGAAGAAATTCATAAATCCCATATAAAACGACTTTTATGCTAGGAGCAAATTTATGCACACAAATCAGTGTACAGTTGGGCCGCAAGAAATATAACTATTATTACGAATATTCATATCACAATGGTTTGCAATAACTGAATTAGTATAATTTTTTAAGTTTAAGTCAACGCAATTTAATGCCCTCATGTCTTTTGTCTTGTGCTGGTTTGTTATCGTAAGATTGTTCAAAGTTTCGTTGGTCGGGCATATGTTCCTTACCTGTGTCCTTGCCTTGTGTTTGCCTCGATTTACCTTGCCCTTGTCTACCCTTATCGTGTTTGTTTGACGTTGTGTTGAGTTTGCATTGTGTTTATTTTTGCCCCCCCCCCCGTGGGAAGTGTTTTGTTTCTAGTTTTTGTTACCGTTTTCCCCTTTGTGGGTCTTTTTTGTTTCGTGTTCTATTAAGTTCTTGTTAACCACTTCACCGCTGCCTGCATCTGGGTTCTTCCACTCCGTTTCCTGACAACATTGTGGATGACACACCAACAACAACATACGCATAGTTTTAAAGGACAAGTTCTGTTAATATGTGCCTATTGACTTTCTCTGGACGAATGAGGAAACCGTCTAATGGAAGGAACGAATTGGCTTCATTAAAGTTTTCATTCCATCTTCTTGGAAAATGTGCTTCAAAAGAATTCCCCCTGCAGTGTATTGTATGATTGAGGCAAAAGACTGTGTCACGCCGTCGAGATTAAACATGTTCAGTCGCACAGAGACTGAAATCCCCCACATACTCCTGAAGTTAATGGAAAGAAATAGTCACAGATTCTTAAATGGGGATGTAGCTTTATTACAATTGCTATAACTCTGTGTAAATGTTAAAACATTTTTATGTAGTAAATGAGCATTATTCTCAGTAACACTGTTTACACTGTATATCCTAATCATACAAAACATTTTCCCAGAGATAATGGTTTTAAACTCTTGAAACTTTTTCCGCATATGCTGGCTTCGCCAAGTTTAATAATGCATAAAATTCTTGTTTTGATATCTTATGAGCCGTGGGGCATCAAGCCTCTTAATCATTTTAATAAAAACGTAATATTCACTGTCTCCGTACTCTCTCTCTCTCTCTCTCTCTCTCTTTCCTTTGTTCTAACAAATGATACAAAAGACTGTGCTGATTTCAATTTTTAATTTGCTGGAATTAGAAGATAAAAGCTGAATAATACACCTCTGGGAAATATCTCCTCCCTTTTTCTATCCCTCCGTCTCTCATTGTTTCTCTCTCATTGTCTCCCTCAATGAGCTGGGACGAACAGTATACTGTAATTACCCATAATGTCTGACATATCAAAAGCACATTAGGGAAGGACTTCAAAAGGCCTTCAAGGAAGCGCATGCATTGAGCTGAACTAACTGCTCCGCTGATGAAACCCTCAGCTACTTCACTGGCTTTTTAAAACTAATGTTTGGGAGATATAAGAATAACTGTTTGGTCGCATTTCCATCTTTTATTTGTATGACTGGATGAAGGGATTGATGGTGCATCAGTAACCAATTTTGCTTATTTTATGGGATAAACATTTGTCTGTTATTATTAGAGTCAGAAACAGCCATGTCCCATGAGTTTAATTTTTGCTAACTGCTGTTCTTCCAGCTATTTAGTCTTGGAAAACAAACAAAAATATTTACGTTTCCTTTTATAGAGAACATTGTCCTTACAAACTAGGGTTGTTATGGTACCTTAAACATATCTTACTATACAAGCTGAAGTATCATGATGTTCATAATTGAAATCTACAAAATAATCCAACATTGTTTAATACACAGATCTAAATGAAACATTTTTTATTACTATAGTAAACTGTATTATACTGAACATTACATTATTAAGCAGTATTAACTATAGTAATTTGATAAATTGTAGCAAATACAGTAGTATATTTTAATATTTACTATGGTAAGACTCAAAAACAGTAGTGTCGAGGAACTTTAGTGAATACAAAAATACAATAGAACATTTTTCACGTCACAGCTCATTTAAATGCATCATATTGTATTTATACAGCAAGGTTTATAAAGAGAAATGTACTTTATGCGTGAAATTAAAATGCCCAGTAGGTGGCGGCAATTTTTTCAGTGAATCATTCAATCGATTCGTTCAAAACGGCAGATTTTTCACTTAATAATTATTTCGTCTAACTCGTTCAAAACCGATTAATTTAGGAGAGACCGAAAATAAGACAGATGTAAGTGTTTAAATGATACTGCCTTTTATAAAATAGAGCAGCACCGCGGATATTTTGAAGCTTAAGCATCGCAGTGCTAGCACCGTGCAACCCTCGGCTACTAGAAACAAGTTTATTTATGAACAAAATAGAGTGGCAGACATATTCCCACACTTTTTTTGTTTTTAATTCAAATGTGTGTAAACAAAAAAATTGCGATGCCTGCGTATTCTTTTTTAATTAAATCCACATTGTTAAAGTGCTAAAACAATATTATTAGTACAATTTAATGTATTATCACCTTTACATGCTGTACATTTGTAAAATGGAATTGTGGGTTGGTTACATCATATTTTGTAATAAAACACAATAAGCAAAATATTTATCTTAATCATGGTAATGGTCCTTTATTAAATTCCTTACATGTGCATTTCTGTGTCATTAACATTTACATTAAATGTCAAACTATTCATTAGTATTCATTAACAGCTAGCATTTTCAACATATTCACATGTGTTCTTACACATAATCAAATGGTGTGACAGGATTACTGCAGAATGACCTCACCAAAATACCATCCACCCACAAACTGTGTCTTGTTTTGTTTCAGTACTCAGATGTTCAGAACCACCCACCTACAGCTGAGTGTCAGGAATGAAAGTGAAAGGATGGAGGAAGGATGATGAAATACAGTGAGATAATGAGAAAGACAGTGAAAGAGAGAAATAATTACAAGGACGTTGAAATTGTCTGTGGATCAGGACAGGAAAACAAAATGTGAGCTGTCTCCATGCATTCTGAGATCTGATTGGTTGCTCTTCTGCTTGTTGGCTCTGCTGGATGCTCTATCCTGTGTGATTGAAGTGACTTTTGTGAGCTACCTTAAAACTGCCTTACAGCGATTTGGTTTGATTTTTTATGTCACATTATTACAGTTGAATGTATAGAGTATAGAGCACTGCAGTAATCCTTTCTTTCTATTAGGCCTATATTTTTATAAAGCTAGCTAATTACAGATGTTGTACAAATAACATTGCAAGTGCAGTTTATTACAAAACCAGGACAAAAATGTTTCCAGAAAAGGGGAGGTTTGCCTAGTAAAACTAGCGCTTCAAGCAGTGATTTTTTTATGTTATTAGCCAGGTTTTTGTTTAATTGCGATTTCAATGCCCAAAAAAGTCCCTTTAAACAACATAACATAATAAATATCATTCTAGCTTTAATAATATTATGTTTTGCCTCTGAGGGTACCATAAACTGTAAATTACTTCCACCAGAGATGGCAAATAGGAATTGTATTACCGTGCAGCAGATTGGCTCATAAAAACGTTATATCCATGGCGAGGAATACAAACAGAAGCTTTAAACCTTTCTGCGTTTACTCAATAACATCAAGATTTTCTTGCTGAGAGGCCAATTTAGAGGTGGGAGACTTTATTTTGAAATACAATGATATGTCCCCTTTGCATTGCATCGTTATACAGTATATCAACGGCTTGGTGTTTTTTCAGTCTGAGGAATCTCTTTATAGAGGTTATAACTGCATACCTACATATATACAGGCATATTGTAAAACGATTTTGCCTGTTAACTATTTGCTTTATGTAGTAACTGTTTTTATTCATACGTTAAAAGTGTATTTTTATAAATACATGTTTGTCATAAAAAGGTAATAAGAGCTAATGCTTTATTATATTCTGGTCTTTTATCATACACCGGCTGTGGTTTATGATGAAAATGTAACCCATGGCACATGCTAAGAGCGAGGGGATGCCCCAAAAACTGTAGCTATAGTGACGGATTAAACAAAAGCCAGTGTGGTGTATTCTGTCCTGACCATAGCAATACATCACTGACCCACAGAGACAGCATAATAGTTTTAAGTTGAAGTCATAAGGATACGCCCTTGTTTTTATGGGGAGTGTTAACGTCATATCTGTGTTTTTGGAGATGTGTGTTTGTGGGCACGTCTGCACGTTGACTTGTGTGTAATGATAGAGACATGGAGTAAAGAAGTCTGTCATCTAAAGGTAAGTGTGTGTCAATCTTTAATGTTTGCGTAAGAGACAAACAACCTAAAGATTATCTGATATTAGGTGTCTACAATAGTGTCAAAGGCAGATGTGAAATTCAGACTCTCAGTGCAGCTTAATTTTTGGTTTACACCATATTTGTGTTAGAGCCTCTTCTGCAAATCAATGCCCTGAAGCCACTTTTGAGTAAGTTGCAGGATGTGATGGTAAGCAAGGGTGTAAACATAGAGTAATTGTTTTCGAGTCATTTACTATTGAACTATTGAAGTTGCTAATACTTTAATTCAAGTCGAAATTTGAGAAAGAACCTTTCAGGAAACATGTTTTATAACATTAGATGCATTTTAACACCTGGTATGTCCTAAAGGAAAATCCGTCTGTTGAGAAATCAACTGTTTTTTTCTACACGTTTGAATGTTAATGTACTTAGAAAGACTTCACTTTTTTGGATTCCATTAAAAAGCTATCACTGTTAAAAATACACATAAAAGCTAGGGATGCACCGATACCAGTTTTTCTCTGCCGATCCGATTCCGATACTGAACTTTCAAATATCGGCCGATACCGATCCAAATCCGATATCAGTTATTGTTGACCTTTTAAGGTTTAGAATGTCTGTAACTCACACAGTCATTAAATTTATCTGCTTAAAGTCAAGCTTTGCATATTCATGAAATACATCAAAACTTAGATAAATATTATACACAGTATGACGGACATCTTTATTAAGGACACTGTACTAAACTTATAATTGAAATACATTATATTTAATCAAGCTATGGAGTCATCCAAATGACTGTGGTGAGGAAGGCGGGATGAGAGCCGTGACGCGGGGCCGGTGGCGTGAGTGCTAAGTGCAATCAGCTGTGCGCGCACCGGTCCCGCATCTTATCACGGAGGAGATTGGGAGCTTAAATGGATGTTCGTCAGGACTGTTGACGAGAGAGGACCGGGCCCGAAACTGTGTTTAGTTTGTGTATGTTTTATGGCCGGCAGTCTACCGTGAGGTGGCTGTCGGCAACGTCCGTGTTTATTGTTTGTTTATGTTTAATTAAAGTTTTATTATTTGAATGTTCGCCGGTTCCCGCCTCCTTCCTTCCCATCTAACGAACTTTATTACAATGACAATCTGTATTTTCCAACCATCCAGCATTTCTTTGATTGTAGCTGAAATCACGCTGTTGTGTGTGATCCTCGCAACTCTTTAGCATGTAGCACAGCACTCTGCAATGCGTAACCAGAATCCATCCCATGCGCGGTTAAACTCAAAAGGGACATGGGACACACGTCGGAGCTCCAAATATTAGCAGTGAAGCTCAAAGATTTTACATCTTTTGACTGATCCGCAACATGCGACGACACTATAAAATAACTCGGGGCAAAGCTGTTTCAGAAATGTATTTACGCGATGGTAAACTAACGCGGTTCAGGTGACGGAAGCCTACATTTTCCACAACAGAGAGAGGCTGATTATCTAGTACAATAAATTCCACAACTTTTTCTGTGATTTTTACAGATTTTTTTGTCGTCTTTGTGAAGTTTTTCTTGCCTTTGAAATAATTCCTGCAAGGTTTGGTGCTTTAATTCGTCCTTTTTGCGTTTCGCTTGTACAAACTCTTCGTGATCTTTTCCGTGATGCTTCTGAAGATGTTTGATTAAATGTGTCGTGTTGTAACGCGCAACAGTACTTACACACTGGCAGCTGTGCTGCTTTCTGTTGTTTCAAGCGTGAAATATTTCCACATCTGCGACATCTTCAACGCGCTGAAATTTCCATATAGGCGTAAAGTTGGGTCCTGAAAGGTCTCCCCACTAAACTCGCCTGTCGGGCCATTACGCAAAATATATTTCAAAGTATTTAATTATTATTTTTAAGTAAATGCATTTTTCTCAAAATAAACGAACGTTTTCTATTTACTTAAATACAGCTCCCCGTTCAACAATTGCTGGTAATTTGGTATCGGATTTGGATCGGTTGTGCTGACTCGCGCATGATCGATACCCGATCCATTCAAAAAGGTATGGATCGGAGCCAAATCCGATCCAAAGTATCGGATCGGTACATCCCTAATAAAAGCTCCATAAAATTACATTTTTTGTGCATTAAAAAATAATTTAATAGTAAAAGTAATTAACTTACAAACAAATGATTACAAAAAAGCTAAATTAATACCTTTTGTTTAAATGAAACTTAGAACCAGCACTCATCATTTCACAGTACTTATTTAGTTATGAGTAAAGAGTGAACATACAGTTGTGTTCAGGGTATACAGTTTGTTACGCAGATTAAATTTATTATGGTAATATTTGTAATACTGCAGCAACAAAAACATAACACTAGCTCACAAAAACATCCTGTTCCCACAGGAATTCATGTTGGTTAAACAAGCAAATATCTTTTGCAGTTACTGCATACCTAGGCAGCTATTATCTGAGCTACTGCGTCAACTCCCTACAACCCCACTGTTAAAAACTTTATGGAAAGAGTATCCAGATGTGCAGAGCACAATCAATATCGGTGTTCTAAAGTGCTTTGAGCGATGTCCAGTGTGTGTATTTATACGTGTGTGTGTGTGTTTGAATGTAACAATATGCCTACTTACATGTTTTGTTCGGTTGCTGGAGACAAAATTAGAGTGTGTAAAAGTAGGTGGATGATTTTAAGAGATGATTTAACACCTTTTCATGATTTAAAGACTCTATGTTAAAACAGCTCACACATTGAAATTATGTTTATGTTCTTGGAAAAGACGGAGCTGACAGGAAAATCCAAGTGCATGTACACACGCTTACTGGATGGAATTTAACAACCTTGTGTTCCATCTCAGAGCTACACTAAATTAAAGTTCATATTCTTTTACAGGAGACATATATACTATGGAATAGGCTATATGAAATTAGTATGCCTCTCATAAGCGGAGAAAGGATGTCATTCATGGTACCCTTTCCGTCGGTCTCTCGACGTTGTGTCGAACCGACAGATGGGGTTTGATCTTGAAAACCTATGAACTCTGATTGTACTTTTTAAAAGGCCAATGAAATTGGCGAATGGTGCAGCACTCCCCCATTGGGTCACCCCGTCTGACGTAATCCTCACTCTTGGGTCCCCGCTGGTGAACCTGTGACCTCTCCTGGGTGGACTCGAACGTTCCGTTCACCCCTGTCTCTCACGGTGCCAGGCGGCCATCTCGTATCTAGAGTAGGTAGGCTCTCGCCTGTGACGGTCGTTGGTAAGAGCCCTCACCCTTATACAAGTGCTGCCTTACTTAATTTTGACTGGGAGATCATGTTTCACGGCAGTGCTCACCTGTGACTCGCCTAGTGGTGTTTCGTATAGGAACCCCATCTGTTGGTTCGACACAACGTCCTTTATGCCACAACGCTTCGCCCGCTGCAGGGACCCAGGTATCCTTCCAAGGTTCCTCAGCCCAAAAGGTGAATGAATGGGCCATTCGCCAATTTCATTCGCCTTTTAAAAAGTACAATCAGAGTTGATTGTTTTTAAGATCAAACCCCATCTGTCGGTTCGACAACGTCAAGAGATCTCTGAGGTTACATCCATAACCAAGAGGTTTTCACTTACTGATGCCGACTGTGTCTACATGTACACACACACACTCACATGTTAAGTAGAACATGACTGGTTATGAATGGACTGCTTAATATGCTGTGTGTGAAACAGTTTAAGCAGGGAACACACTTAATGATTTTACTACGACTGTGAATGGAATTTGATCATAACCAATAATTGTGCCTAGTCTATTCTAGTTGTGCACAGACGATGTTTAGAATCGCAGATAAAATCATTCAGTGTAGTGTCTCATGATTCTAGTCTTAGAATGTATGAGCCAGTCGTTGCGAGTCATCCAAGTTTTCATTAAACGTGTTTAATATTTACGATTTTTTGCATTTGGACACATTTATATTTTTATTATTTAATGCAGAACAACAGGTGCAATTAGAATGAAGTTTTTCATACACAGTTTTTTGGCTACATCAAAAAATCTTAAGTTAAATATAAATTGTGAAATGAAAATAAATAAAAGCTAATTGTTTAGCATATTTACGGAGCTTCAATACAAATGACAACGGAACACAGATGAGTAAAAATGAAGGAAAATAAGCCGCAGCAACTGTGCGAAATGAATGAAACGCAAAAACCGCTGGATTTTGTCACGGTCACGGTTGAGAAGAACCCAAGTTCTTCTCCACCGTGAAGATTAGCATCATGTTTTGTTGCACATGTTTTGTCAGGTAAAATCAATCATATCTAAATGCCTGGGTTAAATTTGGGTCTCATTCTGTTGAGCCCGGCTGCGGAGAAATGCGCTCCTCACAGTGCGGGGCTGCAGGCTGCAGCCTTGTTTTAAAGGTTGCTTTGCGATCAAGTTTATTAAAACACATTGTTGAGGCAGAAGACACTGCTTTATTTTGCATGAGACTGTTATTTTATAGTTTTTTCTGTAAGGATAAAGACTTGTTAGTGTTGAATGATCCTTTTCTTTGAACAAACCGTTGCCAGTAAATTACATAAATGTAAATCTACAGTAACTAACTAGCAAACTGCATCCAGTAATACTGTAATTTCTACAGAAATTCTTAACAGTGATATGCTTATAAAAAGGTAAAACTTAATAAACATATATAGATGGTCTCTGAGGAGGAAAAACTGAAAAGAGAGAGAGAGGGCACTCCCTTATTACCTTGAGCTTGCCACTTGGTCAGTGTCACAAAATGGTTTTGGACAGAACCCAGATGCAGGCAGACGAAGGTATAACAAAAAACTTTATTAAATCAAACACCCGCAATGGGGAAAAACAAGCACAAGAAACACTAGCAAAACAAACACTTCCCACGAGGGGGACAAAACAAAGTCTCTAGAAAAGTGGAAAATAATAAATTCACAAACTGTAACAGGAACCAGGGGGATAATACCATGCACGAAAGACATCGGTGTTGGGCATAAACATAGACATTGATATAGATAATGCACCGACACTGAACAGAGGGAAACTAAGACTATATAAAGGGAGACACTAACGAGGAGTGATTACATGGGGAGAGTGGTGACAGCTGATAGGAATAAAACCCTAACGAGGTGAATTACAAAACAGACGATGGGAATGAAACCCTAATGAAATTACAGGAGATGGGAGGGGGGGGGCTGAGAGACATAACAGGAAGACACGTGGCATCAAGTAACCACATAAAGCCACATGTCTCCACACATAACACAGCAGAAACCCGAAAGACGTGGCAATGTCATGACTCTGCCCAGGGAGCTTGAAAGCTCGAGACAGAAAGGACAGAGTCCTAACATTACCCCCGCCCCATGGCGTCTCAAGGGAGAAACTTCAGCGGGCCACAACACAAAAGCACAAAGACAAACACCACAAGCACAACACAGAACAAACTAAAGGGAACATAAGGGAGGCTATGAAGGGGTTCGGGTGGGTCAACAAAAACAACAAACATGGGAGGGGGGGTGGGGGAATGGGAGGCCAAACCTTGGGGACACCAAAAAAGGGTGGGACAGGTTGAGGAGACTTGAAACAACCGGACGAGACCGGCGGGGACTTGAAACAACCGGACGAGACCGGCGGGGACTTGAAACAACCGGACGAGACCGGCGGGGACTTGAAGTGGCTAGGGAGAGGTGTGTGTCCAAGGGGGAAAAAAGCTTGAGGTGATGCCGGCCAGAGAACTGGCTGAGGCACCGGCTGGAAGGCCGCCTGCGGAAGGGCAGGTCCGGCCGCCTGCGGAAGGGCAGGTCTTGACGCCTGCGGAAGGGCAGGTCCTGACGCCTGCGGAGAGGCAGGTCCTGACGCCTGCGGAGAGGCAGGTCCTGACGCCTGCGGAGAGGCAGGTCTGGACGCCTGCGGAGAGGCAGGTCTGGACGCCTGCGGAGAGGCAGGTCTGGACGCCTGCTGGATCGCTGGCTGTGAACCCGGCTGGAGAACTGGCAGGAGAGCCGTCTGGGCTGGGTTACGTGCCCCCCTCCGTTGCCTCCTCCTCTTCTGCCGAGCCAATTGCCTGGTAGTCGGCTGGAGGAAGGAGGTGAAGGATGGGGCTGGCTCCGCGTTGGAGGCCTCCGAAGAGGACCCCCAGGACTCTCTGCTTCCACGCTTGCCCCGAAGACTGGTGGTTGGTGGAGAGGTTGCAGGGTCCGAGACTGATGGTGCGGTGGTGGTCACGACCACAAGCTCCAGGGTGTGATCCTCAGGGATCGAACCCAATGGGGTCGTAGAGCTGAGGCGTGCAGAGACCCTGGGCAGATCCGATCACTAATCCGCTGAACAAGATCCGTGAAGCCCAGGTGTCTCTGTAACTTCATCTCCTCCTGGGAGAGCGGTTCTGCAAGGCAGCCGTTGAAGATTACTTTCAACTCCTCCTCCGTGAAGCAGCCTCGCTTTGCCGTTGCCAAGCACTTGTCAGCGAAGTCCCATATGTACATGTCTCTCTGGTGGAGGCCAAAGAGAAGGTACGCCTCACTAGCACGGGCAGTCGTGTCCGTACTGCCTGCTGGGTTCAATGTGGGTCGGTGCATTCTGTCACAAAATGGTTTTGGACAGAACCCAGATGCAGGCAGACGAATATATAACAAAAAACTTTATTAAATCAAACACCCGCAATGGAGAAAAACAAGCACAAGAAACACTAGCAAAACAAACACTTCCCACGAGGGGGACAAAACAAAGTCTCTAGAAAAGTGGAAAACAATAAATTCACAAACTGTAACAGGAACCAGGTGGATAATACCATGCACGAAAGACATCAGTGTTGGTCACAAACATAGACATTGATATATGTGGGGAAATCTAGAATATATATATTGATAGAAGAGTATAATTGTTATAATATAATTGTGAGTTAAAAGTGATGTAATAGTTTTTGTCATTTCAGTTATTTTATTAATAATGGTAATTTAATTATTCAGTACATGCATGCCAATTTGTAGTATACAGCTAGGTGATGAGTGTCCAGTTGGTGGCAGTAAGCCGGAGGAAAACCTAAAAGAGGAGGAGAAGAAGAGTTCGTTCGCGCGAGGTTGAGCGAGTTGTATTGTACTGTGTGCTACGGAGCTGTTGCGAATGATGCGGGCTGAATAAAATGAATAGTGGTGGGGGGAATCAGGGGATTGAGTGACCGTCAGTTTATTTAAATTTTCTTTGTTACAATCTCATTTAGTCCTAGACCTAAAAGGGGTTCGTAACAAGTGGGGGCTCGTCAAAGCGTTAAGAATTATTTCAAGTTTGTGTGCAATTTTCTCTTGTGTTTCCCTATTTTTCTCTGATTGCAAAAATTGCTTCGATGATTATTTGACATTGCACCAGAGATTACTATGGTGAGTACCTTTTTTTCTCTCAAGTTTTGACTGTTTTCATCAGTGGGTAGGAGAGGAGTTTGAAGGATCTATTTGAAATCGGATATTACAACTGGGGCTGTAAATTTAGCTGTGCGTGAACAGTTACCTGTGGAAGGTGTTGACTTAATTCTTGGGAATGACCTTGCGGGTGGCAGTGTCTTCCCTGCCCCAATTGTGACTTATCTGCCTGATATCTCTAAAAATGTTGAATTGACTGAGAAGTTTCCTTCTGTGTTTCCTACTTGTGTGGTTACTCGTGCTCAGGAAAAGAAGTTTAAAGAAGTTGTAGATTTGTCAAACTCATTTATGGCTGATGATGTGTCTAAAGCTATAGAATGTGTATTGTTTGTTCCCCCAGATCTTGACAGTACTATTCCTTCTGAAGAGAAGGTTGTTAAAGAGAAGGGACTCCTTGGCTGCTGCACAGAGAGCAGACCCTTCTTTGGCCAGATGTGTAAAGGCTTCCAAAGTTGGTGCTCGTGACTTCAAACCAGGGGTAGATTATTTCTGGGAAGAGGGCCTGCTAATGCGCAAATGGGTACCACAGCAAGAAGAGTTGGGGTGGAAAGAGGTGCAGCAGATAGTTTTGCCGACTGACTATCGGCAGCAGGTTTTGAAACTTGCTCATGACAACCTTTTATCAGGTCATGTTGGGATAACGAAGACCTATAACCGAATCTCTAGATATTTTTTTTGGCCTGGACTTAAAAACTCTGTTGCAAAGTTCTATAAAGCGTGCCATGGCTGTCAAATGGCAAGCAAGCCCAATCAGAAAATTCCTCCCGCCCCACTCTGCCCTATACCCATTGTGAATGATCCATTTGAGCGGTTGATAATAGACTGCGTTGGGCCATTGCCAAAGGCGAAAGCAGGTCATCAGTATGTTTTAACGATCATGTGTGCAGCCACTCGTTTTGTTGAGGCAATTCCACTACGCACACTAAAGGCAAAAGCTGTGGTGAAAGAGCTTCTAAAGTTTTGCACTACTTTTGGTCTACCACGGACCATTCAGAGTGATCAAGGCTCGAATTTCACATCTAAAGTTTTTAAACAAACCCTAGAAATGCTTGGCGTAAGCCATCAGATGTCTACTGCCTATCATCCAGAGTCACAGGGGGCCTTGGAGAGGTTCCATCAGACTCTCAAATCAATGTTGAGATGTTATTGCATTGAGACTGGTAGAGACTGGGCTGAAGGCCTTCCTTATCTGATGTTTGCTGCAAGAGAAACTGTACAGGAGTCTCTTGGGTTCAGCCCAGCTGAACTTGTTTTTGGGCATGCTCTGCGTGGTCCATTAAAACTGTTGAGTGACCAGCTGTTAAGTCCATCTATTAAACCCATGCCTGTTGATGAGTATGTTACTGCTATTAATGAGAAGTTATGTAGAGCCCGAGATCTGGCTAAGTTACATTTGTCAGTAACTCAGCCGAAAATGAAGGAACGTTTCGACACAAAAAGTGTGAAACGAGACTTTTCACCAGGTGATCAGGTATTAGTTTTGTTGCCAATGCCTGGATCCATTTTACATGCCAAATTTGCTGGCCCATATTTGATTGAAAGAAAGTTGAATGAATCAAATTATGTGGTGGCAACAACAGACAGAAGATGTAAAAGTCGTGTGTGTCATGTAAATCGGCTCAAAGCCTATGTGTGTAGGGACCCTTTTGAGAAAACCAACCAAGTTAGTTCTCCTGTGGCTTGTGCTGCTACTGTGAGTAAGGTGGTTAAAATCTCTATGGAGGAGACTGAATTGCAAAGTGATGATTCTTCTGTTATTCCTACTCGTCTTCAAAACTCTGCTGTGTTACAAAATCTTCCTGCTATCTTTTCTCATATCACTGTTGAACAGTCTCATGATTTGACAGAACTGCTGCACAAGTTTTCTACCTTGTTTCGTGATGTACCCGGTAGAACAACGGTTTGTGTGCACGATATTGATGTAGAGAATGCGAAACCAATAAAGCAGCATCCTTACAGATTAAATCCACGGAAGAGAGAGGTTATGCAAGAGGAGGTTGAATACCTATTAAGTCATGGCATGGCTGTACCTAGTCAGAGCCCGTGGAGCTCTCCTTGTCTGCTAGTACCGAAGCCTGACTCTACTTTTCGGTTCTGTACGGATTACCGTAAAGTTAATAATGTAACCAAGTCTGACTCTTTTCCTCTTCCAAGGATTGAGGATTGTGTAGATAAGGTTGGCTCAGCTAGATATGTCACGAAGTTGGATCTGCTTAAGGGGTATTGGCAGGTGCCCCTCACTGAGCGAGCTTCTGAAATATCTGCATTTGTGACCCCTGACAGATTCTTACAGTATACTGTCTTGGCTTTCGGAATGAGAAATGCGCCCGCTACATTTCAGAGGATGATGCATCAAGTTCTTTCCGGGGTGCCCGACTGTGAGGTGTATCTAGATGATATTGTGATACATTCAAATAATTGGGTACAACATTTAGGGACTCTTAAGGAAGTTTTTATACGTCTGGAGACTGCTTCACTAACACTAAACTTGGCAAAGTGTGAGTTTGCTAAAGGTACCATCACTTACTTGGGCAAGCAGGTTGGACAGGGTCTAGTCAAACCAGTTGATGCTAAAATAGAAGCTATTCTCCAGTTTCCTGTTCCATCAAATAAACGTGAATTGAGATGTTTTTTGGGAATGAGTGGTTACTATAGAGCTTTTTGCCCTAATTTTTCTACTTTAGTTTGTCCATTGACAGATCTCCTGAGTACCAAGCGAGAGTTTGTGTGGTCTTCAAGCTGTCAACTTGCCTTTGAAGCAGCGAAAGATCTCCTGTGTCAAGCACCTGTGCTCTCAGCTCCTGATTTTAAAAGAGATCTTTTAAATTGCAGGTGGATGCAAGCGACAATGGAGCAGGAGCAGTATTATTACAAGATCAAGCATGTGTTGAACACCCTGTCTCTTATTTTTCTAGAACGTTTATTGGAGCTCAAAGGAATTACAGTGTAATTGAAAAGGAGGCTTTGGCACTTTTATTAGCCCTTAAACATTTTGATGTGTATTTGGGAAATAGCATTTCTCCTATTATAGTGTACACTGACCATAACCCCTTGGTGTTCCTTTCTCAGATGGCCGGGGCAAATCAGCGACTGCTGCGATGGTCTCTCATTCTGCAAGAATACAATTTGGATATTCGACACAAGAAAGGGGTGGAAAATGTTATGGCAGATGCCCTTTCTAGGATATAGGAGAGTATTGTTATACATTGTTTTCTGTCCTTAATTGTATTCTTAGTGGTGGGGGTGTTACGTCCTGTGGATGTATTTAGAATGTGTGTATTTATATTGGGGATAGGTTTCACCTAGTGGATGTATTGTGTGGTTGCTGTGTATTTTGTGTTTTCTCATTCAGCTTGGGACGGCTGATTGTGCAGCAGCTGATGCTCATTGAAGGACTGAAGCATTCATAAGAAAAGAAGAAGAAATGCTGAGGAAGGGGACGGATAACACGCCTCACTCGTTGTCCTAATTCCGAACTTTCTTGTGTAGAGTTTGTGGGTAGCCAAGTGTGGTTACTTCTCTCAAGGTGGTGAAAGAGGGAGTAAGCAATCTTTAGTAGTGACTAAAATTGTGAGCTAATTAATTAAGTATTATTTCTTTGCGTGTTTGTAACTTATGTAAATACTTTATTTGTAAAGAATTGTGGGAAGAGGTAGGGAGAGGGTGCCCTTTTGTTTGAACCTTATTTTTGTCAATGTTTTTGTTTAGTCAAGGAGGAAGGTTAGTCTTTGTTGTTTATTTCTTTTTTCTTTTTGATACAGGTTATTTAAATCTTACTTGGGAAGTTAGATTGTTTTGTTTTTTGTGTTGGCCTTGCCCTCTCCTGAAGGAATTCTTCCTACTGGTTGCAAAATAAAAACCAACTATTTTGCACAAGCATGTGTTCTATTTTGTGCCTTCGGAATCAGGGGATTGAGTGACCGTCAGTTTATTTAAATTTTCTTTGTTACAATCTCATTTAGTCCTAGACCTAAAAGGGGTTCGTAACACAACCAAATCACACGCTTGTTCATTCCTTCAAGTGTGCTACAAAATATTAATGCACCGACACTGAACAGAGGGAAACTAAGACTATATAAAGGGAGACACTAACGAGGAGTGATTACATGGGGAGAGTGGTGACAGCTGATGGGAATAAAACCCTAATTAAAGTGAAACACCAAACAGACGATGGGAATGAAACCCTAATGAAATTACAGGAGATAGGAGGGTGGGGCTAAGAGACATAACAGGAAGACACGTGGCATCAAGTAACCACATAAAGCCACATGTCTCCACACATAACACAACAGAAACGAGCTTGAAAGCTCGAGACAGGAAGGACAGAGTCCTAACAGTCAGGAGTAATTCATCATGTTGTAAGAGGTCTTAAACTCTCTCTCTCTCTCACACACAAAGGCTATGGTCACCTCATGTCACCCCTGTGTGGCCTTGATTAAAATGAGACCAAATGGACATTAATTATATTTAAGATAAACATGCCACCTGCAGGAGTTGGTAATTGGTTCAGATTATTGGTTGTGGAGTGTGAAGTCAGTGGGGATATTTTTTATGAATGAGTGCTGTGTGCTCTTGAAAACAACAACTTCCCCTTTGGCTATTGGGGTGAAGACCTCATTTAGATGTGACTGCTGAAACGCCAGGTTTGGGGTCAGAGAGAGAGTAAGAAAAAGAGGAAACACACAAACACAGTTGAGAATCTTGATCATTCTAGATTACAGAATTTTGACTCACGGATAATAAAAAAAAGCTTTTATTATGTTGTATTGTTGTTCAATGTTCAATGTTGAGATGGAAAAGTTTTTTAAACCCACGATCAGCAAACACAAAATAAGGCATGAATATTTTCAGGCATACACATTTATTTAATTAAAGCTGACGTTTGAAAATTGCACACATTGCTTCGGTCTCTTTCCTAGAGAACTTGTTTAACTAAAGACTTCATGTCGCGTGTATGCACATCATTTTAATGATATATTTCTCAAAAGTATCTGTCAAACTATAAAAATTGTCTGTTTCTATATATCACTGCTGTCCTTCTGAAAGCTTGTATATTTCGTCACTTTGATTTTTTTGACATAAATCACTGTAATGCCACCCTGTATGTTTGTCACTGGATTTTGCAAATATCTAACCTATAAAAAGTGCTTGTCAACTTTGACAACACAGTATTTAATCATTTAAAAAGTGCAGTGTTTTAAACAGCAAATTTAGACATTCAAGGTTTTGGAGGAATAGCAATGATATGAAACTTTGTAAATTAGCAATAAATGACTAAATGCACCTTTAAGCAATTAGAATGTTGTATAGCCCCAAGCATCATGAGTCACACAATTGATGGATTAACACATTTAGGCTGAAACCACATGTTGAACCTTTGATTAAATCCAGTTATGAAGACTATAGGAGCTTCTCTTTCAACCATGATGTCATGTTTCTTTGGTGAGCAGGCCAAAACACAGATGACCCTTGTGACTTGGCTGAAATCACTGTTTTTCGAAGATGTTTTTGAATCAAAATGACACTTATTGAACTCCTCCCTACTTTCTGGAAAGAAATCTGGGCTCCATCTGCCAGGTCTTGTACTAACCAATATCAGTTGAGCTCTACATGGGTTTTTGACCAAGTCTAGCCAAACATCGCAGCAAGTGTGACAATTAATTTCTGTGTGTGTGACTGTTTGTTGAGTACACCTGGCTTCTGTGATCGCTCTGTCTCCTTAAATTTCTGTTACTTATTTTTGTTGTTATGTAATGAAAAAAGTCTGAGCTTCACAGTGACAAATCCACAACAGAGGCCAATCATATCCCCCAATAATAAAGAGTGAATTTAGGAATATTAATATTACAGTGGTATACCTTTTGATTTTTAAATGGCTTTATGGAAAGTCTAACTTACAAGGAAAGATAAACACACACAAACCGTCGGCGGTCTTTTTAGTGAAGAGATTGTCTGGATCCTTGTGACAAAGGACACTTCTATTTCAGGTATCATGTGTTTCCTGTCATGTGTTGCTATAGCAACTTGAAACTTGGCAATTCCTCTGCTCATAAAGCAGGTGACATTGAACAACAGCTGACATAACTAAGGCAGAACATGCTAAGGTAATAAAAACTGAGCACAGTCATGTTTGATACTCAGACAAACACATTATAAAATGCTGAATAACGTAACATTCATCAGAATGCATTCTGAAATTTTAACACGCTGTTACGAACCCCTCTTTAAAGATGGCTACATAAGGGTTACATAACATAAAAAGACACATGAAACTTTAGTGCGCTGCGTCAACATTTATTTTACACTAAATACACGCATCAACTCAAAATTTTAACAAATAAGCAAAATAATTAAGACCAGTATCAACTACAAATACAACAAACAAATAACAAACGGATACTTCAAAGATATAAAGGCAACAAGCATTAACAAGGGCGGTAAATTAAACAAGACGACAATAAATGAGAGCTTGTTTGCTGGTCTCTCTTCTCCGCGTCAGCGTCCTTTTAAAGGATCAGTATCAAGTCCAACGAGATGCAGGTGTACAATGACCCGCAGGTGTGCACCTAGCAATCAACTCATAAACAGAGCAAAAGAGTCATTACGTCATCGGAAGTAGAAAAAGACCCCAGTCACAAATCGTACCGTAACACACGCATACATGAAATATTCTGAAATACATGGTGAACCAAGAACATTAATGCATGTTTGTTAAGCTTTATTTAATCCGTGAAGAAAATCAAAAAAATAGATCTGGTAAAATAAGTGTTCATTAATAATTCATAGGACCCACATGGATTAGTGAACGTACTACTGCATAGAATCACACATTCTGCCTTTCCTTTCCTTGAGCTCAACTCCCACACATGCACCCAGTTGTTATAACTTGAAATTTGTGTGTGTGTCCTTGTTTGTGGATGTGTGTGGGCGGGTTTTGGTATCTCATTTGAATATACAGCAGGGCTTGAGCTCATTGAATGGAGACCTTTGTATCTTTATCATTCAGTGGTAGTGGTGTTGGAGACTTTTTATCATTTTTAAACCAGACACTGAAGCATGAAACCATGGCAACGGCAGCAGGCTACTGTTTAATCTGTCAATGTCACTTTCTTTATAAAGCACAATTTATACATCAACTCTTGACCAATGGGGTGTTTGAAGAGACTCTTGAAAATTCATTGTAGATGTACAAGACGTTCAGTTACAAAAATGTTTTAATTGTTAAGGTAAAAAATTAATTAGATGAAGTACTGTATATGTTGATGCAGAACATATTTTTCATTTTTCGGATGACTTTCTCATGTGCACTGAAATCTGCCTCCTAAACTCTGACTGGCAAAAATGTACCCTGTCTTTGAGTGAAAGGTTGAAGATAATTACAGTGCATGATTTCCAAACTGACTGAGGGACATACAAAGGTGTTTTAACATGGTAACTTCTTCCCAATGAATGAAAGCATATATGACCGCAAAGATGAATTCGTTTCAGCACTGCGTTGATCTCAGATTAAAAGGAAAATAATCACATTTATCTTTTTGTTGAAAGGCCGCTTGTTGTGCCAATAAATTAGTGCATTAATTGTCATTATCAGAGCTGTCAGGGCTATTGAATTACTGCAAATTAGATTCTGCTAGCGCATAGCATTTTTTTATGTCTGGTTTCCCTTTATCTAATGTGCCTCTGTTAATGCTTCATAGCGTGCATAGTTTTGATGTCACAAACACGGATGGCCCTTGAGTGATTTAGTTACAGCTTGCTTGTTCATTCCGGTCCAGTTAGCCTAAAGGGCAAATACTTTATACATTAGCTAACCCAGAGCACGCTAGCACCAGCAGGTAAAACAAAGAAAGTAGATTGGCAAACCCGAACCGCAATCCTGTTATTCATGTGAGTTGAGTTGAGCTTATGATCTTCAAAGCGGCTATTTTGCACTTTTTTGCATTGATGGGTATGTTGTCTACCCACAATTCAAAAATCTGTTAAAAAAACAACAATCAACTATGAGGTGTCTTGATAACAGCATCTTGATAACACATCTACCTTCAAAAGTGGCCAGTGGATCATTTCAAGCTTGTTGATTCAGGTCATAACATTTAGGAAATTCTAGAATGTTTTTTGTACGCCACAAGGGTGCTGTAGAAGAAGGGGTGACATTAAAGCTGTTGGAATAAGCATGTGTGTGTGTTTTATAGGCTAATTCGAGATCTTATTAGACCCTTGGTCTTGTGTTTCTTCCCATGAGAACAAGGTCTTTCCCTTAAATGCTAATATGATGCTGTGTAAGTCACAGTGTTGAATGCAGAGTGTTCCCCTTTGGTGTATATTAAAACATGCTCAGCACTAACTCACCGAAACCTGCGGCGCAGATGGGATTTTTTTTAAACTGGGGGATCAAGCTGTCAGCAAATGATTTCAACTCAGTTAGTTATTTTGCGTAATTTGGGCTTTAACTAATGCTCAAGTAGTTCCTTTGAGTAATTTGGGCTAATGGTTTGCACAAAAAAGACATTGGAGGATTCTTATTTGAAATCATGGATACACAACAATGAACAAAGGGCTACTTATAAATACTAGCAAGGCATAATCAAACTGTTATTTTTCTAGTATGCCAATCACTTACAAAAACTTCATGCCTTCTGCAAAATATGTTTTCTATGTTTTCAGAAAATAACATTTAACCTTTTATAGGGCACTCATTGAAATCCTTAGAAATTAAAAAATTCAACCCTAGATTGTTATCTGAGGTTATAACAAGACTATTGAACTTTTGTAACATCTTTATGGTGAAAAATATATGGTTCCTCGGCGGTCTCTGGTCATTTTTTCCCGAATCATTTATATATTAAAATATAAGAAACACATAACCACTTCATAGAACATTTATTAAGGAATGTTTTCTTTTGTTTATGAACATTTCGGAACGCAAACTCAAAAACACTCAAAACCAAGACAGTGAAGTGCAGATCTCTTGAAAACAAAGAAGTTTAAAATAGCACTAAGTAGGCTACTGCTGGTGTCACCTATTTTAGCAGTAATAACGCTTACAGTAAAAATAAACACAAATATATGCCATTAAGGTATAATACAAAAGTTTACTTTGTTTGGTTTTTGAAAAAAATGAGGTGATTGATTTTTGTCTCTTCATTTCCTTTATGTGGCAGTTATGACCCGGGGCAGGGTTAGGAGTCGTAGCAGGCTAGCAACAGCACACAGAGAATGTAAAGTCGGTGGCCAAACTGATTCTGAAGGAGTGACGGCAAAATAATTAAGGAGCGGCGGGCATATGCATTTGGCAGACCCTTTTATTCAAAGCGACTTTCATTACCACTGAGCTACAGGAAAGCTACTAAGGCTAATGTACATTAGTACAGAGCGGACATTCTGCTTAATCCTCAGTAGTTTTACCGATGTTTGTCGCCTTTCGTATTGACAGTGAGTGGGACGGATCAGGTCACTATGAATCTGAGGGGGCCATGTCTCCCCCCCCCCCCCAGTCCCTAGTGCCATCTGCGCGCCTGACCAAACGCTTGCGAATAATGCGGCTTTGTGTTGCTTCCACACACTTCATATTTGGCTTCTCACCTTTCAGTTTTATTGAATAAAAGCAGGGGTACAGATGAAACCCATGTGTGTGACTGAGATCAAGAGATAGCATTTGTGTGTTTGTTCATCTATGCACAGTCTTGACCTTAAACCCTGTATGCTTTGTGTACCTGTTAATTAGGCTTTTTTAAGAGCAAAGATCAAAACACACAACGCGGTAATGAGTTGACACACCTCCCTCCTCAGGAATGCAAATGTGTGAATGTGCGGCAGAGAACAGGCTGAGATTGTTTAGAGCTAAAGCAGCAGTCCCTGTGTAATGTCTATGGGCTGATGGTGAAGCTGATTTCAAAGTAGAAAGAATTTGCAAGCGATTATACTATTTTCCCACAGTGTGAAGGATGCACAGGCATTTACATTTATGCATTTGGCACATGCTTTTATCCAAAGCGATTTACATTGCATTATCCTATACATTTATGTATGTGCAATCCCCGTACAGATCAATGTAAAAGCTGTAATATATTCATTTTATTTGATCTGTATTTGTCATTTGACATACATACATGACATATTTAATTTACAGAATAAAATGTAAGAAATCTATTTTGATTTGAAGAGGTGACAGTACAGTTACTTTTTAACACGTGTACAAATAATTTTAGTAATTAGTAAAGAAATGTTGTGTTTCAAACTGTGAGGGCAAAAAAATTTGCACACACAGTACATTTATACAGAGGTACTTTGACATTTTAATTCATGACTGTTACACCTGTAATAATATCAGTCATGACAGATATGTGAAAGGTAGTGCTGGACCTGACAGTCATATATTATTAATAGAAATTGTGCTGACAGGATGACCTCTGCTGTTACAGGGCTCAACCTCGACTTTGCAGGTGCTTTAGTAAATACCACAGCATGGATTGACCTTAAATACTATCAGATATAGATGAACATATTAAAATTTAGACATAATATATGTATATTCAAATAAATGTAAAAAAAGTGTTTTTGAGATCGATTCCACTAACGACAACGTCATAAATAAGAAAAATGACAAAAGCGTTCATTTTACAGGGTATAAATATCTCACATAGGACAGTTAAAAAAACTGAGATAAGATTCACAAAACAACATACACAGGTAGCCGCTATCTGATCTACTACTAAAAGATTCACAAAACAACATACACATGTAGCCGCTATCTGATCTATCTACTATTATGTCTCTTCTTCTGATTCGGTTCTTCTGAAATGTGTACAGGTGTGATTGAGAGAAGAGGTGCGAAAAAAAAAGGTTTCGGTGTAAAGCAGAAACAGGCCTAGCAAATAAAACAGATTTATCTTGAAATCAGAAGCTCATATATCCAAGCTGACTCATCTTCGGGAAATGCTTCTTTACCTCACATCCCTGTACGATCACACAAAAACCAACACACATAGATTAAAGAGGAATACAAGGATTTCCTAGAAAACAAATGTGAAATTAATTGGGTTTTATTTAAATGTACTTTGCAATGAGGAGTTACAATTGGATTTCATATGGCTGTGTGTATCATATTGAGAACATTGATATATTGTATTTAATGTGAGATGGATGGGGGTTGTGTCACCTGGCAGCTGAGGGAATGTGATCTCTTCAGGAGTGAATTTTTTATTTGATCTCTTTGAGCAGATGCAGTTAAAGGGGTGCGCTCGCAATGTCTTGGCTAGATATGATTTGATATGTGATCACATGTAAGTGTGAATCTAAAATGCGTATTCCATTGAAAGAGGAGATCAGAAAGTGAAGGAGAGACAATAAACAACAAAAGTCTATCAATGACTTAAGGGTCCAGTGTATAAAATATAGTGGCATCTAGTGGTGAGGTTTCGAATTCCAACCAATGACTCACTCCATCGCTCACCCCTACCTTTCAAAGCACTAAGGAGACTGAGACGGGACAGAGATGTCGTCACATTTTTGCTTCATTGGAAAAGGAAATAACATACTTACGAAACGCACTCTGTAGAGGAGTTTGGCATGTTAGGGCTACTGTAGAAACAACATGATGAATTACATGCAAGGGGACCCGCTGTTTATCTAGATAGAAATATCTCATGCTAAGAAAATAAAAACACAACACTTCATTATGTAAGGTCTTTACACCCCTCTAAAGACATACTTATTCATATTGTACTACATTGCTGTCAATAAATGCTCCAAAAAATTACGCACTGGACCTTTAAAGAGTGACCACTGCTGTTGTTAGAATGATTAAAGTAGAATTATAGATTCAGCATACTGGAAAATACACCATTTAGTCTGAGGGAAAATAACAGTGTAAAAAATTTACCATTTTAACAAAAATTTGCTCAAAACTTCAACATCTTGTTGGTTAAAATATTAACAATATTGAGACCGTGTTATTTTTAAAGTAAAAGAATATAAATTACCCTAATTTAAGGGACAGATCACCCCAACATAATAATTCTGTCATAATTTACTAACCCTTACTCATTCAAAACCTGTATGTGAAGATATGAATGTTTTAAGTGAGTACTACCCTTGTAATGTGAAAAATCTATATGATATCTATTACAGTATATACATTTTGTAAATTTTACGTAATGTGTTATGAAAAACAGGACAAATGTTTTAAATGGCACGTTGATAAAAAAAACTTTACTATTTCGAACAGCATACTTTCTTATATTTATTTATTCTGACAAGCAATATGAGGTTTTGGTGAGTGACTAACTGGTAAAAGCAACACAGTCCCATTGATATCTATTCTCCCCTCATTTGACTGCTGACTAAATTTCCATTGAAAGTTATCAAACAATTACCCAAATATGCAGCTTTGTGCATCGGGGATGAGAATTATGTTGCAATAAGCACATACACAAATGGTAGTGAGAAAAAGGAAGCAAGAAGCAAGAAGACAACACCCACCCTGACTAATGGTACAGTCACTAGACCATGAAGGCAAAGCAAAGCGTGTATTGTATAAGACTGATGGAATTATCTTACCATAACAAAACACATTGAGAGAATGAATAAGTGCCTGTGAATTGAAAATGGTCGTGAAAATGTAGGTGGAGAGGGTAGAGATGGACAGACAATAAAACAAGAAAAGGCTGAGAGAGAGACAATAGTGGGGTGGTGAGAGCTACCCTGTTTACTGCAATTTTAAGATATGTTACATCCATTCATTTAAGCAAAAAATGATATACCATGTGCCATTTTGTGAAGATTAAAGAGAAACAAATGAGTAATAGGTCAATGTTTTACACTTTTGATTATCAATACACTTAACAATAAAGTGTTGCAATTTTGTCAATATGTCATATAACATATACTGTACAGCCTGTTTCTTGCTGATTCCTCTCATTGTATGTGTGTTTGCGTGTGTCTCCATCTAAAATTGTATAAATCAAACCTACAAAGTTTGTGCCTTGTGCTGGGATTCATAAATGTCCTCTATCTGTTTGTGTGTGTGCGCGTGCGTGTGTGTGTGTGTGTGTGTGTGCGTGCGTGCGTGCGTTCGTGCATGCGTGCGCGCGTGTGTGTGATTGACAGTCGTCTGACTGTGGCCCAGTGCCACACTGTGCTCTCTACAGGCTGAGATTCGCTCATTAAGCCTGTGTGTGTGACAGGCAGCCGGTGATCTACTGCTCTGGGTGGCCTGGCCCATGGCGACTGGAGATTTATAGACTCATAAAAGTACCCTCTGCCCCCCAGTACAGGCAAAGAGAGAAAATGGGGTACGTCAATGACGAGAAGTTCTAGAAAGAAGATTAGGGAAACCTCAAAATATCAATATAAGTAGAAAGTCTGTATTTCCTCAGTTTTAGTTCAAGTGCATGACCCATCAAACTGACTGACATGTTGATCTTAAAATGTCCTTGAAAAACAGTCCTTCACTGGTAGTGTTAGTAATGTCTTTTGTGTGAGTGTTTGTCTTACTGTAGGTGATGGTCAGGTCACCATTGGCTCCTCTAATTACTTGAGTCTTCTTCTCAAAGACCCCAAATAGACAAAAAAGAGCAAAAATAGGGTGTGCTGCTGCACGGAGTGATTAATGGATGAAGGAATGTCAGACACGCGGACACGTCATGCTCTCATGAACCATGACAACGGAACAGGAAACAAAAGAAGTGAGAGACTTGTCTGGATGCATAATATGTTTTGCAGAGTTCTGGCTGTCACCACTTAATTACATTGGTTTCACAAATGCTCACGCATGGCTTTGCACCTTTGATGGTTAAATTTGGTTGTACAAATACTTCTTGATTGGCTGTTTTAAAGTCTTTAGATCTGCCAATTGGATAAATGCCTTTTTTATCTTAAATACACCTTTCTGCAAACAAAACAAATGATGGATTGTGAAATGTCGTCACTTTATCAGTGCCATGCAAAACAGTAATGATACACATCATCAAAGCATAGAAACATAACTGTAAAAGTTGGCGATCCGGTCACCATGGCAGTGGTGAACCAATCATTGGTTAAAGCTCAGTGTGGAAGTGCAAAAAGGTGTTTCCGCAGTTGACTTCAACACAAGGTTTTAAGGTGCTGCTTCTTTTAAAGATGAACAGCAGGTTTTTCAGTTTCAATGAATTATCAAATGACTGGGTGCATGGAAAGGAAGAAGTAAGGGCCAGACAGATTTGTTCTGATTTTGATACAAGTTGTTCTCTTAGAGGGATAATATTGGGGGTGGACGGAAATCATCCTTTTATAAAGTTATAATTTATAAAGTAAAGTTATAAAAATGTGGTTACTGAACTTGTATTTTGATAGTTTAGCGATTTGGCAACATGTTGTTCCAGATAAAACTACTGAGCTTGAGACCGTGCTTTGTCAAAGTTATAAATTGTAAGCACCATTTTTTTATCTTTATGCTAAAAAACATTTTTATCAACAATGTTTGGTCGAACTTTACTTAAAATAGTTAATATAAAATATGAATCTGTTACTTTAAGACTTTAACTCAAGTCATATTCTAAAAAGTTACTTTCAATTCTACCAAAGTAATTTTATGGCAAGTTGTTTGTACTTTTACTCAAGTAAAACATCACAAAATTCTTTTACATTGTCACTGTAATCTATCTATACTTCACGAATTTCCCCCTTTTCTTTTGTCAGTCAGCAAGACGTTTTTCATGTCCCCCAGACCAACTTTCAATCGAATGTATTATAAAACGCGGTATCTTATATGTATAAATATATATCAACACGATCTGATGGGAATTCATACCTATTTTATAAGGGTGTTCTGGGCTCGAGCCGGTTCCGAGCCTGGCGCACTTGCCCTGACCAGGGTAGAGTGCTCCGGGTTGGGATAGATACGACGAGCTCCGAGCCCACTCCCTGCACAACACGCCAAATACGCATAACCTTCATGCCCATGCTTTACCAATCTATCCTAACAAGGAGCTGTTTATTGGCGAGGGCGAACTCGTGAAATGCATGATGGAATAAGCCTGCAACTTTGAAAATGTGTTTTATCATTGTCTCAGCATTTTACATTGCTGTTGAGTGAGTAAATGTCATTCCTGAGAAATGATTCTGTTGAAATTCAACAGAAATGGGACTGGAATTGCAACAATAAATGTGGAAATACTTCTTAAAGACAACCGGAGTGGGGACTTTCTCATCCCTGTTATATGTAAATATAATTCTGCTGAAAGTGGTTCGGTCCCCAGGTCGAAGATGTGTCAGTGCAACAATTCCATTCATCCAATATTAAATATTGCTATTGTTAATAATCTTTGACGATAGTGGTCCTGACAGAAATAGTTGTTGATCAAAGCAGCATTTACATCAGCATTTGGTTCCAATTACAGATTGATAAACACATCATTCAGATCCCTGAACTAAATGCTACTACAGGCGGCTTATAATGTCAAATGAGATTTCATTGTCAGAATTTCCTACTTGAATTTTTATGATCTGTAACAACAGACACATTGCCAAACGATTGGGGAGCACGCTGGTGAAAAACTTTCTGGTAGCCAAGTGTTATAAACCCTCAAGAACAATCATAGAACTGTACACATGCTAATAAAAGTGTGTTTTAAAAGTTTACATTTTTAAAGTGCTCACTTGTTTTTGTTTCAGAAGCAGTGACTCATACCTTAAAAACGTTATAAAGCTTCTAACACTGTAATCTTTCCCCTGTAAAATACTCACCCAAGTGCACACGCACATACGTGACAGATGGCAGGCACTTGACAAAGACTTTTATTTTGTGACCACTTGCTTTAATTTATACTTGCACTCGACTCTGAATGTCGGCAGTTGAATTTAGAATTCAGAACCTGCATGATGCCCAAGACCTTTCACCATAGTTTAGTCTAAATGAACAGCAAGAAGAGAAGAATGGGGATGAAAAAATCCCTAATGTTAAATAAAGTTAATGTTGATATTGATATTTGTAATGCTTTCTCTAAGTTTCTCTTCTTTTTCAACAGCTAAAAATGTAGTCAATTTCCATCCTCACTTTATTGTTCTTTTAATATACAAAGTTTTTCGGAATGTTTTGAAAATAATCATTTGTGTTAAATTCTGTGAACTACTAACAGCATTTCTCCCAAATTTAAACAAAAATATTCTTTCTATTTGCAATAATTTGGCAGAAAATTCTTCAAATACTTTAAAGAAAACAAGTTCATATTCACTTTTAAGCAATACAGCAGTAGTATTTGTAAGTGTATTTAGGAAAAGTCCTCGCCCACAGTTTTCATGTGTCTTGTCATTCTGTCAGTCATTCACATTGCTGTTGGGTGACTTTATTTAACTCCTGAGGTTCGATTATGTTCAAATTCAGACACTAGACTGAAATAGCCTGTAACACACCTAGAAATGTTGATTAAATCAAAATTGGGAATGCTCTCTTATTTTTTTTGCGGCTATATATTTATTGACTTGGAATGTATGCCATTGGGAAAATAAACTATAAGCAACATTATTTTTCAACAATATTTTGCTCATTAGTGACTGATACTGCTTGTTTAACCATACAAATAACGTCACTGTTTTCCAAAATTTACGTTTTTGTAGTTTAGTAGTTTAGCGAAAGTTTGTGTAAAAAATCAAAATGCAAGCAAAACTTCAAATTCGGTTTCATAGTCTAGATCTTTATAGTAACACTCTTGAAAGTGTTACTGTAACACTCTCAAGTTCCACTGTGACAGTTCCAATTACACAGAGATATTTCTCTTCAACACTAGAGTAAGGAGACAACACCATCCAGATCTATTTTAACAGTTAAGTTGTGTTAGGTCTTATACCAACCCGTTTTTGTACTACTCCGCTTATGGTTTTGCTAGGTCCATGTTTTCTGCCAAAGAAACACAGAGATAGACACAGTTTTGAATTCCGTATCATTTACATTGAGCAGACGTTACAGTATATACAGTATTGCATATCAACAATCAGAGACATTCGGTGCTGCACCAGTTCTTTCTCATTCCTCTAGTGTTCTAGTGTGACTCCTCAGAGGTGTTTTAGAAGTCACTCACTAATCTTTGCCTTACTTTACCCATACAGACAACTTACAGAGGGAATGTCAGCCTGAGGCCTCTCAGTCTCTCTCAGTCTCTTGCATTTAAAATATCTGGTGGCATGGTTTAAAAATGTGGGATTCAAATTTCTTTCGGATTTAAACTTGAAAAAAAGAAGAAATCAACACAATTTAACAGGCTTTTGACTCAAGTATGGGTTATGTTCTGTTTAGTTCACTGTTTCTATTATATCTGTTTTTGTTTCTTGTGTCGCTTGTTGAGTTAAAGGAACGGTTCACCGAAATATGAAAATTCTGTCATCATTTACTTGAGTTGTTCCAAATCTGTATACATTTCTTTGTTCTGATGAATACAGAGAAAGATATTTGGACTTTGGTAACCTAACAGTTCTTGGCCACCATTGACTACCATAGTAGGAAAAATTACAATGGTAGTCAAAAGTGCCCCAGAACGATATGCTACTTTTGTGTTCAACAGAACAAAGATATTTACAAAGCCAGTGTTCCCTACAATAGTAGTCAATGGTGGCCAAGAACTGTTTGGTTACAAGCATGTTTCCTAATATCTTTCTTTATCATGTGTCTTGCCTTCTCTAGCTAAGGAGCTTAAACAACACATTGGACAGATATCACCCGTCACTTTTGACCACTACTGAACATGCTGTATACTGTATGTTACAATATAACTACATATTTAATTTTTCTATAGTGATCACAGACTTACAGTATATATACAGTATATATATATAATTGTGAATGCATATATCCACCCTATATGCATATGGCATTCCGTGGCTCGGTATGTGCAAGGGGCTAGCAATGCCAAGGTCATGGGTTCGATCCCAGGGTTTTGCACATAGAAACAAGTGTATAGTACAATGCGATGTAAGTCGCTTTGGATAAAAGTGTCTGCCAAATGCGTAAATGTAAATGTATATATTTCTTAGCAGCAGTACTGTTGCATTTATAATAAAGGGCTAATGTGAAAAACTTATATTTGAGTTGTGATATGAAAACACTGCATTATTTCTCTGCAAATAAAGATAAATCTTTTCCATCTGAACACTGTTACCAGGCCTTGGGTTGTTGTAAAGAAATTAATGAAATTACTATTCTGCATCTTTCGTTGGCGCTGTCCTCGCCCACCTATCTCTGTGGGGAAAAAAGATAAAAGAGAGAAAGAAAGAGTTCAGTAGATATTGCTGAACCGGCTACTGGCTAAGCAATACAAATGAACTATCATTTGCCATGCCAATAAATCATGCTGAAACTGAGAATAAGAGAAAGAGAAATGGATGTTTCATAACATATTGATCTGCATAGCAGATTAATGGCACCTCATGGGTTGTTCATTAGTCAAGGCATGTTGTGGATTAATGTGAATAATGTTAAATGCCCTCTGTGCATTGAACTGTTAGTAATGTGCGTGCATGCATGCGTTATATTGTCAAGTTGAAATTTATATGTAAAGACTGTTGGCACTTTCACAACGTTGGATGCAAGTGAATGGATGTTTCGGCACGCAAATTATTCTGTATGCATGTAATCTTAGATCATGGTGTCTTACAAGAGGAATTCATTTACCCCTTTCCATTAAGAAGCTTTCAGAGATGCTGTGCTCAGCAGGATCTTCAATCAAGCCTGAACTGCATATCTGATCAGAGTTAGTTATACCACACAGTACACATGCCACATGCCTTTTCAGGACTCCGTCGTCCTTGACCAACGTCCGCTTTAGATGAGAGCACAGTGACACAAATGAGATCTCATAAATATTTCAGTATTTTCTCTTTGCAGCAATGACATTAAATTGAGACTTTTTCCTAAGTTTTCAGCTTCTTGGTTTCATCCAAAGAAAAAACGTTATCGGATTTGGCTTTTGAGTTCCTGAAAATGCTGAATAAAGAATTGAATAAATCGTATTTTGTATCACCTATCAGTATCGCATCGCATGGTGTTATTCATGTCTATACGTGAAACATATGAAACCCAATTACCATTTCATCCTGCAGAGTTCCCATCATAAAGATTTGATGAACAGCCTACTGCAGTTCCTCAACGACATTGTTGGGATGCGTGAATGAGGTGTTGTAATGCTTTATTACAGCTGCAATCTTTGTGGATCACTGGGCTCATAAGATATTGAACATTTGCTTGGAGGTCACACACGGTTTAAAGCTGCCAGGCCTTCTGCTGTAACAGAGCAAGACAATAATGACAGAAATTGTGTATTCCCAAAACATGTTTTAAAGGGAAGATCTGTTTCGGCTAAATGATACAGGCGGTATGTCGTCTGTCATATTTTAACAGTAACAAGTTACTGTCCTTCCGAAAACTTGGATGTCTAAATTGATTTTTTTTAGGAAATGGAAAACAACGCTGTTTTTTTAAAATGATTAGTTGACAAGTACTTTTAATACTTGAACTTAATACAAAAACTTAAAGGTTGACTATTACTAATGACTTATAACCAAAAATAAATATATAAATATGGAGAAACAATCTTCAGAAGTGGACTCGGGAAGTGGCGCAAAAATGGGGTATGCAGTATATGCGGTGGATAAGGGCGCCGCACGAGGGGGCGCCATTGTGCCAAAATATTATTCGAAGGTTTCTTGAAAAGTAAACGTCCTGAGGCGCTGAAGGTTGTTAAAGCTGTTAAGTCTCTCTTAAGTCGGGCTCTTCATTAAACGTCAGAATTCGCCTTCCCCGTACGATGAGAGCTGTGCAGTTTGAACGTGAGGCCAGTGTTCTTCATACAATGCGAGCAGATGTGTCGAGCTGAAACTACCGCCGCATTGCGCCGGGTGTACGATAGGGCCCATAATGTACTTATGCTCACACACACATGCCTTATAACATACACAGCTGGATTAAATCTGAATTACAACATTGTTCCATTCTAGTATCCATTTATGAAGAGAAGTTTGTAGGAAAATATTAACATAGTTGGGACTATAAAAAGTTTTGCTTGTTTTCTTTCAGCTTAGTTTCGGAAGTAAGATTTTAAGATCGTCCCACAAGAACAGTAAAGTGCACACACTGCAGAAGCAAGGACAAGGTGGTAAAACATGAAATGTGGTATCATTACCCCTCAGGATATATGAGGATATCTTTATGAGGATGCAGGCCAGAGAGTTGCTGGTCTTAATGAAGACAGATAGACCGTGCAATCTCTAATAAGTTACGACGGGTCCTGATGACAGGCCAATCAGAACAGCCATTATCGGCTGCCCATGTGACTGCCTGAATAAAAAAGGAACCTGTCATGAAGCTCAAGGCACAATGAAAAATTCAAACGCATGCGATCTGTACTGAGACATTCATTCACAATAGGCGTGATACAGAATGGATGTCAACACGCAGAGACGCGAACACACACACACAGTGGAGTAATTTTAGGGAACAAAGCCATCTCCACAAGCTCACCGCTGAGGGAGCAGGTGGGTGGACTCGGATGGTAATAACTGTAGTCGGCTGAACTCAAAAATGAACCTTCCTCTTCTATCTTGCAGGCTTCATAATGCTACCCCGCTGGTGAAAGCACAATCACACAAAAAGTCATATTAAAGCTCCGGCACGCACACACACTAACTCATACACACAAATAAACACATGCCATTTACACCCTGACAGTTGACTTTCTGAAGGACCCCCCCACCCACAGACAAGCTCTCAACTCTACACAACCTTACTGAGGTCTCACTGCTCTTGTACATTAACACACATACACACATGTTGTCATACAGAGCCAATAATCCTACATGGGTCTTTATCTCTTTCATGAACAGCTGTGTCTGGCTGCAGCGGCCCAATGAAAGCACCGTGAGTGACACACACATAGTGACGACAGGTGCGCGCGTGCGTGCGTGTGTTTGTTATTGTCTGCACTGTGACATGTTGAAAGGTTGAGTATGTGTGAGGTTATTCACCCACACAAGCCGCAAAGGCCAAACACTATCAATTACTGTGTGTGTGTGTGTGTGTGTGTGTGTGTGTGTGTGTGTGTGTGTGTGTGTGTGTGTGTGTGTGTGTGTGTGTGTGTGTGTGTGTCTTTTGTGAGGGGCAAAATTAAATGGACACTAAAACTGCAGCTGCTATTTGGTTTCACAAAGCTTCAGTTAATTAGACACGATCACTAGGATACAGTTCAATACATTTGTGTTCACATGTTTGACATTGTTGATTTTTCATTTAACATACTTGTCCATAAACTGTTACTTTATATTAATAAGGTAAATATATTAACATTTAAAATGATTAAAATATATATAAAAAAACATACATAGCGTTTGCATTGAATAGACAGAAAAATTAAACATGTCTGTCTCTTTTATAGTTTCACAAATGTGTGTCTACATTTGGTCAAAATTGTCTTGATCAAGGTTCTGATCATTTACCGGATACAGTGTGCAAGTGACAGGCTGTGGTGAGTTTTGTAGTTTCTAGTAATTGTATTATTTGTAATTACCAGGAACTGTGCTTGTACACAGGTTTTGTGTAAAATACGGATTAAAAATGTATAGACCACTTCAGAAAACGTAAACGATGTTGGTCCAAAGATCACCAACTGTAGGGAGTCCTTTTAGGGACAAGGTGGTGGGAAAAATTTTAGACGGAAGAGAAAAATATTTTTAAAGCGTTTGCTTTATTTCAGAAAATTATTTGCGTTCCCCGAGAAACAATGTGTTCCCTCGCAAAACATTTTGCGAGTTCGGACAAACACTTTGTGTTTAATGTTTGAAGAGTTTGAGACTAGCTTCATACATAAACATTGGTCTATAGACGCAGATTCCCGGACCAAAACTCGTGAGCTAAACGTTCTTATAACAGAAATGACACATCATTCTATGTTACGTAAACAATGAGCTACAAGTTCATCTTCCAGGAACGAGCCTTGTATTGATCTCAGGCGGCAGCCAGCTGAGACAAGACCGAAGGGATCGTGCAAAATCTGAAGATTCAATTCAATTAAAATGTATTTATATAGTACTTTTCACAATGTGCATTGTTCCAGAGCAGCTTTACAGGGGAAAATAGTGGGGGAAAGAAAAAAAAGTTTTCATCAGACTACTAAAAATATGAATTAACTTCAGTGCTACATACTGTAGTATAACTGTGTATGTGTAAACTGGATTTGATTACACTACCGTGTGTAACGTTGAACTTAATTACTATTTTTGTAGAAACGCTCTTCGAGTTTACAATTACTTTGCAGATGGTCCCTTCGGACTTGTCTATGTCTCCTGCTCATATAGAGATCAATTTATATTATAAGACTCGTTTTGAGTATGACTAGGTTGAAGACCCTTTGTCTAAGGAATTGTGTGTTATGACAACATTTAGCTCACGAGTTATTGGTCTATCTGCGACTATAGACCGAACTCTGCCAGTGGGACATTAAACATTAAGTGTTTGTTCAGCACGCAGAATGTTTGCGAGAGAACGCAAAAGCTTAAAAATAATTATCTTACCTCTCATATTTTTTCCACCATCATGTTCCTAAAAGGGCTCCGTACAACAGAACATTTATAACCGAATCAAAATGAAAAACTTTAAGATTTAATTAATATGTATGATAAAAAAAGAAAAGAAAACCAAAGTGGTTCTGGACTTCACAGTACTTTAAAGCTATAGTATATATACCTATACTTTGAATTGACTGTTCCTTGCTTTGGGTAAAGGAGTCTGCTACATTCATAAATGTTATACTTGATGTGGTAAAAACACAACATGTCAACTGTCAAGAGTTTGTTTGGGGTTTACAGATTTCCCTCATTTTAGTTAGCAACACCAGGAAAACATAATGGCTCCTGTCTGACTGGTGACAATTCAAATTCCCCCAATACTTTCATCCATGTGAATGTGATATCTATTGTACCTCACACAATATTGTAGCAAAGTTTGTGGAATCTTTGGAGATTAACTGTAACGTCTGTCAAATTAAATGCTTTAAAGTTAAAGCAGCATTTTCAATTACAGTTATTGTTTCTGTGCTGTTTTCCACTTGTGTGGTAAATTTGATGTTCATCTATTAAAGCAACAACTTGGGAGAATCCCTTTCTTAAGGTGTCAGAGAAAGACAGTAATTCAGAAAAACTTCAAAGTGCCTCTACACACCCTTCAACACTAAAGACTTAGTTGAAAGCTTTAATCTGACAGGTACACGGCCACCTTTCTCGCTCTCTTTCTCTCTCGTGCTCTTTGTCTCTTCTCTCTTCTTGACATTCACTGGTATTTTCTTGACTGACATTTCCTAAGAATTACCTATAAACACATGAATGCTTTTTAAGGAAAAGTGCATTCAGCTTTGCGTGTGTGTCCGCGCATTTGTGCTGACAGGTGAATAATGGAGGCTTGTCTCAGACTGAAGGGTGTGTGTGCTCGAGGACCGTCGCTGTAGCAGTTTTGACAAATACAGGCCTTTAGACTGATACTGTGAATAAGTGTATAAGTGTATAAGTGTCTTGTTGACTCAGGGGCTTTGGGGTTTGGAGGATTTAACGTAAGTAACACTCTTTAAGATACCTACTTCAGCATGCCCTCCGATAAAGATCAGCGTGTGTGCGTACATAAGTGCTTCGCTGGCCCGTGTCAAAATCCGATCCCTAAACACAGTTCTCCTTTATCGCAACAAATGATGCCTCCCGGAAGCTCTGCAAAGATGACACAAATTTCACAAGAATGATTTTGACATTAGCAGCAGAATAACTGACACTTCAAAACACTGCTTGCGCCATCGCCATCAAGGGACAAAAGTAACCATCCCTCAGTCAAACCTCAATAACCTGAGCTCATGAGGTTTAATGCATGACATGTGCTTGCGTGTGTGTGTGCTTGCGAGGGCTTATAGAAGAACAAATTGGGACGTACTTGTCTTATTCTGTCAGGTGATGAAAGACAGTTCAGTATCCCTCAGGAAGGTAGAACTGAGGAATGGGGGGATTAGTAAGAAATGAAAGGGTAAATGAGTTCTAAACACATGATTGCGTTGTATCGCCGTGAGGCTCTACCCTGCATCAAAGCTCAGGATTGTGTGCATGTAATTATTGGGTGTTTAGTAAACAGATACGCGCCTTTGTAGCTAAAGATCGTGTTTGTGGTGTGTGTGCGCTTGCGTGTGTGATGAGACAAGAATGAATCCATAGCTCTGATTCCTATGCTAAGTTGTAGAAAGTGGTAGAATGTGTTCTTGCATGTTAAAAAAAATATTAAAACAGATTCTCTAGTCCTTTCTTTATGAACCAAACACAAATATTTGGTGAGAACCAAAAACGTATTTTAAAGTACAGTACTGTACAGTATAATGCCCATAAAACTATTATTTGTTATTACCAAGTGAAACTAAACAAATAAAAATACTGTTTCAATACATTACAAAACATTTATTGATTTATTGAAAAACAAATGTTGTCAGAATGTGATCCCTTGCCAAAAATATTGTTCAAAATTATTGTCAAATTCATTTTTCTGTATTATCTTGCCAATGCACCAAGTCAGAGTTGCAAAAAAGCATCCCACAGCGTTCATGTTGTTCCTCTGTCTAGTAACATTTCCTTCTGCCTCCATGTGTAAACCTCCAAAATCAAAGACAGAACTTGGGCCACCTAGCTATTTTTCACATTACGTTTGTCCCTCGTGGAGCGCAGAGGAGATGAAGTACCACACTCGTCATGCTAATATGTAGAATATGCAGCGGAAAAGAGTTTTTTCATAAAAGTGCCATAGGTGGGATGCTGGTTAATGACTGTTATTTATTTGCAGGGGTGACAGGTTTACACTGGAACTCCCTCTAAAGTCATTACGGTGCCACTGGGAGGCGTTTAGCACGGGTGACTACCAGCCTCGTCCACAGACGCATTACTCAGCTGTGGTATATATCGACTTGTCAGTCCCTAGCTGTGTGCACATAACCTTTAGAAGTCTCTGAATAATGAGGGAGAGGGAGAGAGAGAGAGAGAGAGAGAGAGAGAGAGAGAGAGAGAGAGAGAGAGAGAGAGAGAGAGAGAGAGAGAGAGAGAGAGAGAGAGAGAGAGAGAGAAAGAGATGCATTAGAAATTCTTAAAATATTGTTATATTGTGAAAATGTAGGGAAATACTTAAAACTTAATTTTCAACAGTTAACTGTCAATTTACTTTGCACATTAAAGTTGAAATCTCATTTTTCATCTGTGTAACATTTTGTCTTCCTAGCAGTATGGTTGTCATTACTTTCATGAATGTTTTCTGACAGACTGTTGAAAGACTCCTGTGGATTATAAAGCTGACAGTTGCTTCTAGAGCTGCTGTTTGGAAATACTGTATGATCAGTCTCTTCACCATTATTTATCTTCTCTTAGATAAATAGCCATAACTGCTGCTAAATATAACACAATTGAACTTTTTAGTTTGTGAATATTCTGATATTCTTTCTAAACTCTTTATCAGTGGGTTGCAGTCGGATAATTATTTTCATGAGAATCTTTGTTTGCTATTTTTTCAGTCTGCCTCCTTCAATTCTTTAACCTGTTTGTGATCTTTGTATAACATGCAAAGAGCCTTAATAATTGCTGGCTGTCATATGAGGTAAAATATGTGCTCATCATTTATATTCCTGCACAGTTTTATATACAATATTACACAAACGTAATGCAGAAATTAAAGTTTCTCAGCCACGTAACTAAAACTAGTTTTATATGCCTGAAAAATCAGAGTCAGAAGCACAAAGTATCTATATTTTCAAGTAAATATATAAAGTATATAAATATAATATTATGTAATTATATTATTTATTACTTATTATTTCCAAATACCTATCCCTGTTTTTAATGGTTTATCAGCACATATTATTTTAAAGGAAAAATGTCCCAATAACCTTTTGCCAGAATGTTAAAACAACATCTCTGTAAATTCAGGTGATATCTCACGTTTTCCTTTTTCAACCACCTTGTTTCTACAAAATGGATAAACTCATTATGTTGCTTATAAAATTAAAATATTACCCTTTATGTTAGTTTCTGGGTTTTGCAAATATCTAACCTATAAAAATTATTAAAAAGTGCTTGTCAACTTTGACAACACAGTATTTAATCATGTAACTTTAAGTACAGTGTTTTTCCATTTCTTGAAAAACAGCGAATTTGGACATCAAAGGTTTCTGAAGGACAGCTACGATATGAAGAAACAAGAAAAAGCTTTAAATGAACATAAGACCATATTTACTACATTTAATCTTTGATACAACAGTCAAACTACATACAATTGCTACATACAACAATTATACACAACATGCTCTATGTACAAAAAAACGTGTTCTTTAAAGTTTAAGCAATAAATAAAATCTATGCTTTGGAAGAAACAACACACAATATAGCAAGTTCATGCACAGTGAAAAAGCTGTATATTTTCAGTACAATTATCATTTAAAAAAGCAAAATAGACTAATAATTCTTGTTAGTTTTATTCAAGTGCATGTTAAACCCAAGTACTTACAGTAAGTTTTCTTTTGACACTCGTGGCTTGAATTTAAATAGGGCCTTTGAAATGTGCATGAAATGACTACAGTTTTAAATGTATGCTTTTTCAAGATGTATCCATAACCAAAAATAATTACAGTCTTGATCCACATAAAACAATGAAACTGCACCTGTATGTAATGTAACCGACAGTTGCAAAATAGCCTTGAGGCCAATATGGCAATATACTCAGAGATCAGTTTCGATGTGGTTTGAGAAGGATTAAGAGAATGCTCGTGTGCTGAGGAGACCTTCCAGAATATGCCTGCATATGAAAATATGTATATAGATTACTACTGTATATCTCTGACATACAGGCAATGAGTTCTGCACCTGCATCATGAGAAGTAATGAATCCGCACTTTTATTTTAGAGGAATACGGCAGAACACATGACATATTCTTCATATGAGCATGTGAAACCAGTTTCCAAATGTGTGAGATTGAATTGAAAAGAGATGACAGTGTGATTCCATATGCTGCCATGCATACATAATAACATACTCCGAATCAAACAGCTTGTGCTGAAAGAGTCAGTATTTTATTGTCCAGTTAACGAACAAAAATTACATTGCACAGCTATCTGGGTGGGGTCGTTTTTTTTGTGTGACTAAAGGTGTGCTGAAAGTGCCTTACCTGATTCTGTTATTGTACCCTCCATGCTATAAATCAAATTACAGCCACTCAAACAGTGAGTACCCTATGTCTCACACAGACATAAGTGCTATAAAGTCCAGAGAATGTCACAGAAGTTCTGGTCCAGATCTTAAAATGCCAATTCAAGTCCTTGTTTCGAAACCAACTCAAGCTTGTTTGTTTCAGAGATACACAATATTCTCCTCCCCATCAGCATCTCTGTTCTCTGTCTCCATGGTAACAAAGGGCTGGTTCACGAGCAGGACGCCGTCTGGATAAAGCCCCGTCCCTGCGACCCCTGCACACCAAGATTCTGGGCAGTGACTGAGCTGACTCACATCTGTAATGATAATATTGAATGCAGTTATACATTTCTTATATAACCCCAATTCAAACCATAGTTAATGTTTTCCTTAACACAAGTTTAATCATCCAGTCTCTGAGTAATGACTGGTCAGTGGAAAGTTGTAACAATATCTTAATAACCGAGATTGAGTAAAACAATGTAAAATGTACAATTACACAGACATTGTTCTTCTACAGTGGTTTACTATGTTGGCTTCCAACACCTGAATATAACCTACGAAATGAAACCGAATTCACAAACTTTGTTTAAATGAAGTTGTCTTCCTGAAAAAGCTGCAAACAAGTTTGCTACAGCTTGCAGTAAACAAAAAAACACACGTATTCATTCAACAAAAGTAACACTGAAGTTAAAAATAGATCTGCTGTCACACATTTGTGTAGTAGAGGTGTGAGCAATCGCGTGCTTTTGACATTCATGTGATGCTGTGAATTGAATTCATTAATTACCCCCACAATGAATGAATATTTGCTTCTCAATGGGGGCCAACACCATCCCCCAATTTCACTACTTTCATTCATGCTGTAATGTTACTGTATGTTTACTGTATGTAGAAATTCCATTATTTTCACCCCTTTGTTTGTGTTTAAACTGGGACAGATAGACTAAATGTTTTTGTTTTTAAAGACCTTTAATCACTTCTTTTTTAACAATAAAAATGGTATCACCCATTAACTTGACTAAAATCAACACCATACAATCTTGTGTTACCCTGGAGGTTTCAGACAAAGTGAAATTCTTTGATATGGCACATCAACAGCTTTCAAGCAAAAATATTAAGTATGGAACACCTGGACATTTCTCAGACTCAACGGTCACAGATTTGCTGTACGTAGCGGAAGAGAGGCAATGTGAGTAAAGTTCACCTGCAGAGGCCATTGCGCTTAAGTCTGATGGTGACCGAGGGCATATTCTGCAAAATAGGTACCAATTATATCAAAAGTACAATTTAGCTGAAACAGATTTTTATTTATGTAGATTGCATTTGCCCTGTCTGGGAAAGCACATCCAGTGACTAGTGTTGCATTTGAGACAACACTACCTTTCAACATTCATGTGAAATTTATCGATGATAAAAGGAAAATGGGGCTATAACCTAAACATAAACAGTCCTGCACTAAGGCACAAAGGTCTGTTAGTAACAAGAAGGATAATTGAGACGATCAATGGGCAGAGAAGATGCAACCTTTACCGCCTAAAGACTTCGCTGTAGTGCAAAAAATCTCGGCATTCAATATGTATTCACCATTTCATATTACAGAGATGATATATTTGAAAGGGAGCAACAATTCATAATGTTAAATGGACAACTTTGATGGCTCATGTGGAAAAATCTGATTAATAAGTTCTGTCTCTCTATTTGTTAGATGACAGGTCACTCTGTAATGAGTTTGGTAAAGATTTTTGAGATCGATGTTCCAATCAGTCTCCCGTGGCTGCCGGCCCTCGATGCACATGCCACTATCATCCCGACAGCAAATAGACAAAGGTGTAATTGATTATGGAGGCAGATCTGCGTCTGTCTGTGTCTGTGCCCACGTGTGTCTGCGTCTGCGTTATTAAACACAGATTAACAACACAAAGATAGAATATCGACCATCGCTGACGAGATTTAAATGATGATTTGCTAGAGAAGAGAAATCGATGCGATGAAATCAAATCATGTTTTTTTTAAATCAGGTAGAAGGTGCACTCGATAATTTTCCCATATTAAAAAGGTTCCACTCTTGAAGCAAACAAATGGCACTTTTAGATAAATCCAGTCATATCAGTAGCCTAATAAAAAAAATTAGATCATGTCTTATCTTGTAAACATCCCCTCTCCCTAATCAGACTCTCGACTTGATGGGAAAACTTAATCTTGGGTGACTGCCAATACAATTTTGGCATTATCAAGTTAAAACTATGGCTTTTGTTTGATGCATCTTCGACAAAATCATTATTAGGTGAACAGCAGCATTTAAACAACTTTGTTAGGAAGCAAATCAAGTAAAAACAATCAAAACCTCAATGATGTCAACAGAACTCCTCTAAGCACATTGTAACAGGGATAAAAATATTACCATTGCTTGGACTCTCTGTTCCTTGACTTCTCAGCGGGCCCGAGTACAATATGCCTCCAGTCCAGCTCTCTTCTGACACTCCAACAGAGCTGCGTCTGTGATTCGATCGGGCCAACAGTGAATTGAGACTGTTCTGAGCACTGGGAGAGTCTGAGAATACTAAGGATCCTGAATGCGGATGGGTCGTCTGATGATGACTGTGTGAATGATGAAGGTGGATGTGTCTGTTGTTTAAAGAGGGAGACATAAACGCTGCCTCGTTCACAAAAATGGATCCATGCTCGTCCTCGCCACCCAAGTGACCAGCGTCCTGTAAGATGGAGAAGGGACCTGTATCACTCGCATATCAAACCCTATGATATCTACAGTACATAATGTAACTTATTATTGGACCATTTATGGACCTAAGGGTACAAAACGTTCACAGTTATGATATCACAGCGTTAAGCGGTATTTTAATAACATGTCAGTCATGTTATTGCATTAAGTCTTCATCTCAAGCTTACCATTAGCGCCAGTATTATTTTTTAATCAACTCCATATGCTTTTGCCTTTTCAATTATCATTAGCTACATCTGGTGCTGTCACTCAATGGCTTTGCTATTCCATGACTTCATTTGTAGTTTATAACTCCATTAAACGGTTTTGTGATCCAAAATATGAAACAGATTTTTAATAATGTTTAACTTTAGAAAAAATAATAGAACATAGTAGAAAAATTGATTGTTTTATCGTTGCATCAGTCATCAACTCCACCCTTCTCTCTTCCCAAGAATCTACGAGTTCGATCCGTTTGTTTCATATGTAGTAAAGGCCAGACTGAATCATAGTGACCCCTTTCAAACAAGCTCAAAACTAGTGTTCTGTACTAATCAGCCCCCGCACACAATACACAAAACAGATTATGTTTTCATTGCGTGGGCTTCTTCAGACATACAAGTCAAAGGTTAAAGCTTAGTGTGAATAAATACGGCTAGTTTAGACATAATTTATATATCATTCTTAGAGGAATACACTGAATAACAATAAGGGAAAGGGTGATTGAAATAAATGGTCGGCTGTATCGTAACACATCTAACAGCTGAAGCGTTGATGTGGTAATCTGAACAGTAAGCATATAAGCAGTTTGCTATATGAACAGAGAACTCAACCAGATCATTCTGCTGTATCGGTTAAGCAGCTATTACATGATGGCTTGTAATGAACTACACCCTGCTATTGAAAGAGATGTGTTATTAAATATATGACTATCCTAGAATTCAGACAGACATTTTTCAGAGCTGTAAAACTAGAAAATAATGGTAACGCTTTACATTAAGGTTGTATGTGTTCAAACAGAGTTATTGCATTAGACAACATGAACTAACAATGAACAATACGTATGTCGCATTTCATTATCCTGTTCATTTCAGCATTTACTTATTAATTCATGGTGCATTAACTCCATGAAATATTGTATTGCCATTAATTTACATTAAAGTGACAGTTCACCCAAATGTGAAAATTCTGTCATCATTTACTCGTCTTGTCGTCATTTTAAACCTCTGTCACTTTCTTCCGCCGAAAACTAAATACATTTTTTAAAGAACGTTGGTAACCGAACAGTACTGGCACCCATTCACTTCTATTCCTTGGACACAAAATATATGCAAGTCAATGGGGGCCAGTTAACAACATTCTTCAAAATATCTTCTTTTGTGTTCTGCGCAAGAGAGAAGGTCATACAGGTTTGAAATGACAAGAGGGTGAATATAAATGATTTACTCATGTTAACAAATACAACCTTAATGTAAAGTGTTCCCAAAATAATAACCAATATTCCATTAAATATGATGTTTTTTCATACAGTAGATATAGTGTAATATATTAGTTTGTTTTTATACAGTTATAAAGTTTCAAATTTTCAATAAAGTTTCAATAAATGGTGCACAACCAACGTTGAACTTTAATGTATGTGAGAGATTTTACTATGAGACATTTAAGGTGAATGTGTTTGATAAATTTGGTTCACTTTGCTGTAAGCTGTACAGGCAATACAATATTACTGAAATATCATGATAAACAGCCTTTGCGCTTTAAAAGTGCTCTATAAATAAATTTAACTTGAACTTGACAACGTTTTTTATCACGATACCCTGCAGCTACTTTTTCAATGTTTCTATGCTGTTTTAGAAAAGTTTAGATACAGTCATACTCTGGGGCGATTTTAGGTTTTCAATGTTAGAGGGGCATTGAAAACCTAGAAAATCCAATGAGGATATAAATAAATAAATAATACATAGCCACTCTCTTAGCACCACATAATGTTAAAATTACCAAAATAAATATTTATTATTTAAAAATAATTAAAGACAAGTTATTTAAATTAATATCACATTAATCGATCTGCAACATTTATAATTCAAAGTGACAACAACTGTCACAAATCCACATAATAAATGTCACAATCAACTGCTGAATGAAATAAGTTGATATGATATTGATATGTTTCCCTGCCATTCATTCTGATTAGCACGAGCGCTGTCACTCCTGTGCATGACTGCGTGTTCATGTATTACATCCACAATATATTTTAAATTAATAATAAAAATATTCGTCTTCGGAACTCAGAACAATAAATAACACAGCAGCCGCACCAGGCTGAACTACAGTTGCTCTATCTGCACGTCGTCTTTCCGGGGCTCTCGAAACTACCATCAGCTCTCAATAACTAGGTGCAGAAATATAAAACAGCACATCATCATGAATGACACATATCTGTGCGCAACAACATCATCATGCTTGTTTTCTAAAGTATGCCGTCATTGGTGTGACATGATTTTATTTTGTTAAAGGTAACGTAAACAACTAGTTAACAGTGTGACGAGGGGTGAACGCAGACAAAACGTTTAACAGTGGATGAGAAAGGGTCTTGTATTGCTCCCACATCATATTATGTAAGCAAGCTGCATTTATAACAAATAATGGCAAAGATGCAGATGTCACCTTGTACTCTGCTTATGACGTTCAATCCACTCTGTGCTGCTATGAACTGAAGAATGCACTAAGTAACGTAGCCTGCTGCCGTTTTCATAATAAGAGTTTTAAAGAGGACTATAAAGTGATCTTAAATAATTGTACAGACTTGTAATTACTATATTTTAGGGGGGCTAAGCCAGAACTTTAGGGGGGCTTAGCTCCCCTAAAAAGGGCCTAGCAACGCCACTGGTCATACTACTGAAAAATGTTCAAGTGGTGTAAATAGGTATTTTTTAAACTCATGTGAAGTGATCTGTGATTCCATGTGTCAAACAGAGTAAAAGACTTCACCAATAATCTACTTTCAATTGACATTTCATTTCTATGTAGTGAAGAACGCTACGGAGCAAGTAGCTAACAGAGGGACACCCTCATCATACATTTGCCTTTGCACAGTTTCTTATTTTCAAACCGTCCTTTTGAAAGCAAATGAAACATCACTTCCCTGTCCTGCAGGACGGAGCACACAGAGTTGTGTTTAATTATTTTGCTTTTGCCTTTTCAATGATCATTAATCATTATCTTGTTTATTAGCACGCAGTCAAGAGGCAGAGGCTAATACCGTCTGACATGGCTCAAGACTGATGAGCCATGACTCGCTCTCATTATCCCAGGTAATGAATCAGAGGCTTGGCTTTGTTTATGTGTGTGGAAGAAACAGACATTTGACCGCAACTGAATCCTCTCTGTGTACAAGAAGCCAAAGAAAGAAATGTTTTCTCCCTCAGTGGCTTGCCACACCTCATTTGAATGAGCCAACATTAGCTTTAATAAGGCAACATTAGCTTTGGACCTGAAAAAACTCTGTTGCGTTTGGGGTTCTGCCGTATTAGTATTTATTTGTAAGGGTGTGTTGAGAGAACTGGCCATGGGACAAATATGTTAACTGAATGACAGAGAAAGAGAGCACATACACAGAATGAAGAAATTGTGGGAAGAGAGAGAACAAATATATATCGAATTGACGAATATACAACAGCAAGTTCTGGTCCATTGATTTGAATAAACAAGAGGAGTGCTTTTATTTCATATTAAAATGGTTCTTTATTTTGTATCTCTCCATATTTCTATTTAATTTTTTATTTGTGCTAGGTTTCAGATAATGTCAATCTGAAGGTTACTTTATGACACTATAGACTGTTTCATCAACGCCTGGCCAGAAGTGAACTTTCTATCTGTGTTTAGTTATGATATAACAGATTACATTTTCAATTTCTACTCAAGAGTAATTTATTCTTTTTACCGGAAGTTTGGGCAACATAACATTTGTTTGTTATTGCCACTGAAACCATCTATGTTCTTCTTTTGCTTCTTTTAGGCCTATTTTCATTGTTGGACCAAAACTACCATATTGTGAACTCTTTTGCTCCTATGTTATTGTTGAAGTTAGCAACCAGAAAGAAGAAGGAAAGAAGGAAAAAATGACACAAGAAAATTGATGTGAAAAGTATAATATATCTATTCACTGAATTCATAACTGACAGTTCTGTTCCATCTTCAAAGCCAGAAGAAAGAGGATTTGGGAAATCTTTCCTATGACATAACTACCTGGGTGTTTTGGCAACAGAGTAAAGAAGCGATGAGGAAAGAGCAGAGGAGCGAGGAGATAGATCACAGTTTATAAGAAAGCTGTGTCCCCAGCCTCATACTGTGCTTTTATGACCTGCCTGCAGCTAAAGCTTTGAGGAAAATTTTAAACATACACAAACAGATGAAGAGAAAATACACATACATGCATAAGCACAAACATCAAAGACACTAAGACAGCAAAGCAAAAAAGGCACCCTCAGCCCCTTACAGGTAATGCACAAACTCAGAATACACATACTCATAGTGTGGATGTACCCGAGGCGGTCTAATGGAGGTGATATGGGATTTATTTAAATGTTAGACTTTTTTTCCACTTTTATTAAAGTTTGTTATGGGTTATGTGACCGCAGTTTTTGCACAGTCATCCACGCCAGGAAATAACATAAACAAACCTGTGTCTGCTGTCCATCGAGCGGTATGACCAGATTCTGCTGTGATTCGTGCTTTAAACTCTCGAGCAGCCTGCGTTGAGTGTCCAGTTTTTCTTTCTCCTTCTCCACGCTCATCTGTCCTTCTCTCAGCCTCTCCAGGCTCTGCTGGTACTCCTGCAGCTGCTCCTGCAGTTCCTGTCGCTCACTCTGTAGCCTCCGCTCCTCTAGGTGGCACAAAAGTTCCCTTCCTTCCAACACCAACTCCGTCTCTCTCTGTTGAATCTGTCGCGCCTGGCACTCTCGCTCCCACTGCTGGCGTTCTCGCACCATGGCACTCCGGAGACGGGCCACGTCTGCCAGCTCCTCCCGCCGACGCTCTACCTCCCTCTGCCGCCCCTGCTCCTGCAGGGCCTGGTTGCTGCGAGTGATGGGAAATGGCCGGGAATGGGGAAGAGGGGACGGGCTTGATAACAGGAGGAGGAGGAGCCTTTGGACTTCATAGCTACTGTCTTGGATGGTGACTGCAGCCTGTTAACAGCAAAGGAGATCAAAAGTTAGTTTTTATCACTATAAATACTGTGGAATGAGGTTAACTTTCTCGCAAAAATTTGGTAAGGGTGTAACAATTCACTCAGCTCATGATTCGTTACACTAAACAAAGCTCACAGATTGATACAATACACCCGGCTTGTGATTCGTACAATACACTCGACTCACGGTTCTATGCGATTACACTTTGCTCGCAATTCGATACACTAGACAAAGCTTCTAATTGAAACGATACGGAATGCTCGACTCTTCATTTGGTAGAGTATGGTACGCTCGGCTCTTGATTCGGTACTGTACGCTTGGGTCGGCTCTTGATTCGGTACGATGCGGTTGGCTCTTGATTCGGTACGGTACGGTGCGGTTGGCTCTTGGTGCGGTGCTGTCGGCTATTGATTCAGTGCGGTCTTTTCTTGATTCGGTACGGTGCGGTCGGCTCTTGATTCGGTACGGTGCGGTCGGCTCTTGATTCGGTACGATGCGGTTGGCTCTTGATTCGGTACGGTACGGTGCGGTTGGCTCTTGGTTGGGTGCTGTCGGCTATTGATTCAGTGCGGTCTTTTCTTGATTCGGTACGGTGCGGTCTTTTCTTGATTCGGTACGGTGCGGGCGGCTCTTGATTCGGTACGGTGCGGTCGGCTCTTGATTCGGTACGGTGCGTTCGAATCTTGATTCGTACGGTGTGGTACGCTCTTGACTCGGTACGGTGCGTTCGGCTCTTGATTCGGTACGGTGCAGTACGCTCGACTCTTGCTTCGGTACGGTGCGGTACGCACGACTCTTGCTTCGGTACGGTACGGTGCGGTTGGCTCTTGGTTGGGTGCTGTCGGCTATTGATTCAGTGCGGTCTTTTCTTGATTCGGTACGGTGCAGTCTTTTCTTGATTCGGTACGGTGCGGGCGGCTCTTGATTCGGTACGGTGCGGTCGGCTCTTGATTCGGTACGGTGCGTTCGAATCTTGATTCGTACGGTGTGGTACGCTCTTGACTCGGTACGGTGCGTTCGGCTCTTGTATCGGTACGGTGCGGTACGCTCGACTCTTGCTTCGGTAAGGTGCGGTACGCACAGCTCTTGCTTCGGTACGGTGCTGTACGCACAGCTCTTGCTTCGGTTCGGTGCGGTACGCTCGGCTCTTGCTTCGGGACGGTAAGGTGCGGTTGGCTCTTGGTTCGTACGGTACGGTGCGGTTGGCTCTTGGTGCGGTGCTGTCGGCTATTGATTCAGTGCGGGCTTTTCTTGATTCGGTACGGTGCGGTCGGCTCTTGATTCGGTACGGTGCGGTCGGCTCTTGATTCGGTACGGTGCGTTCGGCTCTTGATTCGGTACGGTGCGGTACGCTCGACTCTTGCTTCGGTACGGTGCGGTACGCTCGACTCTTGCTTCGGTACGGTGCGGTACGCACGACTCTTGCTTCGGTACGGTGCTGTACGCACAGCTCTTGCTTCGGTTCGGTGCGGTACGCTCGGCTCTTGCTTCGGTACGGTGCGGTATGCTCGGCTCTTGATTCGTACGGTGCGTTCGACTCTTGCTTCGGTACGGTGCGGTACGCACGGCTCTTGCTTCGGTACGGTGCGGTACACTCGGCTCTTGCTTCGGTACGGTGCGGTACACTCGGCTCTTAATTCGGTACGGTCGACTCTTGATTCGGTACGGCTTTTGATTTGGTACGGTGTGGTCGTCTCTTGATTCGGTACGATGCGGTATGCTCGACTCTAGCTTCGCAATGGTGCGGTACGCTCGGCTCTTGATTCGGTACGGTGCGGTACACTCGGCTCTTGATTCGGTGCGGTCGGCTCTTGATTCGGTACGATGCGGTATGCTCGACTCTAGCTTCGCAATGGTGCGGTACGCTCGGCTCTTGATTCAGTACAGTCGGCTCTTGATTCGGTACGGTGCGGTACACTCGGCTCTTGCTTCGGTACGGTGCGGTACACTCGGCTCTTGCTTCGGTACGGTGCGGTACACTCGGCTCTTAATTCGGTACGGTCGACTCTTGATTCGGTACGGCTTTTGATTTGGTACGGTGTGGTCGTCTCTTGATTCGGTACGATGCGGTATGCTCGACTCTAGCTTCGCAATGGTGCGGTACGCTCGGCTCTTGCTTCGGTACGGTGCGGTACACTCGGCTCTTAATTCGGTACGGTCGACTCTTGATTCGGTACGGCTTTTGATTTGGTACGGTGTGGTCGTCTCTTGATTCGGTACGATGCGGTATGCTCGACTCTAGCTTCGCAATGGTGCGGTACGCTCGGCTCTTGATTCGGTACGGTGCGGTACACTCGGCTCTTGATTCGGTGCGGTCGGCTCTTGATTCGGTACGGCTTTTGATTTGGTACGGTGCGGTCGTCTCTTGATTCGGTACAATGCGGTACGCACTGCTCTTGCTTTGGTACGGTGCGGTACACTCGGCTCTTGCTTCGGTACGGTGCGGTACACTCGGCTCTTGATTCGGTGCGGTCGGCTCTTGATTCGGTATGATGCGGTACGCACGGCTCTTGCTTCGGTACGGTGCGGTACGCACGGCTCTTGCTTCGGTACGGTGCGGTACGCTCGGCTCTTGAAAATTAAACCAAAAATCTAATAACATTTAATTCTGAAACATGTTTATGTAAATGTAATTAATAAAAATTCTATAGGTCTAACAATGAAACAGAGTTCATATTTTAAACAATACAACAGTAATATTTCTAATAAGGAAAAGCAAAAATAGAAATAGATGTGATGACCTGGATGTTTATCACTGTTTTCATGTGTCTTTTCATGCTGTCAGTCTTTCACATTTGCTGTTGGATTTCTATATTTCCTGAGGTTTGATTTTGTTGAAATTCAACAAACACAGGACTGGAATGACCACTGTACATCTCGAAATGCTGATTTAAAATGAAAATTTGCAAAGGTCTCGTAATTTTTTCCACGGCTGTATATAAACTGATCAAAACTCAACCAATACGATCAACAATATATCGTAAAAAATTAGCTCATAGCTCTATGATAAAAATAACAAATCTTACTTGATTCTTTCTTTGGTGCATTACATGTATGTCCCAACTTAAAACCCCAATCTTCACTTTTCATTCTGTATATTTAAATCTAAATAGTGTTAATAAATTATGTCTGCCTCTCAAAAAACAAAAACTCTCTGCAATGGCTTGCAAATACCACTGCTGTTTTTTAAACACAAAGAGCCTTTCGCAGGTGTGACATTTATGTCTACATTCTAACACCTGCATTACAATACCTCCTATTATACAGCAAAGCCACAGCGCATTATATAAGACAGAAGACAGCATACTTGATGGACACATTTAGGCAATGTTACGATAAAGGCTTGAACAGAGCTATTGCGAGTGAGTCATGTTGGGTGCCCACACTGTGTGTGCGTGTCTGACGTAAGCAGACAGAGGTCCGTCCACTGTAATTATTCTTTCATATACTGTTCGAGTGTGTGACTGGAGTGAGCTCACCTGTAGACTGTACAGAAGTTGAGTCAAACTCTGGACGCTCTGACTCACCTGTATTGAGCAAACACATCATAAACAAAACAATGACAAAACAGTTCTGAGCAAACCGAAGGTATCAAAATTCAATATGATGTTGACTCTAATACAGACCGCAAACTGTTCAATATATTGAATCTACACTCTTGGCTGGCATCTGCTTCCTCCGGCATATGTTGTGTTTACAGCATATTAAGACGTGCATATTGATTATCTCCCAAAATATGATATGACTCCTATACACGCTCCTCTACGCTAGTTATAATGATATGCTATATCCATAGGTTCTCTGTACTATATATGTTAGTCAGTTTCCTGGGGCCTGGACTGAAAATAGTTTTTAATACAGAATCAATATAATTAGTGCCGTTTGGGATGTTAGTGGTCTTGAAGAAGTGTTGAAGCGTCAATGGCAAGAGACAATCTTTTGTGTCAAAATCAGCACAGAACAAGTCTGCCCTCTAAAGAAAAGATTTATATCAAATCTGTTATTATCAGGATTATATCGCCATCTGGTGGACACATTACTACATTTATTTGTTACAGTTCTGAGTAATCGGCTATAAGCAACAGATTAAATTAGCCAAAATTAGCATGTTGAGGCAAAATGAACCGCAAATACTATAATAACTATACATTTATATATTATAAATCTAAATCTGAAATGTTTGTAATTCAGAATGGATGTAGTTTTATATAAAATAAGAAAACAAAAACAAGGGATTGTTACTGTTAAATATTGATCATCTCTTTTCATGAGCTTATCCCCATGTCAGCAGCACATAAACCCTTTATTAGCATGACGTACTGTACAGTGTGCCACGAGACGCCAGCAACAGCAGAAAAGACATCCAAGAAAATGAAGGCCTAATTCTTTGCTTTTATTTTTAATGAAACAGGACCCTCGAGACAGTGAAATGGACTCCTCTTATTTTAAGCTCATTAATACTTACTAACATAAAGGATGAGATGTGATAGTGGAAAAAGACTGTGAATTATTCATGTGGCGATAGGAGACTGTATTACTCACACTGAACATGGGCTTTTGGTATAAAGGCTGCAATTTAAAACACTGTACTTTTAAAACAATGTAAAATCATTCAATCTTTCTTAACCATATAACTATACGTTTATTCATAATCTTGCTTTTAAATTACCGCAATGATTGTTATGTTAAAGCGTAAGTATTGTGTAAATAATTGATGTTTTTCAGCTTGTATAAACAGGATTCAGGACTCAATTACCTTCAGCTGTATGTTGTAAGCGTCAGCGGCTGTACTGAGATTAAGGGCTTGTGCTTCCACACCTTCCTGTCCTCTGAACTCCTCCTCCTCACACTGTGCGGTGTCAGTCAGAGAGTTCTGGACCTCAAGAGATGAGGAGGAGGTGCAAGGTTCATGTTGGACCTGCTCCTCTGTGTCAGACAGACTAAGAAGAGAAGTGCAGTGGGAGGAGAGAGCTGCTTTCAAGTTCTCCGCTAATATATATAGAGAGAGAGAAATAGCAAGATATTCATAACTGCAAAGATTATGCAGCTGTAAAAAAACACTATACAACATAAATTATTTAAACATCTATTCGTGAATAATCTAAATTTTGTTAAGAAATGCAAACACATAAATGTAATCTTTTTTTAGCTGTCTGCAGCTGAGTCTCACCCTCTTTGAGAGCAGCGTTGAGCAGAACTGCAGCCTGAGGAATATCTTCAGTACTTGGTCGTACCAGCAGCCTGGGGTCTGGTCCTGCTTCACGGTGGCCAACCATGACCGACAGCTCGGCGTAGATGTGCAGTTTCTCCTCCAGATTGGCGCAGATCAACTGATCGTGGCCACACAGAGACTCTGAAAATGAAGGTTATGTTTAAAGAGAAGAGTCTTATTTGGCTTGCGTAAATTGAAAACCTTGCTGAAGGACACAGTGGAAATATAAAGTAGAAGAGATTCTGACTTAAATTATTTTAAATATGTGATGTATGTGGTATATTAAAAAACTAAAATTAGACTACAGGCTTCTTCCAAAAGATTTTCTGTATCACCTTGCAGCCTGTGAATTTTTTGGACCTTTGCTTCAGCAACTCTTCTTTCCTCTTCAGACTCGCTTGTGGTTTCATCCTCCTCTTCAGGGCAACTTAGAAAGACAAACACAAGACAAATTACTACAACCGCACACAAAAAGTGAAATCAATTAAGAATAATCGAAATTGCTATAATATAAGCATCACTACATGTGGTTTGAACAGGCATTTTATTTTGAAACCAGCAAGGCCCTACGGTACTTTTTAAAAACCCTACAACAAAAACATGCAGGCACTCAGTACATACTTCTCCACGGCTTCCCTGATGAGTCTCATCCAGGTGTTGCGCTCATCTTTGGAGGCAGCGTGCACCTCGTACATCTCAGGCCCAGCCGAAGAGGCGCTGATCAGAAACATGCCTCTCTCCTCGTTGGCCACCTCTCGCACGATCAGCTTCTGCAGGGAGATCACTGGAGGCTTCTGGTCCTGAGACACAATCATAAGAAGGTTGGTTTCAGGATAAAACACAAGTTTTTGAAGTTGAAATAGTATGATAATTGTTATAGTATAGTAATTATTGAAACCAACCACAGCAGCAAAGATGTACTTCTGATCCTTTTCCTGAAGGAACACCAATGAATCTGACAGCAAAAGTGCCAGCACATCTGTGGACAAGTGAAAGCAATGAATCAAGGTATTAAATCCATAAATTAAGTATCTCAATGAGAGCCTATAGTTCCACTGTGTCTCTAGATCTTTTCTCTGCTTGACCACATTCAAGTGATATACAGTATTGTGCGGTATTAACATTGCAAAATGCAGATTTTCCTGCACAACACCCTTAAGAACAAATTTAATTTAACATGAATTTTGTGAAACTGGGACCTTCAGTCATCAGACTCCAAATGCAATTTTTGCTTGAAATCTTTTATGTAATTCTGTCATTTTGTGTTATTAAAATTACTGGCCTTTCATGTGATAACATAAGTAAATTTTATAATATAATATTTAAAGATACATTGACATATATGCAGTGTCTGTAATCAACTATAATGTAGTTTTAAATAAAAAACAAATCAGATGAACTGAACTAAACTATGAATTAATCTTAATAAAAGTACAGTATTGTTTATTTAAAGGGATAGTTCACTCAAAAATGAAAAATTCTGTCATCATTGAATCACCCACGGGTTGTTCCAAACCAGTATAAATTTGTTCTGCTGAAAAAAAAGTTAGGTATTTGGAAGAATGTTAACAATTTTCACTTCTGGCACATCATTGACATCCATAGAAGGAAAAATTACAATGGTAAAAGTTGACCCAGAACTGTTTGCTTTCCAAAATTCTTATTTCCCAAATATCTGCTTTTGTGTTCAACAGAACATAAAAATTAAAAAGGGATAGTAAATGATGTCCTGGAACGGAAAATTGCTAACATTCTTCCAAAAATCTTTCTTAGGAGTTCAATAGAACAAATGAGTGCTGTCAACGTTAACACGCTAACGCATGCGATACATTTTTAATCAGATTAGCGTGTTAAAATAAATAACACAGTATCCGTTTATTTGGTCATCATTTGTCCAGCGTTCCTTTATACTGTATAATCACGCTCTTCTTCATGTAAAGGCCTTTTAACCATTGAAGCGCTATGAAACAGTTGCTTTGACGCGTTCAGTATAGATAGACAGCTTCTAGGCACAACGCGACAGCAGTCCAGTCTGGTGTATACAGTCAAGGGCTAAAAGCTGCGTCAGTGAATCTCTGTCAGACGGCGCACCAGCATAAAGTTCTCTTTCGTGCTTGAATGAACAAAACCACTCAATATTATGACAGAAAGCCCGATTTGTCATCTCTTAAAGGGGCCGCTGCTGTGACTCCTGTCATTCATGTTAATCAAAGAACAAAAAAAGGAATTCAATGTCTTTCGTAGCTATAATTCTGTATTTAAGGTAGAATTTAGCATTAAAGATTGTAAAGTGTTTGAGAATTTAGGGTTAGGTTATATCAATTTCTGTATATTTCCTACCTGTTAGACGTGATAGCTCTCAATTACGCTGTACTTCAATGTTGAACGACTATAATTAATGTTAAAATAGATCAAAAATCCTCAATGTAATGGAGACACCAGTTGCAGTACTAATATCAGAAAATTGGAAATCTGTTGTTTCTACATTAATTTGGAGATTAAATTTGAAATTATTAGAATGTAGAAGCATATTTAAAAACATGCATGTGATGTGTTATTCATTTTTTTTAATCGATTGACAGCACAAGAACAAATACATTTATACAGGTCTGGAACAACTTGAGGGTGAGTAAATGGTGACTTTCATCTTTGGGTGAACTATCCCTTCACTGTAGACAAACTATGGTGAATTTGAACAGTTTTTAAGTAAAGAAAAAACTGTCATGCTTTGCGAGTGTTCACACTGCGTTTAACTGAATCCTTCAGCGTGCTGACCTTTTAACCTTCCTGTGGCCGTCTTCCAGAGCAGAGGGCCCTGGTGCAGCAGAGCCCTACCGCTGGTGATGTCCTGCTTGCGGAAGGTGTGGCCGCTCTTCAGCTTGGCCGAGCATTTATTCTCCATACGACCCAACACTTCGCTCAGTCTCTGGTTTTGCTCATACTGACTCACACTCTGATCCACAGCTGAGATCAGCTCTCGGATTAGGACTAATGCACGAGACAGGTCAGCATGTTCTTCTTCCTCTGACCGAGAGAAAAGGAAGAGAGATTCATGTGTACTGTATTTATGTATCTCGATATATGTTTGTGTATGTGGGTTCGTGTGAGCAGTGAAAGGAAAATACCCTCTGTGTACTGCAGTATTCTCTCCAAGAGGACAGGGTACTTTGTGATTCGCTGCGTCACTAACAAAATGCATTCGGGGATCTCTCGTCTCCTTACTAATGAGTTGCTACTCTGTTGCTACGGATGCAAAAAGTTCACATTGTTTAATATCTGAAATCCGATGCTGTCAAAAACTATGAGCCATTGTGTGATCAGAATCTTACTTTGATGAACAGCTGGAATCTCTTGTTCTGTTGCTGAAGCTCTTTAAAGAAACTGACCGCTTCTGAGTGGTGACTGCAGAACTCGCCATAAACCTGTTTCATCTTTTCTGCATTCTCCTGGGAGAACTGTGATGGTCACAAAACACAGAGCACATTATTCAGTTTTAATTTGATGCCAATATAGTTGATCTTTTAATTTGGGCTTTGATAAAAAATACTTCAGAATAAAGTATCTCATAAACGGTACCTGTTGCAGAACAATGTCCCCCACACGGTGAATGAGGTAGTTCTTGTTGCTGTTGGGCTGGACACAGCTCTGCCGCCGTTCCCTCATCGCTGACAGGAAGTCACGGTGCAGCAGGAGTAACTCATCCAAACACGGGAAAATTCGATTAATAGTGTCCGCGTCCAGTCCGACTTCTTCCCGCATTCCCGGTCTGAAGACCTCCGCCATTATCATGAGGGTCTGAACGTGATGAAGTTCAGTCAGCATGAACTCTGAAAAACAACAAGAACACTTTAAAATAATGAAGAATGAACTGGCAGCTTGCAGAAACGGTTTCATGCAACATTTTTACTCATAGTAAAACCGTTTTCATCTGACCGTAAATGACATCCTGTCTCTTGATGTTGCGTTTTTCTTGCATCATACAGAACTGAGGCTCCACCGAAAGGCTCCATGACTCCGCCTCCAAATCCACAGCGTTCATCATTAGCTCAGTCTGCAGCGGAGAGTCAACAGAGTCTGTATGGGGAGGTGGGACACACATCAGGGTTACTTCAGAGTGCTCCTAAGTTTCCTTGTAATAAAATTAAGTAAAAGTACTGTCGGATAGGACTATCAAATGTTTAGCTCAATTTGCAAATTTACAAAGGATAGAGCAGATTATACCTTCAATAAGAGATGAATCTGTAGATGTTGAAGACTCCAACGTTTGAAGGAGATCCTCCGGTTGGGTGTGGTTTCGCCAGGGGGAGGAGTCACTATCTGCATCTGGGCTCTCACTAAGCCTTGTGATTTAAAAAATAATGTTTGTTAAAAACACCAAGATCTCACTGATTTTAATAAAACTTTGGAAGCTCTATTGGGTCCAGGCCGTGCTCCACGAGCGTGGACCCGAAGTTTTGCCCAGAAGCTTTATGGTCATGTGATATTAACAAGTTTCCCTTACCTTTTTCTAAAATATTATACCAAAGGCTAATATTATACTAAAGGCTAAGCTGCCATCAAGGCTAAATAAAGCTTAATGCAGAAAATTGTTAAAGCAGCTTCGCATCAGCTGAGTCGAAATAGTCTTGACTACTGGATCCGCGTTCCACACTTGCGTATTATTTCCCAAACCCCAAATGACACATGAATAATTATTCCACCCGTGACATCAAATATTAGCGGTCTACCCAGCGGGTGATGGTTCTGACACCATTCCACCAAACAATGCTTTTAGCTCATGAAACAGCAATAACACATGAACTGGATAAGTTTGTGACAGAATCTCTCAAATGTGCAGAAAGTTTACTCCGTGAATATTATAGTGATATGAATAGCTCTTTTTATTTTTTCATCAAATCTAAAGTAACTTAATTGTAAAATAAATTTAAATGTAAAAATATAGTCAATAAATACTCAAAAAAGTGTTTTACCTTTCAGTGACTGCAGGCACACTTCTGGACAGGGGACAGGGAAGAGGGGTGGAGTCTCGGGATGCCATCACAGGAAGAGAGGCAGAGGGGGACACCTGAGAGGATGAGGAGGAATTTTCACGCACTGTAAAATCTAAATGTGACAGAGAGGGAAAATAAAGATGAGATCAAATATAAAGTGCTGAGCAATCTACACAGGAGGCAACATTATTGACACTTCTATAGCTTCTATATCCAAAATGTCTGAAGGAGCGTTACCGAATGTCTTCTCCAAACTGCAGTTAGACTTTACACATAATATACATATATACACATACACACAACAGACTCTTTTTAATACTTATTAAAAATAAGTTTCTTGTTTTGGATTTTAAAAAACAACTTTAATCATTTGAGCCTTTTATCACTTATGATATCATCACCAGTGGCAGAAATGATGCAATAAAATGACACCATAACGATTGACAGTCATGTCACATTAAGCAATAATGTTAGAATATATAATGCCTTAATGCTTGACAATGATTATTTAATAATCAAAGATGTCATAATGGGATGAAATCATAGTGATTGTTAGCGATTACATCATAGTATGTAATAATGAGTAATGATGTCATAATGTCATAATGTGATTCCAGCATAAGAGGACGACTTTGTAATAATCGTCAGTGACGTCATAATGTGATGATGTCATAATGGTTGACAGCAATGTCATAATGAGTGATAATGTTGGGCTCACAGCCAGGTTAGCTTGTTGGGGTTCCTCCCAGTATTTAAGTTACAAATGTTTAATCAATCTGTCACAACTCACTTTGAGGAAGAGAGGCTGTCCTGCTCTTCACTGCCATTACTGAATATTTGTCATGTGGTTTCTGTAAAAGGAATTATTATTATTGATATACAGTGATGAACAACATTGTATACAGTAATAATGTGAAGCATACACTTAAAGGTATAGTTCACCCAAAAATACTGACTCAATACTGTCAATGGGGTCCAAGAACTGTTTGCTTACAACCATTCATCCAAAAATATTTTTCTGTGTTGAACCAAACAAAGAAATGTATACAGGTTTGGAACAACTGGAGAGCGAGAAATTCATGACAGAATATTTCATATTTGGGTGAACTATCCATTAAATAATGACAAAACAGGTATACGTGTCTATGAGTTTAATTATTAAAGTTAGGTGATGTGTAAGGCTTGTGCAAACACAAGCACAGGTCACCTTCTGGCACGGCGTAGTTGAGTCTTTACAGCCCTTATGGACACTCACTGCACAGTCTAGAGGAAAGAGAAGTAATCAAACCCAATCCAACAAAACAATATGGATTCTAAATAAACAGACATTACGGACTCACCACAAACCCGACACATTTTGGGGTTAAAAAACTTAAATAATGCCAATTCTTGGAACTCGAACGGACTCACATGTGCAGTGTAGAACATCTTTCCCAGAAGCTGCCTTTCCGCAGATCTGACAAAGCGTCGACCCCAGGACAGATCCCGTTGAGAACTGGTGTCCATTTACCAGCTTGTCTTTGGTTTCTCTCTCCTTCCCTTTCCCCTTAAAAAACCATGGGAAAGCCATGAGATCAATGACAGTCCACGTCACAAGGCTTTCAATTACCATGACTGCTCAAGAAACTCAACATATTCATCTTTTCTGATTTGTTTACTGCTTGTTTAGTTATTCTAAATCTGACACGCTTAACAAAAGCCACGGGAGAGTTTGCTGCTGGTGAACAGTCACAGCCAAAAGTGGGTTTAATGATTAAAAGGGGAGTCCTGTGGTTGTTTTTGGGACGAATGAATTGATTTTAACCTTCTCTTTATTCTTCCTGTTTGGATATTTATTAACAGAGATGAGCAAAAACAGCAAATTACAATAGTTTTCAATTGTGCTTTCTATAACACCAGTATTACACTACCTTTCAAAAGTGAAGGGTCACTTACTAATTCATTATTAATATTTTTGCCACGTGTTTGAATAATATTAAAATAATAGTAAACTAATCGAAACTTTGGAATAACATAAATTTGTAGTTTTACATAATAAAATAAATTATTATGTTGGCATAAATATATACTTTACATACAGTAGTAAAATCATTTCAAAATATTTCTTTAAAGGGGTCATATAACACGGCTAAAATGAATATTATCGTTTGTTCGAGATGTAAAGCAATGTGACTACTATGGAGGACGAAACCTGCAAAAACTATGAATAAATAAATGCGGAAATAACTACATAAATATACATATATTGCTGTTAAAATACATAACCAAAATATTAAATGTGTGAGTGGCTTGATCGTTCATTCATTTCTTTATGTGGTTCTGTATTTATTTTTCCTCAACACAACATGCTAATGAGAAGACTTGCAGAGTCTTGCAGCGCATGCGCATTCAATTAAGGCAAGATGCCAAGAAGCATGAAGTCTAGGCTTAAGATTGTTCTGAATACATATCAGTACGATATAAACCGACAACCCAAGCTAACGACATACAGACGGACGCCCAGACACACACAATGACACCTGCATGTCTTATGAGTGGAGCAACCTGTTCTAACTGTTCTTTTGTGACTAAAACAGGATCTAAAGCCATGTCAAAAGTACCTGTTAACTGACCTAATTTGTGTAAACATGCATTTACTCTAATATTTAAATTTAGCAGACGATGAGAATTAAGCGATATGTCATAAAAGAGCAATAGTACATTAGGTGCTAATACAAAGTTACCAGTTTCAACAAAAGCTAAACCACTACCTGTTGAGAGATAGAGGGTTAGTGCAAAAAATTTTTTCATTTGTCGAGTATTCACAGAAGAGATGGGTTTTAAGTCGTTTTTTGAAGGTTGTGAGAGATGTGGTTGACTGGACTGAGGGGCCGTGTACAGGAGACGCAAAACAATTTATGCGATTTGGCTGTCCGTTTACACGGAAACGGCGTTTTAGGGGACTGATAAAGCAAACTTTTTAAAACAGGTTTCAAAGTGCAAGTTTTTACACGCCGTTCTCATTTCCGTGTCAACCCAGAGGTACGCAAGAATGAGAAAACGACATTTTCAGAGAAAATGCACATTAGGTGTGGGGGTGTGGTATGCGCGTGTACATCCAAACACAACGAAGGAGAAATAAATACATCAATGGTGGATTACATGGGTTTTTTTGCACTGCGCAATAGTTTGTGAACGCTTTTTTAGATTTAAAATAAAAAAATAGATTTACAACACCAGTGCTATAACTACCAGCAGAGCCACCATATTATCTACAGCAAAATGTTAACACTCATTCACGGTGACGAAGGGTTTATAAACGGTGCTTTTGGATCAGACCCGGGAGGATGAGTAGATGGTGGTACAACTTTGTCGATTGCCATTGTTGACGAGCTTCAATGGAAGAACCTTTCGAACGTCCTAACTTTTCGCCATCTTGTTTGTTTATGTGCGCACGCTTCTCTTCACTAAGAATGAGGAGAAATATGTATTATGGTCTCTTTAGCGAGCAAAAAAACGTCAATCAATCGTCAGGTACTCTAATATTTTTACTTTACAAACTGATGTCGTAATACAGCATTTTAGTCATTGTTGCGCGGATCTGTGTAAACGCGGATTGTTTTAATAACGGTGTCGTGTATACGTGAAACTTTTCAAAACCGCAAAAGAAAAACTTTTCCGTTTTTCATCGTGTAAATGAGTTAGGAAGAATATTTCACCAGGAAGGAGTTGTGAAGGAGAATGAGCGTGAAAGGGACTTACTGCCCTTATGAGAAGGCATTACAAGGTGCCCTTTCACTTGCTGAACGCAGGGTTCTTGATGGGGTGTAGGAGTGTATGTAATCTCCAACTTTGAGATTACCAGGGCCTGGACAAGGAGTTGTGCTGCATGCTCAGTGAGGTAGGGTCTAACCTTTCGAATGTTGAATAAGACATATAAAGCATAAAGCAAACTCATTCATCCATCCCAAGTTAATGCTCATTCATACTGCCCGCCTACTGATGCATGATCAAAAACAAATAAAAGATTAAGGGAAAATGGTTATTATGAGTTTAGCATTTAGTTCAAAATTGTACTTCTCCGACCATTTATTTTGTTTATTTACTTTATTTGTTTATCTCACCAAAGATTAAATTATTTGTATACATATTTTAATAGAAATATGTGTATTTATGTTTTTAATTCCGCATTTATTTATTTATTATATTTATTTATTATTAATTTATTGGTCTACACAATTTAAGGATAAAAAAACTTTGTATTTTCCACATACCATGCATGTTTGTATGTATCTCCTCTTTGCTCCGCCTCTCTGAAACGCAGATTTTTTACAAACGCTCATCGCTCTGAAAAGCGAGGTGTGCTATGATTGGCCAGTTAACCAGTGCATAGTGATTGGTCGAAAACTGCAAGCGTGTGACGAAAATGTAACGACTCTTACCATACTTGGAACATCATGTTCCAAAGCAACTGTACTGACAAGTACACCCACCTCAAGAGCGTATACATTTTTGCGGCCTAATTCAAATCCTAGCACGAACTGACTAAGATATGTGGGGGTGTGGTTACACGAGGTGTTTCAGGCACGTCTGGGTGAGCATTTGCCTTTAGATAGAATGCATCTTTTGTTCCGACACTTACATTTTTGCAATTGTATGTGTCTAATACATGCATGGGCAAGTTATAGCACACCAATGACACAGAAAAACATGTATTCGCGCCATATGACCCCTTTTAAAACATTTCAGTCGAGTAACATTTCATTTTTTAAATGCAGTGTACTCTGTGTTCAACTCAATGTGTGTTTACCTTGTTCTTGTTGCGAGTACTGTACATCCGGCTCTTGATGAAGCTGAATGTGCGGCTGACTTTGTATTTTTCCGATTCGGTTTTGGAAGGGATGATATATTTGTCCCATTCCTCTTCCTCGATCCTGCAACACACAAGCCCACTCCGCTGATCACATGATACAGGTTATAATCACAAACACATGCCAGTACAGTTAGTGCTTTGTGGGATGTTAAAGGTTCCACTTAGGTAATTTGTTACAGGGTAAGTCTTGCGTTCATTTCCTGGCTGGAGGAAAATTAATAATTAGTCAGCACCTAGTTCCCTAAATAGGGCACATCAGCTGAACAGTGGGAACATTTTTTGCCTTTTGTACATACCTGATTGCAAATATTTGCACGGTTGGGGGTAAGTTGTGAGACGAGCACAATTAGGTCACATACACAGAAACTTTAAGTGGGTTATGACATATTTCAGTGCTGAAACTAAACACGCAACATTTGGAGACATTTGTCACAAAAGTTAAAAAGCAGATTTCATGCTAGCATGTGCATTCTGGATATTACAGTTAGAGGCCATCGGATGCAATACATTTAGGTTAGGTTATTAAAAGGGTCATGCCAAGTGTGCGGTTGATGTTTTAGGTTAGGGGACGCTGTATTGACATACTCTTTGAGGAATTCGGAGAGCGTGAGGTGCTGGAGGGAGTCAGCCAGCTCTGTGCTGGTCTCATCATCAGCCGACTGAGCACGTCTACGAAACCTTAACTCCCTATAGAAGTACAATACAACACTCTGAGTGTTACTAGAGTCCTCACACACACATTTATTACATTCACATTTATGCTTTTATCCAGTGTGACTGCATTCAGGCTTTACATGTCATCAGTTGAACCCATGAAGTGTGCACTGATAATGCAATGATATACCAGGTAAATACTAGTCATTCTGTACTTTCATTTGAATGTATCCTAACACAAACTGTCCCTGGATGGCGCTATTGTGCTGTGCTTTGCTTTAAAAAAAATCTGTTTACAGATGTGGCAAACATGAGGATAAAAGTGCTTTCCTCACAGATTGTGTATCTGGTTCACTAGCAACATACATAAACATATCTGTTTGTGTGCATTTACATTATGGAACTATTTTCAATCTAAATTCTCCCATTAAAGCCATTTTTTAAAAAAAGATGCCATTTCTCGAAAAGATGCCATGACCTTCGGACTGAACAGGAAGCACTCTGTGGCCTGGCAACCCTATTATCAGAGACAGTGGAGAATTCTGCTCAACATTTGTTTAATTCTCTGGTTAATGCCTCATGGAGGAATCATGACAGGTTTTTTTTTGGAGGTCTTCATTACCTTTTCTCTTGAGCTTGCTCTGATGTGCTGCTGGCCCGATGTTCTGTGGACAAGAGAAAAATGATGTTGATAAAAAGAATATACACTGAAAAGTCTATACAGTTTTATCATTTACATTCCTTCCCATGGAGTCAATTTATCGGTGGCTTTTTCAACCAACATGTCTGACATCTAGGATTTAAGAACGGTTTATTCATTGAATCTATAATATAAGTTATCTCCATAATGATCACATCATTTACTTTCCAACAACATCTTATGAAATAAGGTTGAAAAGTTTAGGCTTCCCCAACCAGCGAGCAAAGCAAAGCCATGGAGATGAGGAACCATAGCACACACATACAGTACGGTACATACATTCATACACATCAACATGACAATGTTACAACGTTAAACAAACACACACACTTGTCATTTTGTCAACTGTACACATGCTCTCACATATACATGTTAATCAGTGCACCGTGGAATGGAGGGCGAGCAGTAGAGCGGGCGAGCAAGAGAGCAGGCGTGCTGTCGTGGCTGTACTTACTAACAGGGTTGAGCAGAGAGAGAGATTTAGACAGAGACAGTGCCTGTAGGAGAGACCTGCTGCCACTGCTGCTGGAGAGGCCGCCATCTACAGGACACAGCGGACATGACACATACTACAGCCCAGCGCTACTCTACAGTACATTCTTACAAGCAGCAAAGGGGAGTGTGTGCTGCATTTGAGACGTTGAATGAAATAACAATCAGTTATACTGTAAGAAGCAATACCCAATAAGTAAATCGATCTTTTATTCATAAACTTCAAAATAGAAACAGCAGCACAATTTGACTGTGTCTCATAACCATTCGTGCCTATTAAATCCACATATTCGCTCCGGGTAGAGAATGTAAAAAGGTTTTGAGACACAGCCATCCCCTCTCCATATATCTGTTAGTAGCCATTGTGTGTCTTTTGACTACAGTTTTGTTAGTGACTGCCAAACATGCTTCTTATGACGATCAAAGACGACTATTTCACTGACTTGAGCACCACAGAGAAAAGATCTATGTTTCTGTAACTGCCACAGATAGTAGTTCTTACTAGGAAACTACATATCTATAGATGTCAACGAATGCAGATCATCTGATGGTCAAAAACCGTGCCATGTGCAGAATTAATAACTATGGTGAAACAACAGATCCAAAGAGAACGCAAGCTAAAGGAACACCATGGGAAACAATTATATAAAATTATACCTCTCTGCTTAGTCATCTACACCAGTGGTTTTTGTGGCATTTGATAAAATATAGAAATGTATAATACATTTTGTGCAATCAAACATCAGCTAAATAAGTCCACCAAACAAAATGATTGATGTTCCAGCAGTGTATAATAAATATGTTTTTGTCATAATTAAAGTTCTACATTATGGTCAAGATATTTATTTGGGGGACGAAAGAAATCGTTTAAGAACCGCTGATCTACACAGTAATGAGAAGACAAAGAAGATCACGTGACAGTTTTTTTTATGGTATTCGACTATCTGGTAAAATACATGAATTGTTGTAAAAGGTTAGAGGATCTGACCTTGGTTGAAGTCGGTGGGTGGAGGCTGGGCATCCCTACTGAATCGTGGAGGCAGCAGGCTAACTTTGGGAGAGGTGTAGGAATATGAACGAAGACGAATACCTTGCTCAACGTCCTGAGAAGAAGAAAAAAATAATAATTTTACTTCAAAATGCTCACAAATTAAATATGGTGGTTATGATGGCACTAAAATCTTTCTTCAGGTACAGTCAACTGTATCTGTGTATAGCCTGTTTTACTGAAGTAACGTTTATAAAGTAAGGTTGTAAACTCTGCAGGTTCTGTTTTATTTCAATGTGGGTGTGGTACCTTTGCAGGGGCGGGGTTAGATGCAGAGGAGGCAGAGTGTGAACGAGTGCAGGTAAGATCAGGGGTAGGGTTGCATTTAATACGCTCGTCTCCGTTGTGTTTGAGCTCGAGGGCTGGCTGCGGAAGAGGCTTCTTCATTAAAATGTCGTCATCGTCATCCTCTTCACTGTCCATTTCCAAGGCCACCAAACTCGGGCTTAGAAAGAGGATTGGACTTCTAAAAATTCTCAACAACCACTGCGAGTAAGACGACCATCACTTAAAGCACTGGAAATAATAAATTATTTTGCTGGATATCTCACAGAAAAACTTTGGGCAAGCTTTGGAGGCATTTTAAACTTACCCAAAGTTCATTTCTGTTTATGCATTACAACCGTGAAGAAGAGAACAGTAAAGTGTCTCGCTTTATGGGGCATCTGCATGCAGCAAATAGGTCCCAGGTAACTCGTCATTTTACCCATTGTATATTGTTTGCGTGTCCAGTTTTACAAGCAGAATGTTTACAGAATTTTCTGTTTTTTACATCTCCAACAAAATGGTAGGACATCCAAACATCAAGATCTAATTTTGTCTTTACATGTGGGTTTGAGTACATAAAAATAAACTGTTGGGCAACTGTTTTTGCATCACAATCATGCTGAAGTAAATGTCATGTAAATTGACCAAAACCGCATTACATGCACATCAACATAGGTAGGCTTACCTCAGGTCATATGACTCTGTAGGTGAGTTTGAAGTGTTACAGGACTGTTCAGCAGGTCGGGTGGTCCGCATGAGTCTATCCAGCATCAATCCTGCTGGAGACGTTGGGGAAAAGGAACGAGAGGCAGGAGACCTTCCCTTTCGCTCTTCTTCATCTTTAATAAGTGGAGGCATATCTGTTGCCCCTGGTGGTAGGACCCCTGACATTTGCCAAACCCCACTGTCTGTCCCAGAGCTGTCCTCTGTGACACCAGGAACAGTGTACTTCAGATTGAAGTCATCATCCTACATTAAAAGAAAACCAAATGCGTTTTCCGGTTATTGATGTCATTTATGTTTTTAGGTTGCTACGTCTAAGTTTATGAAAATCTGTTGGCAGTATCATAGAATCACATCTTCAATAATGTTAAACTTAAGAGCTTTGTTTTGACAAAGTTCAGCAAGCGTTGTGACTTGAGGTTTAGGATATAATCTTCCAAAACCCAGACAGAAATGACGTTCCCTGAGAAAATCAATCACACGATAAATACACTAAATGAAAAGAGGAAAGGAAGCAGTAGGGATTTTGATGAAAAAGGGTGTCTGTAGATCTGTAATACAGAGATGATCTGCAGATCTGTAATACAGAGGTGATCTGCATGAGCAACGTTGTGTCTGACCTTAGTGGAGCTTCTAAGCATTGCTGTGAGTCTGACGGAAGCAGCGTCTGCGGAATGAAGTTGAAACGGAGTGCAGGAGCCAGGAGAGGAACACATCTCTGTAAAAAAAAATTAATCGATCAAGTCGTGTGTGTGTGTGCGTGTGTGTGTGTGTGTGTGTGTGTGTGTGTGTGTGTGTGTCAATAAGCACTAAACTACTGAAATAAATATTTTTTACAACAAAGTTTTGTTTGAATCTCAGTGTGTCATTAATGAAGAACTAAGATAAAAATAGAACTTCTGAATTTTAGAATGATGTAAAGAACAGCTGTCACCCTATATATGGTTGCCTGCTTTGTTTTTCTGTTCTTTGGAAAGACCGATCGCCAGCATGCATGTGTTTGGGCCATCTTTGAATGCCAAGAAGGCAGAGGAAAGCAGTTAAAAAGAAAACACAACTACGGCATGGTCTCTTTACTGCCATTCAATTTTGTTTTTCAATGCTTTTGCCTTCCTTTCACAAAGTTACGAGAATGCTTAACCCAGAAATGAACATTTTGTCATAATTGACTTATCCTTAAGTTGTTAGAAAACTGCATGCTATATACTAGGTTTTTTTGAGATACACAAACTAGAAATAGAAGAATAATGAGTACCGTATGTACACTGTACTTAAAGGGATAGTTCACTCAAATATGAACATTCTGTCATCATTTACTCACCCTCTGGTTGTTCCAAACTCGTTTTATTGTATTTGTTCTGATTAACACAATGGATGTCAGGGTCCAAACAAATCTCATCCCCCATTGACTACTGTAGTATTTATTTTCTCTGCTATGGCAGTAAATGGGGGATGACATCTGTTTGGTTACTGACATTCTTCCAAATATCTTTCCTACTGTCCAGCAGAACAAGGAAATTTATGTCATGTTTGGAACAACCTGGGGTTGAGTAAATGATGACAGGATTTCATTTTGGGCTGAACTATCCCTATTTATTTGTTGTTTATTATTGCACAAGTTTTGCACACATTTTTTTAAAAGTAAATTTTACTTAATTTGTGTTATTTGTAGTAAATTTTACTTAAAGTTTTTGCAGTTATTTCTTTTTAGAAAATCCAATGTTTTACAGTGTAGCTCTTAATGTATGACATCAGCTTGCTTTGACCAAATGTTGTCATGTTCTGAAAAGGTGGTTTGATACTATAAACGCTGCCCATATGACACATCTTCAGCAAAAGACTTGAAGTGTTTTGAAAGATGCGAAATACAGCACATAAAGCTTTAATGATGTATTCACATTTTATAAATACAGTATGGAGGCAAACATCGACTAAGCAAGACCTAGGGAAATGTGTACAACGAAGCTACGGGCTTCAAAAGATGTAGCACACAACCCCATTGACTTTTATGATACTTTGAAGTGCTTTTTTGTGTTGACAGCTTGAAAGTCCCTTTCCACTATGAACCTTCATTTGTGTCATGGTAAAAACACCAGAATAGAAGTCTGTAAACAACGACAGTATTTTAATGCTATATTCCCTGTATATTTCTGACATTAACCAACATTTTAAACAAAGTTGAATAAATCAACAGTAAGGTTTATTTGTCAACAGTTTTTTGCTCTTTGCTAATGCATCAACTAAATTGAAACCTTATTGTAATGTTACCAGGAAATGTTGCCGTATTGACAGGCCTTAGTTAAATTAGCACAATTAAGCAGTGCAAGCTGTTTTAAGTAAAGATAACTCAAACTTGCATTTTGGTCTGATAATAGAAACTGGGCCACTGTAAAATACTGTATGTTATTGACTTAAGTGTGATTAATGTGTTTAGTTAATGCACTGGATATATATAGTTAGAATATATATAAATATAGTTAGAAGGGATGACATCAGAATCAGTGATACATTGTGTACGTAAGAACTGTGTTACATGGAATCTACATTAAACAGTGACTCTGATTCCAAAATACACGCAGAGAAACACTCCCTCTGCATGAAGCCTGAGATGTTCTCTGGCTCAACATTGTGAAGGAAATCCTGTCAATTAAAACGGAATGTCCTACATATGCATGAAAAGTGTTGCAGGGCCAAACACATTCAATATAGACCTACATTCAATATGCATTCCTAGACAGCAATGAATATTCAATTGAGAGCAAAATGGAGACTTTCAGGTTTTTCCCCAGTGTCCTCACAAGTGTCTCCTTTGAAGTTTTAGATCTTAATGTCACACAGTATGCTTTGATTTACCAATATACCAAACCCAGAAAACCTTTATTTGTTTTTAGACATTTTTAGGGGAACCGCTGTCACTTCAATCAGAGAAATCTTTTAAGTCTTCTATACTCTGAGACAGCAGTAACATTTTGGCTCCTGACACACACACTTAGAAGTTTTGCCAATGCTGCCAACGTGGTTCACTGGAAATACCATTTTGGCTTATTCTTACAAACTTTTATATGCTAGAAGAAAACACCAATCCATTTATAAAACAAGATCTTCCTTATATTTCACACAACGTCAAAATAAACACAAACATGGCAAGATTCAATTTCAATGGAAAGGTCTGTATATGTTGGCACATAATGAGTTGCATGTGTCTTGGCAAAGGATGAGCGTACACATTTAAATTAAGCCGAGATTCCGATAACTCGGAGGGGCACCCCATACGCTGTCATAAAGGATGCGTGTGAAAGCCTTCCAACAACAACGGAAAAATCTAAACCTGACGTCAACTCACTCATTCATCTCCACTCACACACAGGCCTGACTTATGAAATCACTTCTGCATGAAACGCAAACGCAACTCAGGTACAGATCCCATCACCACAAAAGCAGATTTGCTACTGCATTTTTAATGCCAGCAACACATTTTACATTTACATTTAGGCAACACAAATAAAGACTAGTTGATGCAGTTCTGCATGAAACTGACATAAGCTTATAGAAACTAGGTGAACACTTCAAATGGCTCATGAGAAGAGACCTGTGGTCATGGTAGCATGGTATCGCATAACGTTTACAATAAATGTATTCATTCATAAAGTGATTTACAAATGAAGAAACATTGTATCATGGTTATAAATCAATGCACATTATTGATATTAATTTTTATAGACCAGCCAGATTAAAACGATCGTTGTATTTAATTACCATATAAAAGAAACTGTGGAAAAAACAGCTGGAAACTCACATTTTTTATTATTTTTAGCTTTCAAAGCTGTAACTCATTGCGGAGTGAAGCTTCTAATGATCTACAGGCCAACACAACAAACTCAGCTATTATTCTATAACACGGTTTTGGTTCAGATGCTGGCTTGTACAGAATTAAACAAATCCAGTCAATGAGACAAAAACATTCGACCTGAAACATTTTATCTGGTTTTCTTTTTGTTACATGTGTCAATGGTTACAGTATGTTTTCTCTCCCAGATTCTCTCATTACCTGCTTTTGGTGTCCGCCTCCTGATTCTCATCTTTGGAAAGGATGGCCACGAGTAGTTAAACGGAGAGTCTGAGTCAGAATCCATGTTATTATTTTCGTCAACAGTTCCGTTCTGAGAAACGCATAATCTTATTGTAACCGTGGAGTTAAATGAACACAGGAGTTGGAAGACACCTTTCCAAAAACCCAGATTCCACAGATAAGCGTTCAAGAGATAGCACCGATGTGTCTGAGTGTGTTTGTGTGTGCACGCAAGTGTGTGAGAAGGTGGGTTCGGTCTAAAAGCTCTCTACTCCCACTTTTTTTTGTTGCAGGCAGAGTCAGGACTGACTTCAGACACGGGAGACCACGACAGAGGTTTTTTTTAAACTAAGATGTCTGTAAGAATCTGAAGGTCAGCCAAGGTTTAGTAATCATTAACCATACGTGCTAATAAAACCCTGTGAGGTCCTGGGATTCAGAAAGACACACCTCCCCTAAGCTCCTTAGAAACAATAATAAAGACAACTGTGGAAAATTTCAACATATCTTTACTATGTAAACAATGCTTTATTAAATCACATCTCATTTCAGACAAACTTCCCACTAGAAAGAATGAGTCATGTATTGTTTCACTCAAAAAAGACATGCAACATGCATTTATTTAGACTTAAAAAATCGTTCTGAATGAACAGCAAACAACTGGCCACAATATATCTAACAAAGAGCATGCTCTCAACAGTCTAAAGACTTATTAAATTGGCTATGTCTGTCAGAGTTTCCTATTTAATATGTTGACTGAAAAAACATTGCTATGCTTCTGTGCAAAACACGACTTTACTGGATAACCAAAACTAGTGGAAAAGCTTTCCTGTAACTCAGTGGTAAGAGCGTGGCGCTAACAACGCCAAGGTCATGGGTTCGATCCCAGGGGATTGCACATACTTAGGAACAAATGTATAGTATAATGCAATGCACGTCGCTTTGGATAAAAGCGTTTGCCAAATGCATTTAAAGAAAAAGCCCCAAACATTACTTTAAAGTTTGTCTACATTAACAAACGTTCCACCTAATACCAAGCTAATACAGAGAACACGGTGAAAACATCAGCCAATTAGAATAAGTCCATGCCATACACTAAGCCCTACAAAACTGAACAAACCCTATACAAACTCAACCATACACAGAGAACACCCCCACAAACCCAACCTCACACAGGCTCAATGCAGCATCGACTAAATGCTCTATATCTATATAAGTCTTCCTCAATATAGAAATCATCAGACATTTTGCAAAGATCAGCTTATATACAGCGTGCGTCTACTTGTAAACACAGAGTTGAGCTTACGGTTTGTTAGTCAGAACGCGGCTCTGCCCCCACCGCATGTGCTTGCATCAAAATCCTCTTGTTGACATGCATCATAGACTGACAAGACAGAGGAGAATATATCGATTAAGTTTGTTATTTTGGTTTGTAAATCAATTGAGCCACAATGAGCGGATGGACCAATTTAACAATGTCTTCAGTACTTTTCTGGACCTTGACAAAAACTGTAACCATGATATCTATGAAGAAAATCTCACAGAAGATATCTTTATTTGTGTCCACAGTGTGCCTCATTTCACAAGGTAAGCCTCATGCCCATGTAGGGAAAGCTCGTACATGAACCAGGTGGAATGGAGAAACCAGTAAAGGCATTTGTATTAGAATGTGGAACACGTTCTCTAAGATGAGCTAACTGTTAAAGCATCATGTTAAATGTTAACATGATGCTTTAACAGTTAGATCATCCCAGAGAATGTGTTCCACATTCTAATACAAATGCCCTTACTGAGCTTTTGTGCAAGTTCAAAAATCTACTTAAAACATTCGTGCGACTTTACAGTTGAAACAGTGAATGAGTAGGTCAGGGAATGGATTGAAGTGCCAAATTCAATTAAAAAATAAAAAAGCCCTATTGTCTGTTCCCTTTGCTGAACTATAAATTATTCACAAAAAGTTCACTTTTTGAACTGCATTAATACAAGTACAGTATATTGCTGCTGTCCTCCTGAAACCTTGCATCTCCATATTTTGTGATTTTTATTTATTTTGCCATAAATCATTATTAGTCACTATTTATGTTTGTCACTTGGTTTTGCAAATATCTAACCTATAGAAAGAATTGAAAAGGGCTTGTCAACTTTGACAACAAAGTGTTTGAACATCTAAAAAGTACAGTGTTTTTTCCATTTTCTGAAAAACAGTGACATTGGTAGCAGAAGGACGACGAAATATTTAAAACGGCAATAACGGTGTCCAAATTGGTTAATTAATTCAGCACCACTGACACAAAGCTAAACAAAACATGCCTGAACAGAATTTTTTTTAAATAGAAAATGAGTCTGTTCAGTTGCCAGTCAATGATGCTATTGTGGATGTACAAGTAATGCAATGTAATGGTTGCACGACGTAGAGTATACCTAAAAACAAAAAATGGATGCTGTAAAAAATCTGACCTCAACTCAATTTTCTATTGACTTGTTGCATCTAAATCTTCAATTGGCAAAACTGTTCATAAAATGTACAGGATTTTAATCAAGTTCATAAGTGAAGCACTGACAAATTGTGTGACATTTTCCTTTGTGAAATAATCTTATATAAAAATCGAATAAGTACGGAAGCCGTAAAGTGCCAAACAAAATAACAAATCTAAAAGCCAAAAAACTAATCCTGAATCACAATTACAAATCTGAAAACGCAACACCAAATCTGAAAACACATAAACAAACCATAAAGCACAACAACAATTCCGGAAACAAAATAACAAGTCAGAAAACTCAATGACAAATCGGTAAAACCGGAAAAGGTATGTTGTCTTTTGTGTGACGGGGTAGTTACTAGCAATAAGAAGCGATGAACGTGAAATGAAATAAAAACATAACACATTCACTTGATAATAATTTATATTTACTTATATGAAGCTTCATGGTTCATTAACAGGGTCATATTATATACTTTTGAAACATAACAGGCCTAGTATTTTGTATTTACATACTGTCAAATTTAAGTGCTGAAACCATTTTGCCCAGTCTAAAACGAATGCGGACTAAAACTTAGCAGCAAGAAACTACTTCCTGACATCAAATCTTTTGGATCTGACGTCAGACTGTGGCACATGACCACTATTTAGTTTTTAGCATCTTGGTCAGTTCAGTAATGGTGAGCTTGTAAGAGGATGTGGGATAAAAACCATAATATATATATATATATGTAAATGAGATAACTCTTTTTCAAAAATCATGTTTTTTTATTATGTTTTTATTGTGTTGGTTAGCTGTTTTTTGTTATTGTGGCTTGAATCAAAACAAACCAACCTCAGTTTGATTGATGTGCACAATAAATAACATCATTTTTGTTACCTCATTTTGGAACCAAACACTTCATATATATATAATAGAGAAAGATTTTAATCCACTACTGTCATAAAAACAGCAATGTAACTAAACACAGACAAACACAAGTAGTAACAGACAAATACAGCAGCAAAATGAACATGCGATGAAATGGACGGATGTATCTGTACCTGTGTAAAGCGTGTTTAGATCGTCTTCCTCTTCATCAAGACAAAGAACAAGCTGTTCTTCGAAGACCTGAAAAACAAGATGTCAAAAATAAGCTCGCACACTGTTTTCAAGAACAAAATAAGAGCACGGGTATTAACATCTGTCCATTAGAGAGCGGAAGAACCCACAAGCCAAGGAGAGCACAAACGATAGTGATCCATTACAGAGGTTCTGATTCCAAGAATCAATTTACACACACGCAAAAGAATGATTCAACTCACACTATCCACCAGGGTACGGTCTTCAGGTAACAGCGGCCTGTTCCGATCTGAGAAGCAGAAATAACACAATATGAAAAACTCACATCCATTTGGACACAAGCTTGGAATAAATATTAAAAAGGACACGTTTTTTAAACTCGAGATGAAAAAAAGGAGAGAAACCAGCAAGCACAAACACGCCATTCAGTAAGAAAAACCACAATCACCATGGTGAACAGTGACAGGAAGTGTCTACACATTAAGGTCGAGAGGTCACAGGGGCTAAACTTGCAGGGATTCCGGCTGTCAACACATGAAGCTGGCATTTTCTTTCTCTCTTTTAATAGAACTGACATAACTCAACTCAATTTTTCCTTATCAGTCCAACTGTGGGCTGGTTATTTCTTAGTCCTCTCTTAACCCTCCCAAATATACAGTGTCACTCTCTCTCTGAGCCCACCCAAGAGGAATGTGTCTCCTCATACTGGACATGTTTGGGAAACCAGCCGGAGGTCCCTCACAAAGACCGCTCTGTGTATGTGTGTGTGTGTGTGTGTGTGTGTGTGTGTGTGTGTGTGTGCATTAGTGTATGTGTATTCCACATCCCACATTCTACCACAATGTCCTCCTGAGTGAGCCAAATTCACCCAATGTACTCTAACAACCCTGCCAGAACTAACTCACAGTGACAGACAGAGAAAAAGAGGATGGTGTAAGGAGATTCGGGGTCAAGAAGAGGCAGGGTTCCCACTCGAAGCCAAATGTCAAATTCCCTGACTTTCCATAACTAAAAAGTTGAATTTCCTTGACCTATAATGAATGAAACCCAGTCTTTGAATTGGTCGTTTTTTTGCCAAAGCTCTTGAAATGTCTTGAAATTTTGCCTTATTTATTAGCTACAGGTGACTGCATTTGACTTAAGTGATCACCAGGTGAAAAGCAAGAAGGGAATAAAATGGTGCTTAAGATAACCATAACAATACGCAAAAATGTGTTCAAAAATCAAACAAGATAAAAAAAGCTAGTATTCTGATAAATGGAAACTAAAATTTAAAGCGACAAACAAAAAATCCCTGTTATTCCATGGTTCTGACAAAACATTTTTTTAATTCCATGACTTTCAATGTCTGGAATAAACCTTGTAAAATTCCATGATATTCCAGAAATACCATGACCCGTGGGAACCCTGAAGAGGGAACGAAACAAGAGACAAATAGAAAAAATACGGAATAAAGTGGAGGAGAATTGAGATTGAGAGAGAGCCAAAATGGTTCTAATTTAGAAAAGTCAAAGTTGAAAGAATACTGCATGTCATTTTGCTTATTTTCACTAATGCTAACAAGGCCAAAAATGTGGACAGAAAAACAATCATGATTAAAATGCAAAATGCATTCAAAGACCTCAGGGTTCGAGAAAAACAGAGGTGACTCACCTCTGTCAAATAAATTACATATGCGTGTGTTCCCTTCAGACGACTCTCTCAGACGCCTTACCTGTAACACACCAGACAGACTAAGAATGCTGATAGAGAATCAGATTTGTGTTTTGACATTAATGGGATAAATCATAACGAAATGCAGCATAAAGAAAATGCATCATTCCTAATCTGCTTTTATGCAGCTGGGCAATTTCATGCAAATGTCAACCTTACCATGAAAAAAACGTTAAACCAAAGGTTTTTGCTATAGTGACTACCCAGATGTCAACCTTCGGTGGTTGAAATACCCATGTGAAAAATTTAGTGCATGAAGTCAGGTAAGTACCATTTTCAGGATTATCTCATCCATAACACTACATATTCCTCATATATGCACACATGAAAAACTAAACAAATAAACTTTTTATGTTCTAAAAACAGGCTTCCTTCTCCATGTGTTGGGTATTATTGCTTCTGGTTTGTGTATTTTATACTGCGTTTAAGATCACAGGTACATGATTTACAGCAAAAGTATTCTCCCTTGGCGTTTTTTGTTTTGTCTGTCAACAGTTGTTATACATGAAATACCAGTCTGCTACTCAAAGCAATAAAAGACACTGTAATAATGGTTTGTAAAGTTATGACTTTCATTTTATGAGCCTCACTTATAGACTCATAAAACCATTTTCACACATAACGTAACATGCTTTGAAACATGTATATATATCCAGAGGTAACTTTCTGTAAAATCATAAAAGAAATTGCCTTCTCCAACTTAATGTGCACAGACAACAATATAAGAAAGCATTTTTTTCTCAGTGCTTTCAGCATTGCTCAGTTCATTTGACAGGATTGAAAAAGCAACGATAGTTCCATCAATGGTGTGAGTTTGGGGTGGGATTATTAGTTTGATCAAACCGATTAGCAGTTCTGTTTAATAACACTACTTTAGCTAAATAACTAAGCTAAACATATCAATTCATGACTTTCATATAGACATTCATATCATATGTAAAATGCTTTAAAGAGAACTACCCTTAAGGTGTAGCTTCCACGTGAATATACTGACAGTACAGTGCACGCCACACAACAGGTATTAGTTGACATTGCACAACCGTGTATACACAGAGGATTAGCAGGTGTGTCATAACTGATGCTAAAATGGATGCAAGGAATAAGCAGCGGTTTATCAAAATAAACGCCCTGGAACTTTTAATGACTAGTTTTGACTAAGTATCTTGATTCAGTACCAGTTACTGTATATACCAGAGCATTTTAATTCACACAAGATTTGGGGTGAGCACCCCCTACTGGCCTCAAAAACACTTTGTTCAAAACCTTGAGGTCCTTCATCAATAATGAGACCAGGCTCAACCCCTGCTTGGTCAAAGAGGCAAAAAACTGCAGACTGACAGAAGCTATAAACATCATGGTAAAACTGTTTTCTTCATCTTTTTTCTTAGCTCAGAGTTTAGACAAAAGTTTAAGGTTTTCAATATAGAGCACAATTCATAGCATATGCAAATGCGAACTCACCCGTGTGAGCGTCTCTGTTTCTTTGCACCTCTCTCTGTACAGCTGGATGCAGCTTTGTGCATCTATTTGTGTGCTGTGTTTGACAGACAGGCAAACCCAGTCGGTGAAAGGGCAGAAACGGAGCTGGTGCGAGCCGTCGGTCCAGACCTGACACATCCACACAGGCTTGGAGAGGCTGATCATAACATGACTTAGTCAGAATAAGTCGTTACTGTAACGTTACTGTAAACTTTAACAATAACATCACGAAGGTGACACGTGTGATTAATTAATCTTTTCTCAATCTGGATCTTATTATTGTGTAATACTGGACGGAATGACTCACTTTGTTAAAGTGCTGATGAGCGTCGGGTCTCTTTGCTTTTCAGTCAGCGTAAGAGAACTTGGTTCTTCCACGCTGACTGTGGGAACCATCCCCTGACCTTCAGACATCTGGAGGAGGAAGTGACAGAGGTGGGAAAACCCTAAACATCCGGCCGTGTAAAGAAGAGTCTGAAGATCTGAAATTAAGAGAGAAATGTGTAAACTACACAACATGATAAAATGTATTCTGGGATCGAACAAACAATGAGAATTACACATAGCCCTGTGAAAAATACAGTTCCATAATTCCCTCGTACACTTTCACATCAAGGAGTTAAAAATGAAAACACACAGTTAATCTCTGGTGTTTTCTGCACTATGGAATAATATGTTATTTTTGAAGTTCACATGTGTGTATTCTCTGTTTAGAAAATAATTAAGATATTTGTAAAACACATTGGTAAACACGACCACTAAAAACATGGCCTGACAACCAAATCGCTCAACCAATAACGGGATTTCCTGTTGTTTGACAGATGAGGGGAGCTTCCTGGAAACCTGTACTAAAAACATTTTATTTTTTCAAATTCTATTTGTGACCCTGGACGACATTTCCAGTCGTTTTTTCGATATTGAGATTTTTACAATCACCTGAAAGCAGAATAAACAAGATTTCTATTGATGTAAAGGACGGGTTGTTAGGACAGGACAATATTTTGCGGAGATACAGCTGTTTAAAACTCTGAATATAGAGAAAATTCCCTCTGATTAACAACTTCAATCCTCTCACAGAAATACATTTTTTATATATTTAGTGTAGGGAATTTACTAAATATCTTCATGGAACAATGATATTTACTTAATATCCTAATTATTTTGGGCATAAAAGAAAAATCGATCATTTTGACCCATACAAGAATGTATTTTTGGCTTTTACTGGCTGGTTTTGTAATCCAGGGTCACATTTCGTGATGCAAGTCTCCCAGTCATGTCACACAGCTTTAATTGTTTATCAATGTTTCTGTTTTTGTGTGTCACATGTCTAGTAAGAGAAACCAGAGAGATATTAGGTCAAAACCTGCCCATCAGGTCATCACAATACCCCAACTCACAAACAAAGGCACACACATAATGAATTCAAACAAACTGTCGGAGAATAAACAACCATGTTCATATGAATGAACTTCAGGATGTACAAGAGAAAAAGAGTTAAGCAGATAAAGCCTTTTACAGGTGTGGGATTAGTCAAACTAAGGACAGGGTGTCGACAGAAAAACGGAACGGGACACGAGGAAACCAGACTGGTGTGTTCGTAAAACACGACACGCACATGCACACACGCAAACACCCAATTGATCGAACAGATGTCTGCCACTCTTTGCTTGTATTGAGTGAGGTAGTTGACCGTGCACACAGCTGTTTTGATTTAAGAGAGTAGTGAGGTGAGGCATTTCCAACTGCTTCTTGTTCACCGCAAGCACTTCACTTCTATATTTTGGATAAACTTACCGAAACTTGACCAGTCGTTTGCTACATTTGCCATGTCGGTGAAATTTAAACAATTGCTCATCTCACAAGAACCGTTTATGTGAACAATTCACTAACATTGATAGTTACGAAAGTTATTTGATTGTTTAAAATAATATATACAGCCACGGAAAATATTAAGAGACCATTTCAGAGACCGTTTCTCTGATTTTAAAATGTACTATTCATAGGTATGGGTTTAGGTAAAATGTTCATTTTTGTTTCATTCTGTGAACCACTAACAACAGTTTCTTTCATGCATTTGTTTGGAAAAACATGATGAACAGGTCAAAATAACAGAAAAGATGGTCTGTAATACTGCAAAGTTCATATTCACTTCCAAGCAATACAACAGTAATATTTGTATATTGTGTATTTAGGAAAAGGTTTTTTTATGTTATGACATCCCTTTCTATCACAGTTTTTATGTGTCTTGTCATGCTGTCAGTCTTTCACATTGCCGTTGTATGACTTTATGTCACTCCTGAGGTAAGATTTTGTTGAAATTCAACAGACACTGGACTAGAATGGCCACAATACATCTAGACATGCTAATTTGAAATGAAAATTTAGACCGCTTTCTTTTATTCCCCGCTGCTGTATGTGCACTTTACAGTAAGGTGCTTCAGATAAAAGCGTCTGCCAAATGCATGAAATGTCAATGTACATACATTACATATCTGACATGAGAATGTCCAGCGAAGACTTTGTATCACATTATTTTGGTGAACAATGTGTTTCTCAGAGTAAAAAGAACGTTGCTAAAAAGTGCCGTCATAAATTTAAACTGACATGTCGTTCCACAGACAAAGCAATGAAATGAACGCCAATTTAGTTGTGCAATTTACCGCGAACAACAGCTGGTGTTAAGTAAGGGGCCCCTGTGTGCGCTAAAGACTCTCTTTAAATCTTTCCCTCTTCTCACTGTTTAAGAAATTAGTTGATGTTCCATGAAAGAATGAGCACAGTAACCATTCCAATTTGCATACCAATTTGCGCCATAGCATAGTGACAGTTTACGGAAGGAAAAAATGCACAAAGATAAAAATAGATGATTATGTAAACAACAACCTACAGTCCATGTTAAATAAATATCCTGGGGCAGTACCAATACCAAATCCTCTGGAGTGAAACTGTGGAAGTTACTATTATACATGTAAGGATCAATCGAAATTGTTTTACTCTGCGTTTGTTTTCCTAATTCAAATGAATGATTCTACTATAATTAAATATGGAGGAATGAAAGTAAAACAAATTGTGCTTCTGAAAACAAACAAAGATGTTCCAACTCGCCTACTAAAACACAAGTAATCACAAAATACAAAAATAATTGACACGTTGACACTAAGGACATCAAAAATGATGAAAAGCAATCTCAAAAAAGGGGACAACATAAGTCATATTATTGTTTACTATATCAGTGTATACGCCTGGCATTGACTTTTAGTCACATGTGAAGCATGCTGTCGCACCCAACATTCATCTGATGCAACATCAGTGTTTCCTTAAGTGGGAAATCCAATTTTTATATATAACGATTAGTGTTGGATCTTTTTCTGAGACATGTGGTACTACACACAACACAAAATCAGAGCCATTCACTTGATGAGTCTGGATTCGAAGTGAATACAAAACACTATTACTTAGAGTTACTCAGTTGTAACTAAAGGGTTGTAGAATTTAGTCCTGTGATCTACTAACAAGCTATAACACAGTGTGCAGAGCTCTAAAGGTTTAAATAGTTCTGTGATAATCCGAATGGATGTAATTTCTTTAACACAGACGTATCTTACATACAAGTTTGTCAAATGGAAAATTTGTCAAATGGAAAATTTATCAAATGTCATGAAATGATCACAAGATGTGATTAAAACAGTGATTCATATTTCCAAAATATGATTCGCATGACTACAGTCATGGATATGGTGAATTGAAGGTTTCCTTGTTTTTCTCAGAATGAATTTGTTTGAAGAGTTGCCAAATGTACTTGTACTTAACAGTCAGAATCCAGTGTAAACAAGGACAAAATAAGGGTTAGCAGTACTGGAAGGATATGGAACAAAAGAAATTGTAATTGACTGACCTTGATTCACCCGTCTAGTTCGGCCGTCCCATTCCAGAAAGTGCAAGTTAGCCAGGGCCTGTGTGATTTTTTTATCAAAACCATTGTGTTGTCCCGCTGTGCATGTGTGCTTTGGAACAGCCTTAGAAGTTCTTGAACCTTCTCTCAGGCTGTAATGTTCCTGATCACAAACACATAGCCCCTGTTTTGTCTCATCTGGTACTTTAGATTGAAATAATTCCTTCGGATCAGAAATCCAATCCGTCTCATGCTGTCCAGTCTTATCTAAATGATTCTGTTTAGATGAGATTTCGTTCTCCAAGCAGTATTTCCTTAGGATGTCCTCATGGTTACTGGAGGTCAAGGGATCAGAGGTTATCAGCTGCACCGCCACCTCTTGAGCCTCATCTTCTATGTACTCCAGAAACAGCTCTTTTGAATGGGAGAGGGGGCTGATGGGAAAATTACAGATGGACCTCACACAGCTGTAGAACTTCACAGACACTTTCTCAGGAACATCATGACCTTGGAGGAAAAAGAGAGATTGGTCGAAGTTTAATCACAAAGATGTATTAATAGATAAAATTAGGCCAGTGTATATATACGAATATATGTGCAAACAATATTGAAGGATATTGAAGGATTCCTTATAGGTTCTTCCTGCTTTTTCTTAAAATATACAAGCAATCCATATCAATAACATTTTTATTACTTTTTATCTATTTCATGATGAAAGAAATTTCTTAGCGTAACTAATATTGTCTGCAGATTGAAACGTTTTTAAGAAAAGTTTAAGAAAACATTTCAGTCAAGTGACCATAAACTTCGAATGGTAGTGTATTTATACATCACAATTTTGTCTTGTGTTACTGTCTTCCTTGTGGTCACATGGCAAATTAAAATAGAAAAACAGGATGTTATCAAGCTCAAGTGATTTGATATAAAAAATACTTTTCCCAAACCAACACTTTAAGTCATCAAGTTTAAAGCATCAGTTTATATGTATTTTTGATATTTCAATTAGCTTCTAAACAAAGACATCCCCTACAACTTCACCATACACAAGTGATGTGTTTTCAGGAATCACCTTTCATGTTATCCAAACGTATATCAGTCTAACAGTCAAAGAAAGATGCGTATGAACCAACTGCAAGTTATTCAGTGTCTCACCCGGAACAATGAATCTAAGTGAGCCGTGGTCCTCAGTTCTGTTGGCTGGGGTCACATGGTGAAGGGACGAGCCCACGAGGACCACATAGTAATCAGATTCCTCCTGAACACACGGAGACTCCTGCAGCTTACCACAGACTTCTACTTGACCCTGAAAGAGAAAGTGAGAGTACATATTATCAAAATATATAATATAATTTGTGGTGGATATAGATGTTTTAAGCCAATTCAATTTAGGAAATGGAATATGTTGTTCAAAACGAAAATGAAACTAAAATGAAATTGAAGTGAAATGATCAGGAAAAGCTGAAAGAGAGAGAGAGAGAGAGAGAGAGAGAGAGAGAGAGAGAGACTATGGGAATTGGACAAAACAATTAGTGTAAACCATTTAAATGCACAGAATTTAAAAATGAGGATATTAAAACGATTCCATAGACATGATTCACCTTAGTACATTTTTAAAAAGGAATCCTGCTTCGAGTTGCTTTTGCATATAATTTGGATGCCACAGGAGACAGAGCTAAACCACTATGTAAATTGCTGACAACATAATGGAGATACAACTTTGAACCAACCTAGTCTTTTACTTGATGAAAAATGTCTGTAAAACATGACTGTAACAGACAGAAAACAGCAATTCTTTTAGCACACTGTCAAGAAGGCTTTCCATTCCAAACCCTCAAACTTTTGTAGATAGTGAACGCTGACTGCCAAAAAATGGTATTGGACATGATTTCTTTTTCCATTTTACAAACACTGTCGGTTTTCCTGTCTGGCCTATTGAGTTTATCAAATGTTGCTTAAAGAATTGGTTCAACACACTCACAATGAGCCACAACATAATTACATTTAAATGACTATGTGGAGGATAATGATTCTTTAGTGTTTTTGAAATCTAGGTCAAGACTGAATGTTTGTAAATAAGGTCAGCACAACTCAAGAGACAAATGAACCGTCAATGCTGGTATGTGGAAACACATCATTTTAAATGTTTTTGTAAACAAAGATTCTACAGAAATTGCATAATAAAGGACCAATGGGGAAATGTTAAATGAACCTTAATGTTGTCAGATTGTTTAACTGATTCAAAATATTAAAGAAGCTATGGTCTTATTATCAAAATCAAACATTATGATTATCCAACACAACTATAACATGTTCAATAAAATGGAAGGAAGGAGACGGGAACCAGCCACATAAATTAGACTTTTAATTAATCAAATCAAATGTAAATAGACACCGGCAGCCCCCTCACAGGCCTGGTCCTCTCTCACTATCGGTCCTGTCGCTCGTCCTCTTATGCTCCCGATCTCCTCCGTGATATGAGAACGGTGTGCGTACTGCTGACGTGGTGTGCGTAATCACGCCATCTCTCAACGCGGAGCTACGACTAGAGGCCTGGACTTTATGTTGTGTTTGTATGGCCGGCAGTCGACCGTGAGGAAGCTGGCGTCATTTTACTTTATTTGTATATTATATTAAAAGTCTGTTTTATTTTCGCCGGTTCCCGCCTCCTTCCATCCTTTATTGAACTTTGCAACAGTAACTATCTCTGTGTCACTGTGCTACAAGAAACTCAAAATCTCTTTTAAAGGTACAGTGTGTAATTTTTGGAGACTCTATTACAGTTTTTTCAGAGTTTTGAAGATATGGCTTCAGTATTGAACAATGCTTGTACGCAGTTGAAAAAAACTAACAGAAATGCAATATAATATACATAACTGTCATCAGAGGTGTATAAAGACCTTAAGCGTTTACACTTGAATTACCTTAGAACGAGCTATTTCTATCTATATACACCAGGGGTCCTCTTGCATGGAATTCTCCATGATGTTTCTACAGTAGCCCTAAACAGACAAACTGCTCTATAGAGCGTGTTTCATAAATACCTTATATCCTTGAGCAAAGAAGCGAAAACATGACAACATGTTAGCCCTGTGTCAGCCACCGTATTGTTTTGAAAGGGCGGGGAGGGGTCGAGTCAGCCCTTGGTTGCAATACACAACCTTTCCGTTAGATGCCACTAAACTTCAAAGATTGGACCTTTAACACGACAAGTATTGGAAGAAACTTGAGACGTTTCTCTGTACCCCAAAGCAAGTACAGAGACGCTGTGTATATCAACAGATCTATGCACACACACATACATTTACTAAAAATAACAAATCCAAAAGCAGAGCCATTCATCATCAATGCAGCCCTTCAAACTTACACACACAGGCCATAGAGATCAACTCATAATTCCAAGCCCCGATTTTATTAAACAGACCATGGATCAAAGCAGCACCCCATAAAGGAGGCGCATGAACAGTACGCCTGACGTCTGACCAGGGGCATGCGTGTGACAGGACACTTTTCACTTTCTACCTTTCTAACAAAGGCCCCTTTTGATTATTTGCCTTCCTTCACCAGACGTCTCACTCACTTCCTGTCATTTACGGGACCCTGCAGAAATAGTGATGGAGGAGGGAGGGAGGGAGGGAGGGAGGGAGGGAGGGAGGGAGGGAGGGAGGGAGGGAGGGAGGGAGGGAGGGAGGGAGGGAGGAGAAAAAGCTACTCTGGAATGGAAATGAGGGAAAGACACTTTCTCTTTCCTGAGGCTTTGCGCTTCATGGATGAATGATGAGCGCGGGAGTCTCTCTCTGCATATCTCTGCATCTCTTTCCACACTTCCACCTGTCGTAGCAGAGGTCCACAGCATTCTTCTCTGAAAAACTGGCTCTCACTTTTTAGTATTAGAGTGACAGTTTGCCCAAAAATGAAAATTCTGTCATGGTTCACTCGCAGTCTTGTCATTTCAAACCTTTATGACTTTCTTTCTTCCGCAGAACACAAAAGAAGACATTTTAAAGGAAGTTGGTAACCGAGCAGCACAAGCCCCCATTAACATCCTTTGTATGGACAGAAACCTATGCAAGTGAATGAGGTCCAGTTAACAACAATTTTCAAAATATCGTTTTTTGTGTTCTGCGGAAGAAAGTCATACAGGTTTGATATGACAAAAGGGAGAGCAAATGATGACAGAATATTCATTTTTGTGTGATCTATCCCCTTAAACCTCGAGACATGACTCACGTACGACAAATTTACATCTATGCATTTGAACAACTGTAGCTGTCACAGTGTGGCTTATTTCAACCTTGTTGACAAACATTCTAAGGCTGTAATATTATTATACTGAACCGCACGATGACATTTCAAATAATCAATAAATGAGGAACAGAGCTGAGAGCCAGTTCCAATTTCGGCCTCTGATTTACCTCATCTCACGCTGTTTCTACTTGAACAGATGAGGAGAAAAGCAGAATGATCACGGTTACATCTCTTATCATCGAGGAGCTGTTATTGTCTTCAGCACCTGTTTACAGACTAGATCCAGAAAAACATCGCACTAATAGCCTACACACACCGCCGGTCCCCGTGGACTGCATGCTTAGCCGTGTGTTCCTTTACCAATGAATTAATCACTTCCAACTAAGAAGGGTGTGTACCAGTTTCTCATGTTCTAACAGGATTTGTTTTTTAAATGGATGTTGAGGTGAGCGTTATTGTTGTTCAACGTAGTGATTACGTCTTTCTGCGATCTCTCGAGGGTTCTTACGCACACAGGCCCTTTATTGTAAATTTAACAGAATAGAGCACATTTTCTGAATAACGATGCAGCTTTATTGATTAATCGAGGCAATTTTGTTTTCCAGCCAGCAGGGCAAGTTTTAGAATGTGAACAAGACAACGTTCATTTATTTCTGGAGGTTTGGTGAATTACATAACTCCCATCAGAGTTTTGCTGTATTTGATGTTTAGTACAGGCTCTGGAGGCATGAGCAACATTATTTAGCTTTTACATCTAAACAATACACATCTAATTTATTACAAGTATCCTTGATCTATTCCTCTGACTCCTCAGACAAGCCACCTGACAACAGCACAAGTTGGTTTGACTATAGACAGCCCAGTTCGAGCGAGCCAAATAAAGTCTGTGAACATCATAATCTTCTTAGGAAACCGATACAGGATGCCTACAAAATTCTCCTTTATTAGAGATAATCACTTGTTGGATTATCTTTGATCACGATGTTCTTGTGTGAACAAACCAGCTCAAGGAATTTTAAAGACGTGTGATATGCTAGAATTTCCTTGTGGTTGTGAATAGGAGCTATCTGACCAAACTACATAGCTTCAAAGAATTCTACTACTGATCTAAAATTACATAATCAGAAAAGGTAAACCCAAGCTTTTCTCTTACTCTTTAAAAGAGAAACAAAATCCTATCTGGATAAATAATATAAAGACTCGTAGTCAAAAATAAATCAATTAAAGTCTGATAGCACAGCTGGACGGTATCCAAATTGTGGTTGGTGTATTTACGAACAAATTGGTCTGGAGTGTTTTCACCTCTCCAGACAGACATTCCTTGAGAAATAAAAACACTCCAGAGTATACAACATGATTGACATCATGTAAATGACAACAGATTTTTTATTTTGGGGTGAACCATCTCTTTAACTCTGAATTTTAAAGACAAGGTGTTAAGATAAGTGTTTAAGCAGGAAGATGTATTATGTGTTTATTGAGGAAATGCCTCCCGTCTGATGTCTAAAGCAGTACGCAGGAATAGGAAGAACACAACACACAGGAATCGTGTTTACTGAGCCGATTGAGAGGACTCTCCAACGTCAGATTTCCAAAGAAAACATTTCCGCACATTGAATGACATAATTCTTGAGGGAGTTGCGTGTTCAGCAGACATTGATCCACAACACACCTGATGTAGAGCTTAAATACCTAGACAACCATTGCTTGCAGATTGACGAACATTTACAGTTTATTTACACAACAAGTAGTTTTCCTTACTCACAGAATAAACGCAACAGCTTGTGGATCATTCCCTTCGACATGCAAGCTTTTGATTACCAGACCAGTTTTTTTACCAATAGCCTATACGAGCCCAACATGTGACTTAGCTGAAATACGCAAGACCTGCATTAAAACCCTTGAGTCTTATCAGCTGAACCTGCCACAGTATTATTATATTCCAAGCACTCTGAAGTCTACTCTGTGTTATCAGGCAACAGACACGCAGTGAATGCGGTTTGTTCCAGTCAAACATGGGCATACATTTCCTCACTCACTCCACAGATGAAACCGGACCCAGAGCCAAACTTTCCTATCTCCCTAATGAAGTCAAACATGTCCCCCATATCTCTACTGTGTGAAACATGTGTCCTTATAACCATTAACTACAGGCCAAGATAACTGATGTGTTTATAACCTTTGCATTCTAATAACTCATATCAGTGAGTCACATAACATGATGACTAATATGACTTGTAAGTCTTGTTGTGTTAAGCTGTTATGGTATCGTGTAGACAATTAAGACAAACCTTGAATATTGTAAAACTTCAAATAAAAATCGAAACAAACCATACCCTAAAAAAGGTGCTTCAAACTGTTCTTCGATGCTATAGACGAACCTTTTGGCGCCATAAAGAAACTTTAACATCTGAAGAACCCTTCTGTTTTCACAAAAGGTTCTTCAGATTATATAAAAAAGTGAGAAAGAGATTGTTCTTGACTCAATGATTCCTTGTGGAACCAAAAAAGGTTATTCTATGGCATTGCTGTGAAGAAGCTTTTAAGCACCTTTATTTTTAAGACTGCAGGTGACCTGCTCACCTTGACTGGGATTCATTATACATCGGGTCTAGCCGAGAATATATACAGACACACCCTGACATGCAGGGCCGTACAAATCCAAACTCAGATTTGCTGAAGGAGCACAAAATGGCACACCACACCCACTAGTCTCATGTCAAACATCATGGCAACAGTGGAATAGTAGAGCCACGATTTATATCAATTCTAAATTCTTGGCAATAAACATTTCTGATTATAAAATACTACAAAAACTGCACACTGCTACCATTGTTATGCATTCAGTTTCAAGGAAGAAACATCCACAAAGCAATCAACGGTTACGCAGAAACATTTTGTGACACTAATCTTTACATATGATGCAGCTGCTCAATAACACATATTAACCCATTTAGCCTAAAGCACATCTCTGTAGTAAAAAAACAAACACTCTCTTAATAACACTAGGTAGCACTTATCTACCAGGAGTCCAGGAACACCTGAAAGCATTTAGAACACAAACACAAAAACACACACATATGCACGAACAATAATTGCTTTTAGTTCTGAGTGAATGAAATGTTTGTCTACAGTGCTGTGCTGAGAGTTGAGAGTTGACACTATGCAAGCCTGCCATAAACTCTCAACATATCCCCTTACAATAACACATTATCCCCATCACAGTCACATACACCTCAAAAAGACTCACACACCTAACATATAGTCCCCCTCTTTCATAATGAGGTCACAGAGAAGGATTGTGCGTTTTCATTCACCCCACACTATGATAACACAGCTGAGCTTGCTAGCTGAAGTAAGGTCCAGAAAAAATATTCTATTGTAGGGGTGGTGTACCCCAATGGTCCTTATACCAAGATGATCCAGGGGGCCATAGATTTTATGGCATTTCATGAAATATAGTCATTTATCTTAAATTTTAGGCAATTCAACATCAGAAAAATTAGACCACCAACCAAAACAACCAAAAGAATTGGTGCCCCAGCATTTTATGTATGAATATGTTTTTGGTTTACTTATCTGGTGGCTCCAAAGCGATGCACCCTACACAACGAAAAAGTTTGAAAACCACAAGTGTAGCCTGTTGGTTGGAGATCTAGGCTGGTAACCAAAAGGATTGTGTCCTTGAGGATTTCTATAATAATACGCAAGTGAAATTTGATAAATGTGTCTGCTAAAATGAAAAAAGACAAAAATGTTTCATTCCTTAAAGGGATACTTCAGCAAAGAAACCAAACCGAATCGATCAAAGAACTGCTTGATTTTTCATTTGCCATAAAAACACTCTGGTTCACGCGCAGCCGAGGGATAACAGAAGTTTGACATATGTCTAATGGTAATGGATATTTATCTTTAAACGTACTGATTCGCTTCAGAAGACCAAGGTTAAGACCACAGAGCTGTGTCAAGTAGTTCGTTGATCGATGGATTTAAAACCCATTCATTCCCATTGTACCGCTTGGAAGAAAAACGATACGTATAACTCCAGACTGCATTATTCTTTAAGTAGAAAGTCATATTCAGTTAGGATGCCTGGGTGAGTAAAACATGGGATAATTTTGTTTCTTGGCTGAAGTATACCTTTATTGTGGTCCTTTGTTAATAGAGTTAAGGCTGGGTACAAATCTCTAGAATGTATTTATGGCCTATTTTTCATCTTAGCAATAATAAACAGGAACAAACAAGCAAGCAGCTGTGCTTTGGACACCACAGGAGCATATAAATTGTTTGCGAGTTTCGACTTTGTTGAACTTTCCTTTTCAATATTTTAAACAGTATGCAAAAACTCAAACAAATGTGGTTTGAGAGACCAGTGAGGGAATATCAGGAAGGAAAGAGCAGTTTACAACAGGTTTTCTGTCATGAAAGCCATACACACATGCACAGGTGAAGTCTTTATAAATGAGTTTTCTCATCTAGCAAACAGAAAGAATGAAAAGACAGATCCCAAAAGAACAAGGAAACAAAGGAATGAAAGAGTGGAATTTCATGAGAGAGAGAGAGAGAGAGAGAGTGTGTGAGTGTGTGAGTGTGCGTGTGTGCGTGTGTGCGTGTGTGCGTGTGTGCGTGTGTGCGTGTGTGCGTGTGTGCGTGTGTGCGTGTGTGCGTGTGTGCGTGTGTGCGTGTGTGCGTGTGTGCGTGTGTGCGTGTGTGCGTGTGTGCGTGAGTGCGTGAGTGCGTGAGTGCGTGAGTGCGTGAGTGCGTGAGTGCGTGAGTGCGTGTGTGCGTGTGTGCGTGAGTGCGTGAGTGCGTGAGTGCGTGAGTGCGTGAGTGCGTGAGTGCGTGAGTGCGTGAGTGCGTGAGTGCGTGAGTGCGTGAGTGCGTGCGTGCGTGCGTGCGTGCGTGCGTGAGTGAGTGAGTGAGTGAGTGAGAGAGAGAGAGAGAGAGAGAGAGAGAGAGAGAGAGAGAGATCGAGCAAAATGAAAATCTGTGACACTCACATAAAGTGGCACCTCTCCCCTGCTGAGCTCCATTATAGCAGTGGCACCTGACAAATGAGAAAGAAAACATATAAATATCGGTACAAATAAACACATCTGTGGAGAAATGGGCATGTGAGCAGAACAGGTTCTCACGTCTGAGAGCTATGTTGTACTGTACAATATGGTGAGTGGTTGGAAATACTTAGAGAGAAAAAAAAAGTTTTTACAAAAAATGTTTAACTAGAAACACGGTCAGAAGCAGCAAGGTTAAAATAATAAAGTACACAAAAAGCTACAAACAACAAGCATGCGATCTTCCTTATTTTGTGTCTAATCGCCATTCCAAAAAGCATAATTTCACACCGTTTGTCCATCCTTTCATTTTTTGCCCATGGAGCCACCTGACTTTTCATTTAATTGGACCAAATCCTCAGAGAGGGAGGGGAACAAAACTTTGCTTTTTAATTGGAACATGTTCACATAGCTGTGTGGACAACAGAGAGCTTAATCGTTTGATCCTCCAAATGTCAGAACAAAGCATCCATCAAAACGCAACCCTCTGTCTGTCTAACTCACACTGGGCCTGAGCACCCCGGCAATGTTCTCTTTTCCAGGTGAGAGAGCTAATTGATGACTTGCTTTAACTGTAAAATATGAAATTGTGTTTAATTTTATTTCTTGAAAAGCTGTGAACATGATGAAACACGTTTAAAACACTTGAGCTGGCTTTATGGATGTATATAACAAAGTTCTTCAAAGAAATTATTCCAGGCCACTAATAGAAAAGCGGTATTCCAGGAGTGCTGAACAGCACTGGGATGTTTCATTCTGCCTGTCTGTGTTCATTACATTATTTCTACTTTGCCATTTTCAATGCTGTCCAACAGATAAACAAAATATCTGAAATATCCGTATTGTATATCACACTCACTGATGTACAATTGTACTAATTAACAACAATATGTGAAAGCATAGACATAATCTTAAAATATTCTGCCCCTTATACTAAACTTTTCGTTAAAATTCATAATGTATGTTAAGGTTTGGTCAAGGTCAGCAATGCTGTGAGTTTAACGTGAGTGGTGTTTGTTCTCTTGCCATTATGTTTACGTATGACTCATTCATATCAAATAAGTCGAAAGCTTAGAACTATAGAAAGAACGCAAGCGGCTGTGTTTTCAACAGTAGGTGTCCTGTTTGTTGTTTTCACACAAATGCTAGTGTAATGGGTGACTTTTCAAGGGACGATGACGTCACCTGTAACTCAATACAGACTACAGATCCAATGACACATACATGCACACCAACACACCAAACGCAGCTGAGAAAGAAACAAGAATACAGCATCGTTACATGACCTACATCACATATCCATAATGGACGTGTTATATTTATGTCTGTTTAAGCAAGAACGAATGAGTAAATGAAGGTCATGTGACGTCAAGAAAGAAACAGAGAGAGAACGATTGTTCATTGCTTTAGCATGAAGCTCACAAACATATCGGTTCACATCAACCTTTTAGATAGAGACTGAAACCCCCTTTACACAATCCCAAGCAGTCAGACCTAAAACTGGGAATGAATATCAAGACGATGTTTTATCTTGGCATATCTATCCTCATCTGACCCACAAAATGATTCCAGCAGGTGCTCTAAAGTTCAGTATATAAAATATTACTTGTCCACCTGTGTGTTCACTATTATTTCTGATTTGTTTCTTTTGGAACTATTTTCACACAGTATCTCACGGTTGTTCAAACATGCATGTTTCTTTTTATTGGGATAAGCAATGATACTGGATTATCACTGGAGCGTTCTCCCACACAAATACAGTCCATACGCTCACACCGGTATATTCGGTTTCACCTGGAGGGCAATAAAGGGTTTTGGAGTGTTATCAGGGCTTTTATAGTGTAATTGCCACACCCTGCTGTTTCAAAAACAAATACATATTGCTTAAAGGTGGACTACGGTACCAGTCCAACAGACATCTCAAAGCACTCGAACAGACTTCATGAAACTATTCATAAAAAAGAATAAGACAGACCGAGACGGAACAGAACGCAAAACTAAAGAGCAAAACAGGTGGGGGGAGGCACTCTGACCTGTGTCTGCTTCAGTTTCTCTAGGTGAAATCAACCTGACTTCGACCAGCCACGGTCAAATTCCACCTGCAGTCTACAGACACATGCCATATGTCCTCACAAAAGGTGACACCCATTACAATCAGAAAAAAACGCTGCACTCATGTCTATGAGTCTTTTATCGAATCAGAACAGCCACAACCAAGAAACAGTGGATGTAATTGTGGTGATGGGAGTCAAACATGCACAAACGGTTACATTTTTTGCATGTAGTTAAACATTCATGACATAAAAAACAAGACAAACCAATTTAAGGCAACATTTCGTGTGATTAGACTAACACGGTCTAATTCATCAGCTACCCGTATGCCTGCAAAGCATTCTTTTGTTGCCCCTGTTTGCTCAGTATTCAACAGAGCAAAGAAGAGAGACAAAGACTGATGAGTTGAGTACTTCAAAGTGCCTTTCATGCCAGACCTTCCTATTTCTCTTTCTCTTGCCCTAGAGTGAGGGCCGAGACGCTCTCTGGCCCTGCTGTTCATGCAAGATACAAGCAGAGATTTAGGGAAAGAGGAAGTCCACATTTCTCCTGATTAGCAGGACACAATGCCATCCCATTCCCCCTCCATGCCCAAGACTCTGTTTACTCTGCAAACATAGTCGCAGCCATTAAAAGCAAAAAAGAGGGGGGTAAAGCAGTTTAGATAACAGCTATGTTCAACTCCATTAAACGGAACAAATGACTTGTATTCGATTCATTTTGCTGTCGCCACCGTAAAACTGACTTCAGTTGTTCTGTCATTCTTCCTGGACTGTGTCAAAACAACACTACAATCTGCTATTACGTCTAATATCTTTACTGTAGGCCCTACTGTAAAGTACAGATTAAAACTGTTCTTACAGAGCAGACAAGCTCTTGCTCTTGCTCGTGAATATTTGTACAGTAGTAGGCACTGAGTAAGGGAGACAAACAGCGCGCACCCGCTCCGGTTCCCATAGCTGCGACTGTCACCCACTGCCAAACAATAACAGCTTTCACTGGCGCTTGTGTGGGTGCATTTCACTTTCTGGACATTTTACCGCAATTCCACACATACAAAACATGTATGACATTATTCAAGTCGAACAGCTGTTAAAAAGAAGAGAATTAGGCAAAACTACTTCAAGTGCAAGCGCGTTCTCACCTGTAAGAGACATACGAAAACACCTACCTCACTCCATACGAGTGTATTCGCTTCAACCGGACACTTTTAAGTTTTGTGACTGCTTGCACAAAGTATCCCGTCTCTTTCTCTTTCTCTTTCTCTTTCTCTTACTCTCTATCTCTGAACACCGCACACCCGGTACATCCGTGTTTTAACAGATGTGAATGTTTTGAATGGACGCAGATTTGTGGATGCAACACCGGTGAACACTTCTTCAACTGGTTGCGCTCCTTCAGCACAGTGTGTGTAATTATGGTCCCGCCCTCTAACGGCGGCATTAACCAATGCTACTACGGTAAAGGCTTTACGTAGGACTATTTAGTAGGCTACTTGATTAGACGCAGTAGGCTGGTAACCAAACGACGTCACGTAACTTCATTAATATTCAAGAATAAACGTACAAAAGAAACAATTACCGGTTTACCTGGGTTGTTAAGCCTTAGCGCACCTGTTGTCCCATTACTTTATCTGCCATTGTATCACTATAATTCTGTATATTGGTGTGTTACCATTACCATGTGAAAATTAGAACACATTAAAATACACGTAACTGTTAAAAACGGCACCGTATTAATTGCCATTAAAGGGACACTTCACCAATCAGTTACTCACACTAGTGTTATTAAATACAGGTATCAATTCATTTCTTCCAATGGACACATACAAATAAATTTGCAAGAAGTGGTAATTTTGGAAGAATGCTAGCAATTTTCACTTCTGGGACATCGTTGACTATCTTAGCAGGAAAAAAATTAAAATTAAATGGGTGTCAAATGTGCCCCAGGTGAGAAAAATGCCAGAATTCTTCAAATATTGCAATTTGTTTGTTTTCTTAAATTCTTCAAAATATCTAATTTTGCCTCGATAGAACAGGGGAATTTATACAGGTTTGAAGCAACTGAGGGCGAGTAGCCTAAATAATGACAGAATTTTCATTTTTGGTTGAACTATCCCTTAGTCTATTAAACATTAAACATTTACAGTCCATTAAACACAATTTATGCGTTTATGCAGACTACAAATGTTTAAAATTAATGTTAATTCAATTTTTACTATGTGTTTTTAGAGGTCGCCTGCTAGTACAAAGCAGGTTTTTAAGCTAGTCAACAAAAAATTCTGTATGTCAACCATAAAATTAAGATACATATATTTTTGTAGGCCTAGATGCGTAAAACTATTAAAGTACATAACAGGTAATCGTTGCTTCAATGTATTCTATCTAAAGCTCCTAACTCTTAGTCTGCTTTGTCAGTAGTACAGATAAAAAAATCAAGAAGTGTCACATCCAACCCGGACTAGTTTACCCTAAGTGCCCTTGGCAATTGAACAGGAAATGGAGAGGAAGCAAATCAGGGTGCCCACCCTTCCTGTCTGTTCTCCAGCAGGCTGGACTGAATCCAAGAATTACAGACAGAATGTTATTGGAAAACCCACCAGAGGTTATAAGTCTGTGGCTTAACCACTTTCACAGTGAATCAGAGGAGTGCCATCTATTGGTTGATCAGTAACAAGCCGTGAGCAATTTCATTATAGCACAATGACAATAAAGTAATTCTATTCTATTCGAATAAACATGCGATCATACCTTTAGCTCGCTATATATATATATATATATATATATATATATACAACAAAAAATTCTTATATATATATATTCATATATATATAAGCATATAGGCTGCAAAAAATAGAAAAGCAAGCCAAAGGCCAACACTTTCACGTCACAACAACCATGTGTGTTCCGTTCCCAAAAATAATCCTTGTTGTTGTTTCTATTTCTTTCTGAAGCCTCTATTTATTTTTCTGCTTGAGGGATCTGCTTTGGGTTTACTTCAGAGAAACTGATCTTACCTAAAATTAATAAACAAACGCATAATGTAAATAAACAAATTAACTATAATATAATAGGCTATAATCTCACTTAACTTTGTAGACGAACTCAAATAAAACGAGAATGAGTTGGCTGTCATTCAAAACGCTTGTTTGTTTAGAGAACTGGAAAATGATTGGTTGTTTTTTCAGCACTGCTACTTTCAACAGGTTGAACAATCGCCGGCATTGGACCCAAGTGTGAGTTTATACTGCCGCCTTCTGGACACATATGCACAGTGCATCCATGACAAAAGTGCAATACTTTCTCCCAGGTGCAATGCGAATGAAAAACAATTCAGTGCAACATGCAAAATAATTTAAGTGAGTTGAGGGAAGCTAAATGCCTTTTGCCAGTGTACATAAAACCTCACATGTTTGCAAAGCATTAAACCAGTTATTAGAAACTGTGATGCTGTCTTTTACAATTTGTACTGTATGAGAAAATAAAATTCAATTGAATTTTATTTTATTTATATAGAGATTTTCACAATGTGCATTGTTCCAAAGCAGCTTTACAGGGGAAAATAAGAAAACCGAAAAACACAACAAATGTAAAACACAGTACGGTGTTTATATAACAAGTAAAATTATTCTAGTAAATAAAATCTTACAAATACAGTCTCTCTGTGGTCTATTTAGCATATTTTGCATTAAGTGAATGCTTGGCCTAAAAAGATGTGTCTTTAATCTAGATTTAAATTGGGCAAGTGTGTCTGATCCTCGAATAGTGTCGAGAAGGCTATTCCAGAGTTTAGGTGCTACGTATGAGAAAGCTCGACCCCCTTTGGTCTATTTAGTTATTCTAGCTGTTATCAAAAGTCAGGAGTTTGGAGATCTTAGAGAGCGTGATGGCTTGTAGTGTGATAAAAGGTCTGTTATGTAGGTAGGGGCTAAACCATTTTTAGGCTTTATAAGTGATTAAAAGAACTATAAAGTCAATACGATACTTAATGGGTAGCCAGTGAAGGGTTGATAACATTGGGGTTATGTGATCGTATTTTCTGGACCTGGTTAGAACTCTGGCAGCTGCATTCTGAACTAACTGAAGTGTGTTTATTGATGATGCAGGACAACCACTAAGTAGTGCATTACAGTACCAAAAGGATCTTATAGATCAGGGGGCATTTAACCTGGTTGCATGTTTGCAACCATCTGAGTAAAGTCAGTCAGAATTTATTGCTGAAATCGCTGGTGATACATGATGCAATCTTAAAAAAATTGGAGATGTTTAGTTTTATGGGCAATAGATGTAATTGTGTAAAATAATAGTAATTGAAATGAAAAAGTCCCAATCTGCTTGGGGATATGATTGATGCTCACTTGAACATCAACAGTCAATATTAATGAAACCAGACAGTCACTGCATGAGGCAGAAAAGAGGAAGCCTCCCATTGAGTTAACCAGCATCCTGCCTGTGGACTGGAGCTGGGCTATGACCCAAAAAGTCCCTATAACCCTCTGATGTCTCTCATTAATAAATGCACAAACAACATCAACAAACAAACAAAAACAACGGCAGGCCATCACAACATCTTTCTGTTCAAAAGGTAAGATCACGTCATGGTCCACATCCATGCTGAGTAGTTTGGGAGGGTACCCAAAAGAACCGGCCACAAAAGCTCCAGCACAAATCCTGCATTTCCAGCTGCCCTATAAAATCATATCCACTGGAAGAACATGCAAGGGTGGCCATTGGGGTCTAGCATTATCAGCCTATTCATCAGCTACCTATCTACATATATGGATGGATGTTCTATGCATGTTCAAATCCAATTACTGTAAACTAAAGTCCAGGTTTGACCTCACGGTGTCCATCACATCAAAACCACAGGGGCCCTCTCGTTCCATGTAACTACAACTGCACTCTGCAGTCAGGCAACAATCTCTTGCTCTGGCTGTGCTGAGCCCGCCACAGCAGTGAGTACAGATATACATGTCTTAACTTTACACAACCACTGAACTCCAGAAGCCAATGAACAGGAGAATTGAGTGAAGGAAACTTTTTTTGAGCTAACTAATGCCTGACTTTGTCTTCAAATCGAAAAAATGAAAACAAACAAAAAGGCAAGGACTTATTCTTCATAAGAACCAGAACAGGTTGTGTACTACTCAAAGCACTTTCTTTTCCAAACATTTTTTACCAATCATATTTTTCAGTTATGTTGTTCTCAAACAAATAGGGAATTCAAAACTCACCGTGCCTTTGTAACAGTCAAAATAGGTGCGTCATCTTCCTTTGTTATTTATTTAAGCACATTCCCATGTGGCAAAACCAATCGTCAAGTGAAGATTTTCTCAGTCGCTTTGATACATTTCTCAGATCAGAATTGAAATTCCCCAAACTACCTGTTCAATCCTCACATCATTGTGTCACTTGAGCACATAAAAAAACCGTTTCTCATTTCTTTGAACAAGTTGCAAATGCTTTGGTACATCCATGCAAATGATTATGTACAATTCTCTGCTGTTTCCTACATTATCAAGATGCAATATGTGCTGTACACATTTGATGTAACTGTATCTTGGCTGCCATGGATGCAGCGTGTGATGACATCACAGCAGCTTCCTGCAGATGCTGGATAAGACACTCTAAAATATTCTTTCTGCATCGCAAGAGAAGATATTCGTTGTGATGTGGATGAGAATTTGTGGCCCAACAGACACGAACGTCAGGAGGTGTAGGAAGAATGCTCTTTTATTCCTACAGCACTGTCTTTTCCTTTCTGTATCGCAATGACATGCTCGGTCAATAAATTACAGTACCAACCTAAATGTGAATCATGTCCAGTCTCTTGCATTCATACTCCCACATTCAATAAGGTGTAACTTAAAATTTTCAATAATTGTCATCAAAACTTTAGCAATAGTTTCCATCAGACCATCCCTCCAGAGTACACTGTTATATTGACAACATGACTAAACAATTTGACTGTCTTATCCATACACAATGACACAAGGACTTGTCATTCTGATGGCACAGACATGTTCATTGATATTTATTTTTGAGATATGAACTAAGGATTTCGAGCAAGTGATTTGCTTTTGCAGGTAATCCGTGGTGTTTTGCTATGTGTACGAATCGTTTTGAGAAATGCACTCACTGTTTTGCAAATGTCAAGGATGATTCAAGAAATGTACCAAAGCGACTGAGAAAAACTGTAATGAACATAGGATTTCTATAAGAAGAGCAAACATTCATTCTTCTGTGGTAAGACAATTTGTGGAAGCTGATCTTAAACTCAATGACATGAGATTCTGTAGCATTCAGAGATTGACTGAGTGAGGTCAAATGAATTTGTGTTTACCCCAAGGGTTTGAATGAAGAACTTGCACTATCATGTTTCTTATAAAGTAATGATTTTCACAATTGTTTTATGGTGTATATTGATAGATCTTGAGATATGTTATTTATTTTGTATTGTTGATACTTAATAATTTGTATTTTTGATAAATGATACTGAATGATTCATTTTGTTTTAGAAAACTGTTTTGCATGCCTGATCATGAGATCTCATAAAAATAAAACATTTGGCATTTAATAATGGAGTTATCCTAGAATTGTGATAATAAAACTCATAACCTCATTAATGCTTTTCCCTAAGAAGCTAAAGTACTGTTGCATATTTGAATGTCACTCTTGTCGGTGCCTTGCGTTTTTGTTAAAACTTTTAATCTGCTCAAATGCTTAGGAAAGATTTCCAACAAATGCTGCATTATACTATATGTGTTTGTGTTTAAAAAGATTATAAATATTTTGTTTACTTGTATAAATCCACTTCTTTAAATCACCTCCAATTCTACCTGGCACACAAACAGTGCTTCGTTGTTTTGAACTTGGAAGTACACTAAATAAACACACAAATTGCAGCTAAATATTGAATGCATTAGGACTTTTTTTAGGTAGTAAATTCACAATTCAAAAAGTAAAAACACAAACTGACTGTGATGTATTAATTGAAAATAAGAGCTGCGGTTGGCCATGGCAGGCCTCTTAGTGCCAGTAAAAAAGATTAGCGCAACATTAGCTGGCTAAATCCAAAATAAGTCATTAAAATGATGTTTCATCCAGCAAAGTTGCTAATCACAGCGTTAGGAAATCTTCACTTTGCCGCTTTGAAAGCATGTGGGTGACTTAACCTCGCACAGTCAATTCTAAACAAACAAAGAGTAAAAGCCATGTAACAAGAAAATCTTCTGAAATAGATCTGATGAAATCAGGCCTCACTGAAAACCCTCTCTTTTTATAGTTCAAGCTCTTCTATTACTCTGATATCGGCTTCTACACCTTGAGATGAAGTGATCAAGATGAAACCTTACATTCAGGATGAAACGAGACCTGACATTTTATACCATTTTATAAACGACAGGCATTTGAAAAGCAAAAGATGACAGTTTGACATCCAAATCACTCTTAAAGTGTGCCTGCTTCAAAGTGGCAATGTTGTTTGTCTCAACCCCTGCCCCAAATTCCTTCATTTAGATAGGGATTTGTGCAAACAGTGCCCAAGACAGTCACTGAAAGTACTAAAGAAAATGAGAATTATAACCTGATATAACAGAAATCTGGCAGATTATGTACTAGAAATATTTGTTATGCCCTATGTATCCCCAATCTTATTAGCATGCTGCAGCTTTGACTGGCGGAGGAGAAAACCACAGGCCAAAAATGCATGATTACAGAGCCAGTCAGGCAGAATAGAAAGTCCCAAAGAGATCTTGTTGTATGAGAGGTGTCCGAAACTGCAAGAGCAGGAACCATTACAGAAGACATTACTAAGATTTTCAGGTTCCAAGACATTGTTTGAAAAAGAAAATTCTGTAAAATAACTTAAAAAGAACCACAAAGAATCATTAGGCAGTGGAATGGCTCACATGCTACAGTGAGAAATGTATCTGTCTGTGAAAATTATACTGAACATTTCATCTTTACCCGAGAAGGTAATGGAAATGTTATTATGTGAAGGTTTTTGCACTGGTGATGTGGTTGGATTTTATGCCCAGATTCCAGTCTTTTTTGTTTCCTTTTCACTTAGCTGCTTGGAACAGATTTTACATAAATATTTATCCATTGCTCCACCCAATTCAAAGAATGACTTTGCTAGTGGATTACATATCCACTGACCACTAATTCCAAAATCACACAAATAGCATTAATAAAAAAAATGTCAAGAGCTCATGACGAGCACCCATACTGAGGAGGGTGATGGGCATATTTGATCATTACTACAGCAGAACATTTGCTTTAGGCTTATTGAAACAAAGAAAATCATTTGTAAACGTCAACTTTACTTTCCAAAAATAAAAATAAATAATACACATACCAGAGTAAAGCAGTGAACACAAAAATACAAATTCTGTCATCATACTCACCCTCTTGTCATTTCAAACCTGTATGACTTACTTTCTTCCACAGAACGCAAAAGAAGATATTTTGAAGAATGTTGTTAACTGGCCCTTATTCACTTGCATTGGATTTGTGTCCAGTGGCCAGTGATGTTCATCAACTTCAAAATATCCTCTTAAAGGTCTGAAACGGCAAGATGACAGATTGTAATTTTTGGGTGAACTATCACTTTAACCACCATTAAATGATTTTATGACTTTGATGGCCGAAACACAAAGCACAGTTTACCTATGGTATTTTGATACAAAATTGTGATTTTTAACTTCTGTTTTTATGTGTTTAATACTAGCTGTAGCCAAAGGCAAGGTCAATTAATTAAACGTCGGCTAAATGCAACATCAAAAGCAAAACATTTAATATTTTATAATATCAGTCGGTTGTCCTTTTTAAGGGTTGATTTATTACGCCTCACTTACGGTGTAACAACGTAACCAGTTTCTCCACAGTGACGAACATTGATGGCTCCACCCTCTTGAGCACGTAATCGTTTGAAAAAACTTTATTCACATTCTTCTCGCGAACAACATGTCATTTCAAAACACAAGCTCCTTTTGAACCGGTATGTATTTTTTATTTTTTGTTACCAATAAAAAACACTTGTCAAGGTTACAGTTGATGGACATACATTACATCAAAAGCCAAAATAATAAACTAGACGCATCAGCCCGTTAGTCCAGCTAACGTTACGCCATACGATCAATGCTTCATGTTGCTAAAAAGAAATCCGAGCTGTACGAGATGATTATATAGTGAAGGGTTCAGATATTATTTTATTGATAAACAGAGAGTAATCGACGTAGTTCGCTAGAAAATCGACAAGCATTTTGGTCAACAAAACGCAAAGGTCGGTTAGCTCATTGGTACCCAAGAGGGCATGTCGGGGGTTGTTGTTGTTCACGAAGATTATCGGGCTTTTTCCTTGCATGTACTGTTTGGTGTTTTGAAAGTGTGCTGGTTTTGTTAAAGAGTAAATCCCACTGAATGCTATGATTTACTCTTAGTGTGTAGCGAGCGTGTACTGTATGTGTGTATAACATCTCAGTTATCTGGAGAATTTCTTAGCCTGGATAGTATTGCATTGATGGTTTGCCACACTTATATATAGAGTAGCTATCTGAGCTACAGTTGCTACCATCAGATACAGTACAGTACATAACATTACATCTGATGACAAAGGATTCCCAATTTCCGCTAATATATTATAATTTTTTAAATTTTAGGTACAAACATATTTTGCGTGGGACTTACAACTCCATCCATGCTTATTGTAGGTGACTGAATCATTTTGAAGAACAAGCACAACAGTCACTGATTCTGAGCAACCAATGTCATCGGAGGAGATGGAGGGCCTGTGCCCTCTGCCAGAGGTGACAGGCATCAAGGTAGAGCCAGCAGTCAGCATTGGCCCAACGGAGGATGCCAACTCACAGAACACCATGGGCATAAAGTTTATTTTGCCTAATCGCTTTGACATGAACGTGTGCTCGCGCTTTGTGAAGTCTTTAAATGAAGAAGACAGTAAAAATATCCAGGACCAGGTTAATTCTGATTTGGAGGTAGCCTCTGTGTTATTTAAAGGTAAAGCAATGTTTGTTGTGATTTAGTGGTGAAAACTTAAGTGTATGAACTAAACAAAATTACTTCCTCTGTCAACAGCGGAATGTAACATCAAGACTTCTCCCTCACCTGGGATTCAGGTCAGGCATGTGTATACGCCATCCACCACCAAACATTTCTCACCAATAAAACAGTCCACCACGCTCACCAATAAACACCGTGGCAATGAGGTCTCATCCACACCGTTACTTGTTCACTGTAAGTCCTGTTGTTTCTTGTGTGTTTTTGTTTGTGTTAATAATGACCATTGTTCATAAGAAAAGTGTAAGCATTGCACATACAAGGATATTTTATTGTTTTTTCCTCTTTAGCACTATCTATACACCAGTTGGCAGCACAAGGAGAGATGGTGTTTTTAGCAAGTCGAATAGAACAAGGTAAGTGTCTGTGAAATGCAGCAGAACTGCAAATTGGTCTTAAGTAGCATTGAACTCTTAGGGCTCTAATTCCTAAAATTGTGATAAATGACTGGCAACTTTTCGGGTTTTATTTTCAAACAGAGTCAGTGATAAACCTGCAGGATGAAGAGGGATTCACTCCGTTGATGTGGGCAGCAGCTCATGGCCAGATCGCTGTTGTGGAGTTCCTGTTACAGAGTGTGCGTGCAACATCACAGCAACCTACACAATAAATTCATGCCAGTCAAGTGATCATTTCCTGTCTCAGATTTTAGGGCTGATTAATTTTTTCTATTGTTTATCTAATTTGTAAGTCGCTTTGGATAAAAGCAACTGCTTAATGACCACCTGTTTATGTAATTAAATGTAGAAGTAATACCAATAAAAACAACTTAACCAGTTATCTTGCAGTTCTACATTATGTCATAAATACTGTAAATAATACACTGTTCCTGGAGCACAGAACAAAAGTCATATTTTACGAATAAATCTCAAGATACTCACTCTGTCTTTTCTTTCAGGGTGGAGATCCTCATCTGTTGGCCAAGGGCAGAGAGAGTCCATTGTCGTTGGCCTGTAGTAAAGGATACACAGATATTGTTAGAATGCTTATCGACTGCGGAGTTGACGTGAATGAGTATGACTGGGTGAGTAGTTCACGTTTCGGGTTTCTGAAGATCTCCTCAAGATGTGAGAATGGTAATCATGTGTCTGACTTTTTATCACACCAATTATCACAAGAACATCTGCTTGTCGTTTAAAAGAAATGTTTGAGAAAATATAGTTTATGGGCCTGGGAAGTCATACAAAACTATCAATGCTATAATAAATTCCTTATTATATAGTTAACTCTAGTCTGCTTTTTTGATTGGAGTGCTAATGTTTTAAATAATGGGTAATATTGTGTGCAGAATGGTGGAGCTCCATTACTTTACGCAGTCCACGGTAATCACGTTCGCTGCGTGGAAATCCTCTTAGGTAAAGGCATATTTTTTTATTAATTAAGTTTAATTGTATTGCAATCCAGTTTTTACGTTTTCTTTAGAGTTCCCTTAGTTTGGTCATTGTAATAGTATATATAAACTATTACTTCCAATCCCTAAACAGAGAGTGGAGCTGACCCCACCATGGAATCCGATTCTGGTTTCAATGCAATGGACATGGCTGTGGCGATGGGTCATAGAAATGGTAACTAAACATTAATTACCATAAAGATAATATGGATTATATCAAATTGATAGTTCACCAAAAAATGAAAACTCTGTCATTTCAAACCTGTATGACTTTCTTTCTTCCGCAGAACACAAAAGAACATATCGTGAAAAATGTTATGAGCCGGTCCCCATTCACTTGCATTGGTTTTGGGCCCATATAATAGAAGTGAATGGGGGCTTGTGCTGTTCAGTTACCAACTTTCTTCAAAATATCTTCTTTTTTTTCTGCGGAAGAAAGAAAGTCATAAAGGTTTGAAATTACAAGAGGGTGAATAAATGATGACAGAATTTTCATTTTTGGGTGACATATCATTTTAGGTCTTGCTTTTTTAAAGTATTTTAAAACTTCAGGACGACACAAAAGTGTTATAGCACTATGACATGAAATGTAATCGAGGTGTTATGAAGGCATACAAACCTTTAAGTGAAAAATAAAAGCCACAGCGGGCTGAATGACAAGTGTGACAAAACGTACATGTTTGGGAAAACAAACCCCATAAAACATGCCACATACAGACTTGTGAAAATTTGATATCTAGAATCCACATTCCACCCAAAAGTGATAACGCTGTCATAGTTTACTCACCCTCAAGTTGTTTTGAATCTGTATACATTTCTTACTTCTGATGATCACAGAGAAAGATATTTGGAATGACGCTTGTAACTAAACAGTTCTTGGCCACCATTTACTACCATACTAGGAAAAATTGCTTTATACATCTCTTTGTTTTCTTTTGAATTAATGAGTTAAATTGTAGATTTGGGAAAGTAAATCAAATATTTTTTGGGCGGTGAACTGTACCATTAACTGTAGTTCTTCTGTTCCCAAGTTCAACAGGTTTTGGAGGCTCATCTTCTAAAGCTTCTGCAAGGTATCAAAGAATGACCATGGCAATGAAGCAACAATGAGAAAAAGGGGAAAAAGGAGGATGTGAAGAAAATTTCCATTTTGTTTAATAATAGTGCACTGATTACGTAGAAAACATCTTTTTGCATGCGCAAAGTCAACTTCACATAGTTGTTTTTTTGTCTTGTCATTTATTTTAAGGATTCAAGTGCAAAAGTCAAGAAATACAAGTGCTGGCAAATTTAAGTGTAAATCTGTTAATATGTGTGTGAGTTTTGTGGCGACTTTGGTTAACTTATTTACTTTGTGAACATGCCACAATTAAGCTGTCAGAGAGAATATCCATTTAAATTTGGGAGAAAAGAAAACAGGCCTTTGAGAATTCATTTGGTAAAAGAAATTCAACCAGCGTGCAATCAGAATTTACAGCAGGTCTCCAAGTACTAATTCTTCAAGTACCACAGTAAAGGGTAATGTGTGTAAATGCTGTTTGCATATAAATTTGTAAACCTTGGATTGTACGGTTTAATACAAGCTTGGTGCTACACTGTAAATAAACCTTTATTTAAACTGAAGGATCTGTTTGTATCGGATTAGTAGTTTGACATCTTCAGCACATTAGGACAGAAACCTTTTAAAACCACAAACGATGCTACTTCGTGAGTTACCTTACCAGTCAGAATAGAAGATCTTTAAGAGTTTCTCAAGTCTATAACAGAATGGTCTTTACAGTAGCCGTTTACATTAGAGCAAAACAAAAGACAAAACAATGGTGTATTTTAATAAGCTTTTTGTCAATAGCAAATGTTTATTTCCAGATGTTGATTCAGATAGGCTACAAACAACCAAGCCTCAGTAACAGGGAAGGTGGAGGCAACGATGCCTCTTGGACCGCACAAGCAAACACACACTCATTAAACTGTGCATGAACTTGTATGGTACAAACAATCTCACACTCTCAGCCTCGACACAAGGGGTCACAGCAGTGCACAAAAAAGATTCAGGGATGCAATATATTTATAAAAGAAATGGAAAAAAGTCCCGCATGTCTCTGCTGAGACCGGAGATTTCAAACGCCTTTCCTTCCCATGAAGTTAATTAGCCTCATTCTTTGAAGCCTCATCGAAGTTCTCCACAAGATCTGTAAGAGAAAACAGACATTCAATAATCAAGAGGTCAACTACATATAGAGGACAATTCCAAGTGCGGTGAAGCCTGAACAGCAGGGCTTGGGAAGAACCACGCAACAAAACATCAAGCAAAAAACATCACCTTTATAAAACAACCTGCGAGTGTTTATAGAAACATGATACGAAAACGGTAATATCAGCACATCTGTCCCTCAGCTTGTCTGCGGGGTCACAGCAAACATAAACGTCCACTGAGGGATTGAGAAGCCCACAGCTGTAAAAATGGAGCCACAGTGGATCAAAAGCATGTTGCCTTTTATGAGATGAAATCTGATAAATGGGACATCAACGATTCTGCTCCAGGGTGTCAGGAGTGGAAATCACTAACAGAAGGCTGGAGTCTGATTGTTTTCAGAGAGCAAAAAAAGTCTCAGTAACCGGCACAACAGCACAAGCTGTTAACTCGGTCACTGCACAGTTATTATAGTCTTGATTTTAGCTTTATATATATTTTAAATTGTTTTATTTTTCCATTTTTTGTTTCATGTTAACTTAAGTTAAAGTTTTAGCAATTTTCATGTATGCTTTTGTCAAGTTATAATTTATTTACTTTATGTTCTGATACAAGATTACACATTTTTTTGTTTTCGTTTATTCTTATAAATGTAGTGTTTCATACGGATTTCAGGCATCATTTAAAATTTTCATTTAGTTTTATCAATAATTTGTAGGTCTATTTGTTATTTGATTTCAATGAACAGAAACATTCTGTTTTTCTATTTTAATAAACTAAAATAACCTTGCTGCACGGCAAGCTAGTTCTGAAGTGTTGGAATGTACTCATACTCTACATTTGTAAGACATAGGTTACTAACTAAAGGAGGTCTTTATAGGGAGGAGATGTGGGCAATTGTAATGGCAACATTACGTGTTTTCTCCCCCCATTTGAAAAGAAAAGCAAACCAAGCTTTCAGTGCTCATAAACAATAAAGAGTATTTAAACGCTCATCTGTGATGACACTGGTAGTCCCAAAAACCAAACGCCTAAACATTTTCTAGACATTACCATACTACAAAATAAGCAATTGAACTAATCTAAGCATTTATACTTTGCTTGCATTATATCACAAAAATAATAACCATACAAAATTCGCGTTGAGGACAATGATTGAGGTGTTAAGGTTCATAGTGACAATATACAGACCTGGAACTTCATCATCATCTTCCTCTCCACCTGCTACAGGTGCCTTTCCATCACCAACTGAAAAAAAAGTTCAGCTGTTATCGTTTGAAAGTGTATACACAATTTATTCCAACCAAAACATTAGTTGGTGAACTAGAGCATTAGTTTCATTAATATGTACTCCTGCAAACTGGGATTACAAGATATCTAGCCATGGTGACATGACTAAACATTAATGAACATTAAGAAACATTACTAACAGATTAAAGGATTCATAAATGCATCAGGCCAAACAAGAATCACGCAACTAAGAAAAGTCAGACCTCCTGAATGTAGATGTTTGGAAAGTAAAATCGGTTCCTAAAACATGGTGCCAGGTCATTTGTCTTTATAAAAGCATTAGTTTACAGCAAATACAGACAACAAATTAATCCACCTAGATTCTGAAAATATATTGAAATTTAAAGTGAATCTATCACTCTGCAAGAAATTAAACATTATTTGCAACACCATAATCATCAGATAATCAGTTTGCGCAATGCGATAAGCATTCATGCCCTTGAAAGCCATTGCGTGAGCACACAGAGGGTCATCTTAAATATATTATAGCATCTTCGATATAATTGTTTTATTTCTCAGTTTGCAAAGTGTGATCCAAGAGACAATTATGAAATAAAATCTGTAGTTCACACATCAACAGCTCTGGCCTTCTGAGTAGGGCACATGAAGGCGATTTGAAACTTTGCAAAGCTTTAGATGCAAAATGACATTTGGCAGCTGCAGATTACTGGTTACAATATTGTAAATTTTCACGTTCCTGCCCTGTATCTGCTTTTAAAGGGATGACCATAATTTCAGCTGAAACCCTTTCCTGTTCTGCTGAAGATGGTTTGAGGGTGAGTAAATTAAAAGTATATTTGCATTTTAAGCAGACAAACCCTTTAAGGCTCCAACTATATCCTGAAGTGTAGAAACAGATAGACCAGAAGCAGTGACACACCCCTCCCCCAAAAATGTGCTTACACCTGTTATCAGCACAAGCACAACTGACACTTTAGCCCTATTCGGACGGTAACTGTTTCTCATAGGGACGCATGATATTTTCACCATTTACGGGGGTAAATGGTGATTTTATTGCTGTCCGAATCCACATCTCCGAGTTTATAACAGGTGTTAAAACCATAATACGTTTTGTTAGTCCTCTCTGACCACTTAGAACAGGGGTGTCAAACTCATTTTAGGGTAAGGGCCGGATGGAGAGAAAAGTGACAATGTGCGGGCCGAATCACCTTTTTTAAACCATATTGCACCAAATTACAAATTAATTAGCAAAAAAACTAGAAAGACATACTTTTCTGTAAAAGGTGCATTTAATAAATCCTCAGAACGGTTCAATAACACTCTTATTCCTCTTTGAAAAAACTATTTTGTTTAGGTAAAGGCAATCAAAACCCTTTCCTTTGAATATGAATATTTTTTGTCAGATACTTTTTAAACTAGTAATGACAAAAATGCAACAGACTCTATTTGTGTACAGACGGTCACATTAAATATGAACCATACAAGCTATACAATATAATTCACTAATAGGAAAAACTGCCTTAACATATTTAACAATTAGTACAGTAGTACAACTTCACTTTGGATATGAACATTAAATATATACTAGAAATTCCCTTTAACAACAAAAGATCTAGATCGCATCTGCATTATGATTTTAATTCCTGACATCTCTTTTCTTCAACCACATCAATCTCATGTCTGTTTGTGAGTCGAGAGCGCAGGTTGGACTTGTTAATGTTCATTACCGATTCTTGATGAATTCTCCCTCTGAAAACGGCTTTGATCCCGCTGCGATTTCGTTGGCAATCAAATAGCGTTACAGCTTCATCAGTCCCTGTTCTTTTTGTGATCATTGACTGCTTTTTTCCGAGGCTAAAGTTAAATTATTGACTTTTCGAAGTTGTCCAGTGTATTTATCATATTTCTCTGCGTATATCTATAGTGCCGTTTAATATTCTACTCGTTTTGCACAGCCACGGCTTGTGAGCAGATTAAACATACCGGCCTACCGTTGAACTCACAGAAGAAATACGTCTTCTTCCGTCAGTTTTCTTTATTTGGACATTTTAAAATCACTAGTCCTTGCCGCACAACTTAGCCGACTTTGTTTTCGAAATGTAGGCGGCGCTTTAGAATGCGCATGCTTGTTAGGGGTTCCGGCAGAAGCCCAATTAAATGATCAATGATAAAATAAAAAATTTAATTAAACAAAACATAATATGGAAGCGAAAACCTGATCGTATTAATAAACTTTAAATTAATTAAAATAATAATAAACTTTTATTTCATATTTGTATTATTTTTCAAATCTTCCCTCGGGCCGTATTGGACGCCTTATCGGGCCGGATACGGCCCGCGGGCCGTATGTTTGACACCCCTGACTTAGAAGCACCGCACTGTGTTGCTCTTTAGAAGGTTAAGGAATTATAGTGTCTGATGCACTGAAAATACCATAAATAGCAACATTAAAAGCACAACATGACTCGCATAGAGTCTTATCACACGCACACAGGAAGCGCTTCTGTGAACGGAGAGAAACAGTTCACAGATGGCAGAAAGTGCATCATTTTGGCTTTATTTTACAAAAGCACAATGTTTTGTGGTTATTGTGGATCTACACAAATAACTAAACACTTTACAGCTTCAACTGAGCTGCTTCACTACACAGAGAGGTAGATGACAAGAACAGAAAGACGACAAGGAAAAAACATGAACATTCGATATTGCCATTTTAAAACATCGATTTTATTCAATCTGTGCCAATTGTCATGTGACCGAGCACGTGAGAAGTGCATTTTCCAGGATGATAAACTTACACCTACACCTGGGGCTGTCACGATGATGAAATAATCGTCTCATCGCAATTATTAATGATAACTGCAATTATTGTGATTCCTTAGAAAATAAGGGTGATCCTGTAGAATCTGCAAACTTTTACGCCCAGAGTCCTTGATCTGCACTCACTGTTACATTCAAATGACATGCCACCATAAATTTAATTTGTATCAGATTTGTATTTTTTGCTTCTACAGAGCAAGACAATATCATCCTCATATTTAGATTTCTGTTAAGGTCACTTTGTACTAAATTATTATTAGTTATGTACAAATCTTTCACATTTCTAAAGGACATATTTTCATAATGAATTGTTAACCGTTATTGTCAAAGCCATAAAATAGACAATTAATAGTCATAGTAGCAATTATTTAATAGACAATTAACCGCCAGACAAATGTCATAATTGTGACAGCCCTACGTACACCGAGAGTTCGTTTGTCAGAATGCATGAGTTTTATAAGCCAGGAGCCATGAAGATTTATTTTTACAGATGTCCTTATGAGAAACAATTACCATCCTAATAGGGCTTTTGGATGTTATTTCTCTATTACACTGTTTGCGAAAACAACTGAATGAACAAAAAACTGGGCTTAAGCAAAAGCTTGACTACACTTTTTTTTAACATTGATAACACAATGTTATATTTTACTTAAAGGATTTCATGTTGAATAAGCAATCGTGAAAGAAAAAAGCAAGAATAAATGCGAACTTCTAACTATCTTAAGAAAATGTGCACATTTTCCAAAACTTTTTGGCATCCACCAAGCAGAAATGTATGCCAAAGCAATTACATTTACAAATCTATACTCAACAATTTAAGCAAATATATCTTCTTATTGAAGTATGCGTTTACAAAACTACCCTAATTTTCTACATTGAAATCAAGACTTTTTTGCTTTCTAAAGACTTGAAAGCTCAGAGCAGAGAAATTAGATGAGTTCACTTTTGGAAATTAAAGTTTAAGACGTGAATCACACACCTTGTTTGGGTAGGGCCTCAGCAAGTCTGCGCAAGCTGGTCAGGCTGTCAGCGCCCAGCTGGTTAAGAATAGAGGGCAGCATCTCCGTCAGCTGTTTGGTCTCTGCATGGCCTGTGATGGTGAAGGTGTTAGCTGCCAATGAGGCTTGCACTTTGGGATTGTTGAAGTGGATCACTGTTCCCTGGTTTGTGAACATGTTCACCTGCAATGAAACCGTGTGAAATCTCACTTTAAAACACGCTGAATTCAATGCACATAAAAACGGTGTGTTTATCGAGACATTACCTCCTCAATTCCAGAGATGTTATTTACACCTAACTTCTTCAGTGAGAACTGAAGCTTTTTATCATCTGCGGTTGCTGTTCTGTGAACCACCTTCTTCTTTCTGCGGGCAGTACCCTATTGAAAACATACCATCAGTACAAACGTAACAAACAGAAAGTGTCAAAGTATCGTCAAGTACATGTCTATCAGACTACATTAACTCATCTAAGGCACCTAAAGAAAGCAACTTAAACTCTTACCTTTCCTCCGATGCGGACTTGCGCCTGCAACTTGGCTAATTTTTCTTGATTCATTATAGTTTCTCGCATCTGTAAAACAAAACGCAAGATGTCAGTGATAGTACAATATTGGACAGACATGCAAACATTATATAAGGGGTGTGATCTCCTGGACATGGATGTTTTTTCTTAAACCCACAATAAAACGTCAATACACATATGTAGCCAAAACTAAAACATTAAAGTGGCATTTTCTCAGTTTCAGACAACCAGCAACGGCAAGAAGAATAAAGGCACCTAAAGCTTTAAGGCCCATCACGCAAAATATAAGAACTGGTTTGTCACGCCTGCCGAACAAGAACGACCACCTGACTAAAAAACTAAAGTCATACGAGAGTTGTCATACGCTTCACATAGCGCTTTCAATATTATACATATACCAAAATAAGCTTCAGATATTAAAGACAATGAGACGGTTTGTCGGCGGATAAACAAGAACATACATGAACCACAAAGGAAAAAGTTAGCCAACTGATAACACCGCTAAGCTGCCGAAAACAGATAAGCAATAATTGTTAAAACTACGTATGCAATATATATTATATATAAACGTATTAAACACGAGGTAAATCGATCGCGTCTTATAACTCGTGGAGTTTGTATGGAGTGCGTTAGCAAGAACGCTAGTCTCGTGGGCTCCCAGGCCTGTTAACGTTATCTCTCCCTGCAAGGCCGAGTCTAACCCGAACCGACTGCGGCATCCTTTCGCGGGTGAATGCGAAAAACCAGCAGTCCCTTTTGGCAAATAAGGTACTTGTTTACCTTGTGCCTCAGAACCAGGAGTGGTTGTGCAGGAAATAGAGTATTTTAGAGATCCACACTGACCTGCACGCTAGCAGCAAACACACGCGGAGAGCAAGATGGAAGCGAGAGAGGAGGGCGGAAGTGACGACACGTCTAAAATGCTCTGCAGTGGGCTGGAACTAGTAACGTGCTTGTCCTTCTGCCTTCTAGCGCTCTTGGCCAAGAATAGTAAACGGCGTTGTCGGATCACTTTTGCGAAATAATAATGTAATATTTCAAAGTTAAAAGCGCGTAGTAGCCTATAATTTAACCAAGATATATCCATGAGATGACTTAAACTGTGAAAGACTTTGTGGAGTCAAAAAGACTGAAAAAGTTTTAGTGCTCACATGACCATACATTTTATGCTAGAAATCTATTTTAAATTTTGGGGCCTCGTAACAATTTATGGAAAATGTATAAAAGTGTAATTATAACTATACAAATCTTACACAATAGTTTAGTTTTCTAAAACGACAATAGGAAATTACAATAATAAGTGCAATTATTCAAATCTGTTTTAATGAGCTGAATGACCCAAAGAATAGGATTTAACGACGATTTTAGATATATTGAAGATAAATTGCCTATCAACAACTATTGATTAACATTCTGCATGTTTTTCTCCTGCTTGTGCACGTTGAAAAAATATATAAATGTTCTCAAAACATTTCTCAACAATTCTCATAAGGTTTGCTCACACAACTTTTGCAAAAAAACTTCTTATGGTCGTGGTTCCCACATTTAAAAGCTGTCTGGAGGGCAGCATACTTTTTTATCAAGTTCAAAACGCACACATGCTTGTTTGTCTGCACCATGTTTTGCATTCGAAATGAAACGTAGAGCACGTGTAATCAAATTAGACCTCTAGAATTCAGATTACATCCTTGGGATTTCTCATCAAAGCCCCCATGGCGTTCGCTCGTTCAGTGCTTTCATGGTATTGCGAGGCACGCAAAGAGGACGGGCTCACCCCTGGGATTTTAGAAATAGTTAAGATGTGGTTTGGCCACACATATGAGCCTTGACCCGCTCATGGCGCCCAGCTCTCAAAACTTTAAATCATTCTCATTTGAGAATAATACAGATCCCACAGCAATCGGTTCCAGTCATTGTGATGTCCTGGCTGAAGATGACACATTTAGTTTAACACTGTTCAACACAAAGTATTTAATTTTGCCTATTTAAATAACTCGAATTATGCAGCCTAACTGGAATCATGTATTGGTCATGTATTTAGGCCCTACGTGACCAAAAATGATGACCTAAGTTTTAGCTTCTAAATTCTGCCGTAATAAAATGTCACGTTGGTTCCTGTATAATATTTGTTTGCTGTTCGGTCATTTTTTACAAAATAAATCCAAGCAGCTATGATTATGATTATCATTGCCGCCACTATTTAACCCACATTAAAAAGATAAATTCATTGTAATTTGCAGTACAAATTAAAATTAAGGTAGACTGATTTCATTCACTGACATCAAAACAGCCACGTCTTTCTAGATAATTCCTTTTATTGTCAAACAAAGTGCATTTTTAATTTAATCTTAACAAAGCAATTAACCTTCATACCATTAAAAAATGCAAAGGGAGAACATTTTTATTATTTACTTTTATATAGGCCTAATTATTAATGATCAAATACTAAAGTGCAAAGTAATCAAGCTACTTTTGGCAGTTACCCAAAACAGTCAAGAGATTTCACAGTTTTAAAACAAAACTGACCATGGCTGAAATTGAGATTTACATTGTGAAAAAGGGTAAAAGGAGGCTTCAGAATGATAACACTGCCGCGAGGTGGCACTCTTTCAACTCCGAAAGAAGTAAATATATATAAACCTGACCACATGAGTCACCATAAAACGGCAATCAAACCGGACCAGATGTTTTTGCTATCATACAAAAATACCTCTAAAACCCACGGCGTCCATCAGAACCAACATGGAACTGTATAAATAATAAATGAAAAGATAATTCATTTTGAAAAGTTTGAAAGTTTTTTTTTTAATTTTAGGTTGGATCCACAAGTTTCTATGGGTCAGCGTTGTGTGTTTTTGGACAAGTATGTTTTCATCACTCAAACCACAAGTTGTTTTAGCAGCCAACTTTAAATGCAATTTTAAATGTTCAATTTTATTTCTTATAGTTGGTAGAGCGAGTAGAAAGTATAAGCTATACTGTCTTTATCGGTGTGTTTCATCTGAATAATATAATAATAAGAATTGTATTCATATAATAATAATAATTATTATTATTATTTTATAAATATAACCGTGGGAAACAATGTGCTGCATAAGTTATACAATTTAGTTTAGTTCATCAATTAATTTTAAAAATCATATTAGTACAAATTATTTGTTTTATAGTACAAATTGTTGGTTTTATTATTTTATTTTATTTATGAAAATAGTGGAAAAACAGTACGCCATATAGGTATTTTAACCCTTATAAATTAGATTTTACAGCTGATTTTTTATTTAGTCTTATACTAATCGGCTTTGGACACAACAAAAAAACATAGAAACAGAAAGAAAAAGACAAATTACAAAGACAGATAGGCCTACTCTCACTCAAAGGAAAAATATTAAAATAAACAGTGTTTTAAATAGTGAATATTAAAAAAGGATAATTGTAATCCGCGTAAAATCAATTAAAGCGCAAAAATGATTATTGTCCTGATTATTTTGGGAGTCGAAAATTTCAATGTTTGATGGTGTATTTTTGAATCAGTGTTTTTGTCGCGGCCCACTTTATTATATATTTTCAAGTAATTCTTTTGTTAAATTCAAGTAAATGTGCACGTTTGACGCATGCATCGTCATGAAACATATACACAAACTATTTAGCTGTTTTTCTAATTCATTTTTATTTTTGTTAAATTGTCTTACTTAAATTTATTTAAAATAAACCGTAAAATGTACAGATAGAATAGCAATTACCAAACGCAAGTATGAATGGTTGATATGACATGCTGGAGCACATGCGCAAGTGCTCTTCTTTTTGCAAGCTCGACTGCACTTTCGTGATCCGCGTGACTGATGCGAGTTAACAGCTGACTTTTTTCCATTACCAATGGCTCGCGGATGATCTGGAGCACTCCCGTGTCACGCAAACTACTATGCAGTGAGGCAGACATGGAACACAGCAAATGCGTAAAAGCGTTTGAAATGAAAACGGAATACAATGCACTGTTCAGGACGAGCCATACAATGCAATCCTCAACATTACAATTAAAACACTTATACTGGTTTCATTCTATTGTTAAATATATATATATATATATATAATAGGGGAGGGTCCTACCATAACGTCGTGTTTGTGCGCTGCGCTTCATCCGAATCAATAGGCTACATGCAAGAAGACTGTGGCAAAAATATCCAGGAGATGGACAATTCCATGAAATCATCGAATAAGTAAACGATAGCCACTAAAGATAGAACGACACAGTTGTTCGAGAATTTTTTGTAAGATCGTTTTCTGCTTGATATATTTTATCTCCTCAATAGCATTGCAAGGGTGACGCGTCTTGTCATGTGATCAGGGGGTAGTATAAAGCGCAAGGAAAGGTCCGCCCTCTTTGGAATCCTGGTTTGGCCTTTAGGAGGGTCTACTCCGATACTCCCCCGGTAGAATTAGCGTGTGGATGTTGGGATCTAGGCGACCTCTTAATTCAGAGCCGAAATTAATCCATTGAACGCCTATGGCACCAGTGACACACTGGCACGTCCCCTCTGCCTCTCGCGCATCTGCTCAACGCGTCTTATGAGTTCTCTCGAATCGAGAGCGCAGGTACCACGCAGGCTCAACACACACAGCGCTTCTCCGCCGTAGCCCATCAGGGAGCGAGAGAGCCATGACTTTGAGCTCCGAGATGTCGGATGCGTCTGTGCTCTCAGAGGAGACCGACATCGACGTGGTTGGGGAGGGAGATGATGGTGACGGGCACACGCGCTCCTACGTGGACGAAGTCGCTCAGATGCACGACGAGATTCTGCTCAGTGGTTCCCCGCCCTGCGTGGATGGCACCACAGCACGGGACCAGTACAAGCCAGCGACTAAAAACACCCTGGTGAAACCCCCATACTCCTACATCGCACTCATCACCATGGCAATCCTCCAAAGTCCCAAGAAGCGTCTGACACTCAGTGAGATCTGTGACTTCATCAGTAATAGATTTCCATACTATCGGGAAAAGTTCCCAGCTTGGCAAAATTCGATCCGGCACAACTTGTCCTTAAATGACTGTTTCGTCAAGATACCACGGGAGCCCGGGAACCCCGGAAAAGGCAACTACTGGACACTGGACCCAGAGTCAGCAGACATGTTTGATAACGGGAGCTTTCTACGACGCCGGAAACGCTTTAAACGCCAGCAGGCACCTGAACTTCTCCGGGATCACGGTGGCTTTCTCCCCGCGGCCGCTGCGTACGGCTACGGACCTTACGGTTGCGGATACGGTCTACAGCTTCAGTCCTATCATGCACATTCTGCGCTTCTTGCCTTTCAGCAACAACTGCAGCCGCCGCCCGCGTCCCGGCATCCTCATACCGGAACCCTCATCCCCGCGCCTTCCCTTATGCCAACCACTGCGGAGCTCACCCGTTCCCGCTTCTATCCTCCTCTAAGTCCCGGTCTTTCGTCCCCCATACAGACAGCGGCTAAGTCCTCGGCTCACCGTTCACCCTTCTCAATAGACAGCATTATTGGGAGCTCTTTAACCCCCGCGCAATCGCACTGTGCCTCACGGACTTCCCCGGTGGTCCCGGTGCTGCCGCCGGCCATCGTGTCTCAGCACTCACCAAATCCGCCACATCCACTACCGGGAGTCTTGCACGGACCAACGTCTTTACACGAAACCTACGCAAACCGGATTGTCAGTGGCACAAGTGGCTGTTAATTTCTAATCTGAACTTCAAATTTTTTAAAGCGATACACTCCTATGTTTAAGGTAGGCTTATTTTTGTATTGTTTTGTTTCTTTGTTTAAAGCAGCTGTATGTTGGACAATAACACTTTCGTGCCTATATTTCAGCTGTACAATAAGAAATATATATTTATGTTAACATTTTTAGTTAAATCTAATTTCTACCCCACGAACTTTTCGCTGTCAATGTGGTAACATTGTGGTAATCACTGCACAGGGCGTCTCAGGACAACATTTTTGAACAGGCTATACAACAAATCGTCAAATGTCTGCAATGATATATTGTGTGTGAAAACACAGATGTTTTCTAGTTTGGCAAATTTGTATTTGTACTTTGTAATGACAATTCAGGAGGGTTAAAATCGAGCATTTTATACAACGTGTACTTCTCAGTAGCCTAATAAACAATGTACATTCTTTGATATTGTATACTCGGAGTGTGATATTTTTTACACAGTCTGTTTTTCATTAATAATAAATATTGTTTTGCAAAGCAAGATGAGTGGAAATTACCTCATTGATAGGTTCAGTCGTGCTGATAGGTTAATGTAAGTGTTGCCTCTACTTTTTTATTAATTTGTGAAAATGTATTTTACCAAGGCAATATTCTAAACACTAAATGTCTCATCAATGAGTTTTAAGTAGATTTCACAACAGACGTTTCTGATACATTTGATTATAAGCAAAGCAAACCTATGGAATATTCAACACTATTTTAGTGAAAAACAAGAAAAAGAAGATGAATTACGAAGAAAACGGGAGTTAAAACAAGAAGATGAATTACGAATAAAACAACAGAAATTTATTTTCATATCAGATTTGAAGGCTGCTACATGTGACACAGTTCTTTTATGTGGCAACATTTGTCGAGATGGCGTCATGCATTGCTCGTGGAAAAACAAGAGAAAGACAAACAGTGAATTAACCAAGGCGCAGTTAAACTAGCTTTGACGTAAAGATATGCAAATTGAGTGTTGTGAAATAACAATATCGCGGACTATTTTTCTGTCTCATGAAGAAATAAAGTCTTTACTCCAGAAAAGATGACCAAGATTTATGATTGCTGTCCTGATAAACTCAGGTCTCTGTGTAAATTGTTGTGGTCACCTAATATTAAGTTAAGGTGCTCTGACACTTTTAAACGCTGCCGATTTATCATTTACCGACGAGAGGACAGTATGAGTTGCTTATCCAAACAATGGAAATTTGGTTTGTGCTTTAAAGGTCAAGATAATCTGAGTGGTGTACTTGACAAATCACAGTGGCACATTTAAGATGCTCAAATAAGCTCCAGCAATGCTGCTTTAAAAGGCAGCATGGAGCAACATGATATTTAGAATTATTTTACATTTGTAATTGTTTGCTATAATAAGTTTTTACAAATATGCAGAATTATTATTGGTTTGATAAATGATGCACTCAAAAAATTATTGTTGGAGGTTGTTTGTTTAACTTAATCAATATAGTTTGATTTTACATATTTGTGTGTCTTGTTCAAACACAATTGAAATATAATACTAACATAAATCCTCGACTCTTTGACATAACTTATTCCATTTGTGTTGGGACAACATGAATCATTTTCATTGACTAACTGTGAAACTAGACTGGGTTCCCTGCATTGTCCTTATGACTGGATTTAGTACATTTTAAAATGAAATGTTATTATGTGTGTTTTTTTGCAGGATGAAAGATAAGGAGACTTGTTCGTGTTTACTAGATTTTCTGTGATTGTTGAGGGGTTACCACAGCAAATGTATGCCGTTTTTGCGTTTACTCATGAGTAAATACTCTACAAATGGTCATGCAGTAAGCTATCCGGTGCTTCATCAAAATACATTACATCTTGCTTACATCACTGAAGCATTCAAATTTAATTGGCTCAACACAAATGAATTACATTCAGCTGAAGTCAAATAAAATAAGTTGATGAACATAAACTGGATGAATTGTGAGGACAGGAAAATCTTAAATTCGATTGTGTGGAAATGGGTGTCATAATAAAATTAAGTTAATCCAACAACAATTTTCTTGAGTGTATGCATAAATAGTTTGCTACAAAAACATAAAACGAATAGTTCACGCATAACTTGTGCAACTATTAAAACGATATTTTCTATTCCGCTTAATCAGAATGCACTGTATTGGCTCATTTAAAATGTGGCCTGCATATATTATTTGCGACATAGGCCTACTGTAACTTTTCCTCACATTTCCAAATTTAGCAGACAACAGAAGCACCAATGTCGGCTCCACGTCATGTCCTACATTGCAAGTTCTTTCCCACATTTATCTTTGTAATTACTACCCAGCGACAGCACAGTGTCACTGGGGTGAGAAACGTGTTGTTTCCCTGCCCTCAGGTCGAAGATAATCGGCGTGATCTGATCCAGCTGGCCCTGTCCATGAGAGTACACTCCTCTACACGTTTTCTTTTTGTCATCTGCGGTCATTGTATGCGCCAGAATTCAATACCCAATAGGTAAAAATGGGGAGAAAAGAAAAAGGAAAGTAAAAGCGGCGAGTTAAACAGTGGGACAAATCCTTATTCCGTATATTTATAATCAAGAGGGGCAGTCTGCTGAACTTTAGCAAATGCCCTTCGCAGTCAGTCATTACAAATCTCTACTATTTGAATGCTTAAGATAATCGATTCTAATTACAAAAAAAACGTAGGCTATTTAAAAGGAATGGCAATTAAAGCCATGACATTAAGACAACCCAGATAAATACATAAACTATGAAATGTTGACTACATTCACATGGATGTTTCCAATTTACAAAAGTTCATACTGATTAAAAATGTAACAAAATTACTATAATTTCTGAAGCGTTTGTAGTTGCGTTCCCTGCGTTGACTCCGTTCACAGAGCTAATAAAATGTGTATCTGGAGTAGACGCAAAGGAAATGCACAGATAGTTCAGTAGGCCAATGGGGCAGGAAACGCTCGCACGCTTACATGTACACAAATAGAGGCCACAGTGATGTAACCATACTGCTGGCTGATATAAACATGATAGGACAAACAGCCAACAGAAAACAACTTAAGATAAAATCTAAACGCAAACAAATGCAATTTTTATGACACACACCATGACTAATTTACTCAATGTTTTTCTTGGACTAACGCTTAAGGCGGAACGGTAGTGTATAAGGTAAAGGGAAACAAACCCGGTCAATAGCCTTTAAAATAAAAGAATGGAATTGCCATTAAATATCTTATTTATATGACGCAGCTATTGCATTATAGTTTTAAATGAGGAGAATGCACATTTTTCCCACAGACCGTAATACAAACATGCACAATAAGAAGTAGGAGAAACACAACTCACCTCTTAATTCCACCTGTCCTCATTTACCCTTTACTTCAAAGTCGCGCGCACTATCACGCACACACACAAACACACGATATTTTATTATATAAGAGTTATGCTGTCCTATTTTGCTTTTAGCCAACCCCCAAACGAAAGCACATCTCATCATGGTTATCTCAAAATATTTTTCGTCAACTGCTGCATCCACATTAATTTAATTTCTTACTCATAAATTTGCCGTATCCGTTTTTTCGGATTTGCGGCTATTTAGAGATTTGGAATATTATTATACAGAATCTCAAATTAAATATTATGTGCAAGTATGGTAGTAATTCACTAACGGCACTCTCACACGCACATTTTCATAAACAATTTCTCGATTAAACAATTTATCTGGAATATAAGCAAAACACTTGTCATAAATACACTGTAAGAGTCGAGTTGTGGAGCATCAAATAAGAAATAACATCGCAGCAAGAAAGGCTAAATAAATGTTATTTTACATGCAAATATAAATATTGTTATTATAATCAAATATAAATACTAGCTAAACGTATTATTTTATAAGATATATATTTATTATTCGTACTTTTATTATTCATATTTCCTGGGTTTTCTTATATGATTACTATTGGTTTCTGTATAATTACTGCTAATTGCTTTTTTCTTACATAGACTATAACTAAAGTGATCCAAGTGATCCAAACTGACAGAATAAGTGTTTGATTACACAGAATAGATCCTTTAACTGATCATGAAAAAGATAACAGGGAAACGACAAATGCCTGTCTACAGTGTCAATAAACATAAATCTAATGCTTTTAAATATCCTTTTGAATGTCAAAATCGTTGTGCATTTCATTTTATTTTGTCAATCGGAAATGTTTAATAAGTAAGTATCTTTTATTTGAGCCTAAGTTTACCAAAGAAATGGAGGTAACATAAGCCTACTTATAATAACAGATCTATGATGCAGAAGTATTCCATAATAATACATAATAACACAATTATAACAATTCCGCATGTAAACATTATTCCACCAGTAATTTTAATTTGTTTTTGCTGTTTAACATTTTACTTTTGTCCTTTCCACGAAAAAAAACTCAGACACACATCAGGAAGTTGAAGACTGATAAGACTGCAGTACACAGTGAGTGAAGGTCTTTGTTGTTTTTTTTAGAACAATCCACAAACATAGGTTTTCAAACCAATGTTTAGCTCTACATCCACAAACAAAATTTAAATTAAAAGTTACCCCAAGTTACCCACACCAAGTTGCTTCGGTTTGACAAACTTGAGAGGCTGGAGGCAATTCGTCTTTATTTTAAGTGTTTAGGATTAGTGGAAATGCTGAGTTTAACCCAAGATCCCCAGTTAAACGTTTATCAAGCAAGGTTCAAAGGTCATGAGGATCAGAATCACAAACAGCAACATTGTAGTAAAGCAGTGGTACAAATATAATGCAGTCTCATATGTCAGGGTGAAAAATGCAAATATATAATATTTTTATATAAATACATTTAGGGTAATTTCAGGATGATGAATCCACAAGAGTTGATAACAATAGTTATTTACTGCCATTGTGTCAGTACTGGTTTGTGTGTATTGAGCGTATGGAGGACAAAATAAAGCACAAAATTTGTAAACAAATTCTGAAACAAAATAAATGCACGTGACGTGAAACTGCACTACAAAAGGTTTTGTAAAAACATTTTCAACTTTATCTGAACCTTAAAATGTCATTGGTGTAACACAAGATTTAGTGATATAAAATGATTTATTTGACTTGAATAAATGTTCTTCACATGAAGAACATTTCTGGATTACAAGTGTGGTTCCAATGACATCATCAGATCAAAATATTAAAATAAACATTCAGCTGATATGTGCACACAGACGCACGCACATGCTTTACTCTCTACACCCCGCTTTGATTACATGCTCTATTAATGTAACTTTTAAGAATCCATGTGTGTATGTGTGAATGAGAGGTATTACAAGGAGAGATGTAATAGGGGAGTGAATGCCCTCATGGGAGGTGTTGAATCTCTTTCTAATCCATTCATATTGTAGCCCAGCAACACTTATCCTCTGTAGCTGTATAGAGACAAACAGCATGTGTGTGTGTGTGTGTGTGTGTGTGTGTGTGTGTGTGTGTGTGTGTGTGTGTGTGTGTGTGTGCGTGTGTGTGTGCGCGTGTGTTTGTGTGTGTGTGAGTTTTATGCTCCATTAGCAAGTTTGAGAACTAAAGCCAGGTCTGAATACAGCTCCAATTAGAGAGAGTTAGAGAGCCCACTAACACACTAGTCTCTCTGCCACCCAACTTCAGTCAATTACTTCTCTCTTCTTTTCATGCTTTCTCTCTTTTCTTCTTTTATTTCTTTCTGTCTTTTGTTCATTCTGCTTTATCTCTTTATGCCTTTTCTGCTTCTAGCGCTGTTTCATGGTTGTCTCTTTTCTCTGTACTTTCTTTAAAACGCTGTCCATTGCTATACTTTCACCGTCCAGTCTTCCTATCAGTCCTGCTGTCTGTGTTGTCACTGAACGGATTCCTGTGGAGAGGTTATGAAAATATATCCAGTAGCTCTGCACAGCATAACGATTTTGATGCTTGCTTTAAAAATGATAGATAATAGATTAGAATATAGTATTTAACTAATTATTAAAACTGTGAATATGTTTTTTTTAGTGTAGACAACCTTGCAGTCATGGAGATGTGACACAGATAGGAGAGAACATTAATGTACACTGTCTGTTTATTGTTAATATTGTAACTTCTGTTTTTGGTAAATACCTGCTTTTGTCATTTATGATGCTGGAACACCTGAAACAGACACACACTGGAAAAAGCTTAACATCATAAAATTACAAAAGCACACAAATACAGAGAATTGTTTAAATACATCTTAAACTAAAATTTCTAGATAAATAATCATTTAAATAAAAAGTGCCACAATGTGAATTCGCAAAATATTGGGATATTTCTTTTTTTGGTTGGGCAAACCCAATCTCTTAACAAAGAACGTATTCATATTTGACCCAACAACAGGTTGAAACAACCCTGCATAGATACATTTATAACCCAACATTTGGGTTCGTCCCTTTTGATCCAACCATAGGTTGAAAATAACCCAGCATTTTTAGACTGCAGTTTAAAATTATTGCACGTTTTTATTTTGTTTTAAATTGTGTAATTGTGACTTCATGTTGTCCCAAAGTTTGAGACTTAAATTATGTTTTTGATTTGACTTAAAAATGCTATTAACAAAACAGAAGACTATGCAATTGATTGTGCCACGAGGAAAGAATGTATTGCTCAGAAGTTGCTTGTGCACATGAGACTTTATTGAGTTCTCAGTTGTTTCACTGAGGTTTCCACTTTATCTCTTGCAACATGTCCTTAGGAAAAATAACAAATTAGACAGTTGTTGTCATACAATAAGGAAAAAGAAGTTGTTAATCTGATATTCAACCTAGAAATCCTTGCAGTCTTGAGCTGCTATTTATGAGATTAGCAGGATCTGTTTATTAGAAAAAAGTTTAATAGCAATAAGCAATAGCCTCAGTTTTCTCTCATTGTTGTCTAGCAGAAACACTCAAGATATTTTTTCTGTAAACTTTCAGTAGTTTATGGACAGACATACCTCCCAACCCTTCATGTCTCCTGTAATGGCTAACCCAATTGTTTCCCCCCCAAGCAGCCTGATTGTGGACGCCAGTTACACGCAATAACGCCACCGGAGCATAAACATTTTAGCACGCTATGCTGGGCCATTCATCACAGTGACACCCGTAGGTAATCTACACCACGCACTGCACTGGATGTTAAACAGAGGCTCAAAACAACTCTCTCTCTCCGGCTAAAGGCTTTGCCCTTTCACACAGAGTCACAATGTCTATTTCTATGATACATGGATTATCATAAAGTGCTGGTAAGGGCATGTAGTAAAGCTATTACTCAAAAAAACATACTGTGTTGTTGTAAAGCATTTGTGTTCGATATCTGTTTCACAAGCTATTCATCATTCATAAACTTTTAAGGAAATGCAGCAAACATAGACGCTGATGTTAAAATTTTGCATTTTGAGGATGGCTGTGTGGAGAACATGTGCATGTGCAGAACATGTGGCCGGGGAAAGCAGCAGTTACGGTTCCTGTCTATGCCTGCTCTCTGTACTTCACATTTGCATGACGCCCCTGTCAGTCATTCAACGAAACCAAAGGCAACAGATGGAACCACCCATGAAGCCCTGCTCTTTCAGCCTGCCTTTCGCTCTTGGTCTCATACTCAACCTTCCGATTTCCACTTCCCTCCTCTGGAATGATGCTGTTAACAGTCAGCAAACTGTTAGTGATGAAAGTTTCTGTACTAACTGTACTACTGGGGTTACAGCCTCTGTAATAATGTACATCATAATATAAATGCAGGGACAACGCTTTTCATGATCTTACATTTTTTTTCATCTGAAGGTACGTCTTGTTTAAAATCAGTTGAAAAAATAGAATTGTGCCTAAATATGTATTTTATCACAAAAGCTCTGTTAGTGGAGCATTGCATTAGCAGCACAACGGTTGTGGGTTTAATTCCCAACGAAGACACATACTGACTTTTTTTACCTTTACATGTAAGTCACTTTGAATAAAAGCATCTGTGAATTATATAAATGTAATGTAAATGGATGAGATAGATGGGAACTATAATACCTATTAGTAGTCACCCTTTATGTTTGTCACTGGGTTTTGCAAATATCTGATGAATACATTAAAAAGTATTAAAAATGCTTGTCAACTTTGACATCAAATTATTTCATCATTTAAAAAAGTTCTGTGTTTTTTCCATTCACTGAAAAATAGCAAATTTGGACATAAAAAACAAGATTTCTGAAAGACATCAACGATACTATATATTCTATTTTTAACGTAACAACATAATTCCCATAATTCCCAACACAATTGCAACTACCAATCCATGATACATCATTTTCAATTTATAAAGACTGCCAGATGGACTTTCCTAATTTGTGGGAGGAAATTGATTCTCGGAAATGTAAATGCCTCAGTTTCTGAAGCGGCAGAAAACATGAGGACCAAATGTGTTTGCAAACCCACGTTTTGATTGTACCTCCAACGCGAACCTATATGAATCCAAGTGCAGTACATTGGTCTTTAGTTTTTGAGTAGAGGCTAAACTATAGGTTTGACGTTTAACCCTGATGGACCATTAATACAAAAGACTCAAATCCTTTGTTTGGTCCCCTCACTTTTTGGAAACAACGGCAGCTCCATCTGTGTCACACTATGTTCCATTCAGCTATTCACAAATGTCCCCCCTGCCACCCCTCAAACAGACCCTGCAAAAGATTGAATCAATACGACTTTGATAATCGACAAGATAGTGATTGGAAACCGCAGGGCGTACGTGGGATTCCAGAGGTGAGGAGAGGGACGTCATGTAGTTCAAGGTAAAAGGGGGAACATTTACAGGACTGCGCCTCCATGTCAAAGTAGTTTATGTAGCATGATGAAGCATGAGATTGGGGAGAGGTCCACAAATCCTTGCTGAAGCATTGCCAAGGTTAAATGGTCTACTGAAACATGTTCAGCATTAAGACCAGCCGCCAATCCACACAGATTTACTGCTCTCCATGAAAGCGGCTGATTGGACCATTTAGCATGCATGATTATGACATAATCGTACACATCAGGTTCTTTAAATCCACATTTGCTGTAAACAATTTAACAACCTAGCATTGATCGTGCAACTGTTCCTCACTCTATGAATAAATACAGAGGAATTTGTGTGCGTACAGTATATCCATTTAGATAAATTTGACTTTCTCAATGAAATGGAAAACAGAGGCGGGATCCTGCAGGAGTGACTCAGTTTGCTCAAGCTGGTAATTTTGTGCATATGAGTATTCCAGTGAATGTGTGTAGAGAAGTGTGACATTCACTTAGTATTGCTTAGTATTGGCTTGAGACTTTGCCATCCCGGGTCTCCTGTTAATAATGTCTGTATATCGGTCCATTGACTGTATATCGGTATCCCTGCGTCCGTTTCTGTGGAGAATGAACAAAATGAAAAATGAATTTTTTTACTTTTGTGCTCAACGTCAATCTCTCTCCCTGACCGTGCCCCCTGTCTCTCTGTCCCTCAGGTAAAAAGTGAGCCTGTGCAATAACATTTTGTTTGCCAGGCGTGGACCACATGAATGCGGGCTTTTGTTGTTTCTTATTCCCTCTTCCAACAGGCCCATTTGAAATGTCTGCGTAAAGCACCTCTGTCCTCCTAAAGTAGAAAAAGATGCCGTTTGATTTGATACTTCCTCCCAAGACGGCACATGCTTCCTGTGTCCTGTCACAACATGGCTGGAACTGAGCCGATAGTTTGGGTCTCTATGACGACTGAAGGCTGACGCTTCGGGGTGGTCGGAGTGTGCGTGTGTGTCTTTTTATGTGTGTGGGGTTGTACATGTTGAATGGATCGCAGTAGGAAGTTGGAGTGGAGTCCGTGGGGGGGTAACTGGATATATATGCGATGCTGTGTGGCTGAAGGCCTGTAGATTTCCTCAACTGATGCTCTGTCTGCCTTGTAAATCTATTTTTCTTCCCAAACAAACACGCCACCAGATCTAGAGTTTAGCTTCAAATATACAGCGTATATGGCAGGGCCCTCTTTCTCTCACACATCAGTTAAGTGACTTATCTCCTACTGTACATCTTGCACATTTTGTATATTCTGTTTTCACATGCTTAACATATATGTATATGATTGCAAATAAGAAAAAGAAATGATTAGGATTAACAAACTAGCTACTGCCACCTCAGTGGGAAAAGATGTACACACACACACACACACGGTTGTGATTTAGTTCTCTGTAGTATTTTGGCTCGAGGGCTCTATGGGTGGGTGGTGAGCATTAATTACTCAGACTGCCCAGTGTAATGCACTGCTCTTTAACCCAAAACTCCCTTTGAATCCTCTACACTTGTATTTTCATTCCATTTTTATTCCTGCTCTTATTCCACCAATCCATGAAACACCCAGAGAAACGCTTAAAAGATCGAATTTGTGTGATAACATGAATTTACAGATCATATTCAAATGTCTTAATATTACTCAACAAACCTAACTTTCATTACGCCAATGACAATAATCAAAGTAAATAATCAAAAGTAATTGAAGGTATATAAATTTTCAACAAATTAACAAACCACACAGTTTGTCAGGATTTAGTATACTATAAAATGCATACTTTTAATGATAGGTGCACAAGAAGATACTTTAAAACCCAAACAATTGATTTAAGCTATGCTGGGTTGTTTTGTTTACCGTGGTTGGATCAAATAATGATATTTTAGAATGTAAAATAGTGTGTGTGTGTGTAGTTTGACTACCTGGATTAATTAAGCAGAAATTTACACAGTAACAGCCATATAAAACAAGTGTTTATTGGTTATAGATTGGTTGTAGAAGAAGTTGACACGGTTTATAGTTGTATTTCATTTTAATAGCTTAATTTAACTATCCAAGGTCACAGACAGTCATACGGTTTGCAATTGCCAATGATGAAAGAAAAATATCAGCTTGCCAAATGAAAAATGTCCATTAAAATAAAATTCCTTAACTGAAATGAATTTCCATGTTTGTCTCTTGGCTACCGAATAAAGTAATGTATCTTTCCCAGAGTGTGTTGATTCTTTCTTGACAATTGTTTGCATGCAGATTATATCCCGTGTTTGTTTTTGATAATTCGTCCATAATTCTTTATCAGGACGTTCAGACCTCACTTAGTTGCCAGTGCACATGCCTCTATTCATCTTCACATTGAAATAATATTTACCCAATGTTTCTGACAGGTTCCACAAAACATATGCTTGTCCCTCACTAATAGTTCTGTATTTTTGAGCCTAAAGCAACATTCTCAGCTTTGTTTTACCAAAGTGTTTGTTGTTTTATCCAAGAAATCATCTAGGTCGAGGAAACGCAAGGATATCCTTCACCAGGCATGACACAGAACTGTACACATCGGCCCATTTATGCTCATATGCATTCCACACACATACATGTACATACACTTAGCCTACATTCATTTGCACACAAAGACACAAAAATATACAAACATAAAATCCACTGCTGTGCCAAATCAAACATGGTGAACATGCAGTTTTTGAACCCATTAAATTGTATTTCAGGGGAATTCCACTTAGTTACATTTCTCTTTTGTTGATGTATGAATTATCTATTTATGTTGGATAACTGAACTAAAGCAGAATCTCAAATGTGCACATAAGCACGTGCGAGTACAAAGCACACTATACACACACACATCAGGTCAAAAGTTTGTCAATGTCTGGGTTACTATTTCAGTTTTTGGGGAATTAGGCAAATATATTCATGAAACACAGAAAGTTTACAGACTGTACACATTATACATTTGCATTCTGAGGAACTTTGAACAAACATTACCAAGTGTGTGTGTGTCCCTGCCTAAATGCATTGTGGCAACAAATGTGAAACCAAAATTAAGCAAAACCTACTGTAACAAATCCGCACAAAACCTCCCATTGAGGATATCCTTATTTCTAAAAACACAATAAAATATAATATATATATATATATATATATATTCTACTTTTTAAATTGTACAAATGCAAAAAGCTTTTAGGGTTAGCGTGCACTACTTGTTTATAATTGTCATTATATGTTATGATGATGAAAGGATGCTCATTGTGAAATAATAAAACATTACAGCATCCCCTGACGTCACAAAAATATTGTTTATTAATTAATTTTTTTCACCACATTCTATCAAGTTTTGGTATCAGTTATTTCAGTAAAACCTGTTTTCCCTTTTCTCTTACTGAAATTTGAATAGCAGAAATAAAACAATGTCATTTTTTAAGCCTAATATTTAAGCCCATCTATATTGATTTTATGAAACAATGTCCTTCATGAAAGTATGACCCAAGCGGACTGTTACCGTCTGGCACGAGTACACACACACGTTCTTGACCCAATTCAATGTGAGACGTTCATGCTTTGTTTTTCCAAGGCATTCTCTACTGGGACGAATTACAACCAACCGCAGCTTTATGGACCTGCAGAAAGAAGGAGAGAGTGAGTGTTTGAGAGAGAGAGTGAGAGAGAGACTGCGTCTGACTGATTTCCACAGTGGCAGATAACATGCACATTCTCCACAGTCATGAGAAGATCGTTCGCTTTCGGTGACCCTCAAAGTCTTCCATCTTCACCTCTAAAATAAAAAGTACTGCGCCGGGTCGCGACCCGTTTACGCTCTCCCTCCCTCGCGAGCAGAGTCGTAACACTTTTTAGTGGATGTAGTGAGGCCGAGTTCACTTAGAAAGACTAACTCAACCACAGTTGCAACCACAGTTTGCATAAAAACCTCAAAATAAACAGCCTATCGTATCATAAAGCTCACACTGTGAAACGGAAAGCTAAAATAGACAGTAAGTGTGCGCGCACACACAACGTGTTCATTATTTCAAATGTGCCGCTGTGCATCCTGTGACATTTAACCTGTCAAGCCCACAAAGTGTATGACTTCCTTAAATGTGCTTCAATCCACGAACATCTGGGTGAGATAAACCTTAGATATCCCTCAAGGCCATACACACACACAAATGGAGGAAGGAAAAGCAAAGCAGCTCTCACCTCACTCACAAAATTTCTAGGGTGAGACCCGTGGAGACACTTTGTTGAGTTTTTTATACAATGTTGCAGGAAGAAGAAGTAAACACTCTCTGTTCCACGCAGATGTGGGTTTGAAGGTTTGCTTAGGGTGAATACTTGCATAGTTTGCACAATATTTCCTCAAGACTGGAAACAAAATACTGGTGTATGATGACTCAACGACACAAAGCTCAGTCAAATGCAGAGAGAGAGAGGAAACTGTATTTCCAATATGACAAAACTTCTTAGGTCAAATTTACATACCTCACTGACATCTTGCAGGCATGAATCAATGCAGTCCCAGTTTTCTACAACTGAACTGAAGAGTTTTAATTAATGACAGATTGCTGTGTATATGTGTGTGTGATAAACCTGTATCCTTTTCCACATCTGTTTAACCCAGAGGGAGGACAAGCTGCTCAATATCTGACTTTACTCCCTCTTTCTGAAACTAAGCATGTATGTGTGAGTTCGTCTCTTATCTCTGAAGGCTACCACCACACACGGCTGAAGGTAGAGATAGGAAGTGGAGTGGCAATTTTGTACTCTATTGAAACGCTCGCACACACGCCACACACATGTGATTGGCTAATAATTGTGATCCAATGCAATAAAAGGAATACAGAGTGCAGGCTGAGGTATAGTATTAGCCAAGCAAACATTAATACGTTCAGAAGATTGCATGACGAGCTGTGCCATGGTGGAAACACTGATGCGCCATTCATAAGCATCATTGGCTACACTAGCCAAATCAGTCAAAGCTAAATAAGACACTTGGAAAAGACCAAACTGCTCTAGCATGCTTAGCATATTTCTGAGATCTCCTCACTTTCTTCAAAAGGAAAAAACACATACACACACACAGACACAAATGTATGCTCACGTGAGGGTTATTGGGGCGAGAGGAATCTTTCCCTGTAGGCCTTTCTTGACAAGAAAACTAAAGTTGATGTTTTTCAATCTCTCTCTCTCCCTCTCTGTCTCTGTCTCTCCCTCTCTCTCTCTTATTGGTGGAATATATAGGAGAAAAGGTCATTTGTACATTATCAATCTAATCATTATCAACATAGCTTCCATGAATCTAGTCAACATTAAATCAAAATACAAAGATTCTGTTCTCCATATTAATTTCGGTCAACATGAAAAGCCCTAAAATTACACTCTTTTTGCTTATACCTTTTAATATAGCAAATTGTAATATTTATAATATTTAAATATGTAGAGAAAGAGAAGAAATAGGTGCAAAGAGAGGGAGTCAGAAAACAGATATTTTTTAGTTAAGAGCAGACTTACTAAATTCATTTTTACAATAACATAAAGCTTAATGTTTCAAATACCATGATTGTCTCCAGGGGAAATAATCTTAATATACACTTCCATCTCTGACGAATATGAATCAGATTGCAAAGATTGCAGGAACATATATTTAAAGAAAAAATGTAACAGTTTTGATGGTGATGCTGGAATTTGGTGTGTGGGTTTCAAATATCATGGTAAGTGATGATCTACAATCATCCTGTTATCCCCTATTTATATGTGTCTGTGTGTGTGTGTGTGTGCGTGCGTGCGTGTGTGTGTGTGCGTGTGTGTGTGACTTTCTCCAAATAAGTGAACAAGCTAGCTTCGGAAAAAACCACAATGGTATTAAATATTTTATAACAATCCAGGAAACTCATCATCTGTAGACTCCCCAAGAATAAATGGTGACTGGGTTTAAGTCACAACAGACTGCAGTAGGTCTGATGAGATTCTCTATGTGTCTAAACTGTCTGTTTAATGATGGATCCTCAAGGGAGGGTGAACACTCATATAAATAAAATCTGGGCTGGGTGTTCTTTAATCTGATAATTGGCCAAAAAGAAAAAGTGAGAGAGAGGGGTGATAGAAAGAGAATGTGAATGAGGAGAGCAGCGTGTGATTGTGAGCGAGAGAGAGAGAGAGAAGCAGAATAGGGGAAAAAAGGTGGCTGAGTAGATAGAGATGAAAATGAATAGGACACCACAGAGAGATCAGAGAGCGAGAAAGAGAGAGCGAGTTGCTGTAGTGATAGACTAAAAGAAAAACCCTTGTGGGGATTGTATGCTCCCCTTCTTTTGAAAGTTTGCGTGAGGCAGTTCAGGCCGTTTTTTCGCTTGACCGCTTTCGGCCTGAACTGTAAAACCGAGACGACATTCCCTCATTAGTCCCGCCGCCCTGTCAACCACATGGCCATTTAGTGTACCCGGAATCCCATTGTTTGAATTGTAGGGGTTATGTCGAAGGTCAGCCAAAATATTGATGAACTTTTCAATGGAGCACTAAGACTGGGCAGTGGGGGTGTGGGGGGCTGACAACAGAGCTGTAGATGGGCAAACACTGGAGACCTTCTGCACATAAATTAAGACACGAGAAGGCATAAAATCACAAATTCTGTCGGAAGCGCAGCACACTGTTCATTACAGAAAATTCTCGCACACATACGCTCAGGTCTGTTAATTTAACGTTTAGACCCAGGCGTCAGTCTTGTGTGAGGTGATTAACTTGGACAGAGATTGCGCTTGCTCAGAGAATGCACACTCTCTTGCAAAAGACCTGCTCATGTGTGCACATCGAAGCTGGCGTGAGTCACACAACATTATCAACACACATCCAACAAACTCTTGCACAACTCTCAACACAGAGAGGTAAGATGACGTGCTAATGCAAAAAGACACAAAACAAGTAAACCTAACGCTGTGTTCATTAACTAAATGACAGAACATGCTGGCATGACATGAGTTAACCTAAATCTTAAGAGCCGTAAGATCTATTCTATTATATTATATGCTCGCAATCTTAAGGCTTTACAAGATAAACCCATGCTGGGCACCATGATGATGCTGCTTGTAGTATTTTTTATTGCTTATTTTATTTTACAGAAGATAACTATTTAAATTTGGTTTGGTCACTAATGCCATCGCACCGAATCATAACTTTCACTTTATATTCACATTTGGAGGTTCATAACTTGTTATTGATTTTCTGCATTGTTTTAAAAAAACATTGTAAAATATGAAAATCAGTCACAAAAACATGCGTTCTATAAGAAATATTTCCACCAATTAACTGTAAATGTTTGTCCCTCAAAGTTTAACAAATGAGTACCTGGTTAGCAATTGGACAAAATTAAGTAATTAAGTAATTAAATTAAATATGAAACATGTGATGTATAACAAGCACAAGCCAAAAATAAGCATGTTTTGTGTCTTACACTTTTTTTGTTATTTTATGCAACAAAAACACTGAAATATATTTTCAAATATTTCCACTCAAATTATTTCCACCATAGAATGCTGGTATATGTGGTGAAAATCTTTACAAAGTTGCAGGAAAATAAAAATTAAGTTTTAAAAAATCTGTGATGTATGACTGTTGGTTTAATAAATAAATTATTAAACTATTAGTGGGAGTCTAAAATTGTGCTTTAAGAGAATTTAGATGATCCTATATGATGGATTTTAACCCCCGTGCATTTCTGGCAGGATTTCTGATAGCATTAAAAGGAAAAATTATTTGTGCATTGGGAAGATTTGAGTATATTACTAGTTGCATTTCTGTTGTAAGGTCTGGTCAAATTAATCCTGCTTTTAATCAGAGATTTTTTTCACATCTGTGCTAGATGGGTACTACATGAGCAGACAGATAAAGTGCACATAAACAAACGTAAATAAAAAATATAGCTGCAAGCAGCATTTAAAGGGTCAAGCCCAACCACATCATGTCAGATGATCAGATTTTGAAAAAAATGGACCATGATAAAATTGCTTAACACCAAATCTTTATGAGGCAGACAAGGGGAGGAATGTACAAGAACACCTCAAAACACTGAGTTTAACTCTATGTAAACAAAAACCGATCAAGTATAGAATGCTCCAGTTGAGTACAGATACAGCCTTTTAGTACTGAAGTACAGTAGTGAAGTAGTTCTAATTTGTTACTATACATCTCTGGCCAGTGATGATACATACCAAGTTTCGTGTCAATTCACAAAAGTGTTGAGACGATACATGACCCTTTTTAGTGCTCTACTTTGTATACTTACGCTGTAGGCCTACACAAAAACCATAAGCTCAATAAAAAATCGTTTAATAACTTTTGTCAGTATTGTCTCCACATGCTACATATCAAATTTCGTTCAAATCTGACAAATTTTGTAAGAGGAGTTCGAAAAAGTACGTTTTCTTTAAAATTAAATATGGCTGACAGAACATATGTTGGAATATGACAACTCTGAAATCTTTACTAATGTGAACTGAAAACCATTATTTTGATTTCTACATTTTTTATAAGCATTTTAATAAATGTAATTAAATCTCTTGACCACAGGCCCATAACTTTACAAGTCCTCTCAGCTCTTGACCTCGAGCCATGCTGAGTTTCGTATAGCGTTATGTTGTTGTGTATGTAAAATACAGCATTTTGCTATGCAAGAAATGCTTAACGCAAGATTTTTCACGTTCTCCATCTAATAAGGGCTCGTTCTTTTAACGTAAGCTAGTATTTAGTACAAGTAAGGGTTGACAGACATTTGGTCTTACCTGGTCGTTGTTCAGGTCATTAAACATAGGTACTTCGAGTTTGTGATAGTGAATTCCTATGGAGGAAAATCACTTGTTGCCCTCCATCCGCGCCTCACACGTCATAAAAACCACGTGACTGCACACGACCTATTGAAGTCAAAGTAAATAAACCAGGAAGTTGCATTAAATTGCTAGGAATGTATCCAGATGTTTCAATATGCGTTTCAAATTGTGCACAAATCCCTAAATTCAAAGTGCAGATTAAAGGCATAAAGATAAGGTCAGGAAACTGCCATTAGCATTTGAATTCATGTCGTCATGAAATTAAACTACTTTTTTATTCTAATGATATATTACATCACTTTTATTTAAGTCTTGTTTTATGTGCAGTGAAACAGATAAAAAAATGTAAGACCTGCACCTACAACCTGTTAAAGCTGAGGCAGAACATTAAACATTAAACCCATCTCTTTCTCGGGTCAGTGCATGTTTTTCTAAAGGGGAAACTAGAACTTCTGGGAGACTTATGCTCACAAGAATGAAAAAACACTTTTGCCTCGGGAACTTCTCAATGTCATTTCGCAGCGTGGAGAGCTATTTCCTCCAAAATGCAAAGCAAAATGCCCCTTAATTGGTCTGGAAGTCTGCAGCCGTTTGGGGAAATGTTTGTGATATACCATGCGCACTTCTTCCATTGATGCTGCCGCGCCGGCTAGCCAAGTGTTTACAGTCCGGCTGGGAAAATTTGTTTATTATTTGGGCGGCAATTGCAACATGACACCAAAGTATTCCCACCAACTAGCGCGCTCCATTAAAAAAGCTTAGTGCACTATAATGGCTATTCATTATAGGTGTCACGATAAGTTTATGGTGCCATTAAAACAGATTGTACACAGAAGCAAACATTCACCAACTGGGACTTATCTGTTTGCAAAGCGTAAAGATACACCATTACTGAAGTTCATCTGATATCTGGACATCTGTGTTAGCTAAGGCAGCGTAGCGCGCTATTTTGATGATAACAATCTTAAGAATTTTCCTTTTGTATACGAAAAGCGCATTACTCTTAGAGCGCGACCGATGGTGTCCCAGAGGAGCGGATTGGAATTTCCTCTGAGTTTATCATAACGGGTTGTGCGCGCAATATATCCAGAAGCGGGAATTCGGTTTAAAGACGCGCGCAGATGTTACACTTCCGGTGCACTCGGAGGTAGTTGCGGGAAAGTGCGTGTAGGGCAACTGGAACGACGCAGCATCCGTTGGGATGAGAAAGCGGAGGGCAGGAGAACCAAGGAAAGACGTTTTCGGGCAAAGAGATGTGAAACGAGGCAAGCATGTGGTGCTCAGATGTTAGTGGCAGGTAGCCTGGGGGGGTTAGAGAAAGAACGAAGGCATCACGGTAAACCGCGGTAAAAGTTCCTGCAAATTCACCCAGAGGAATATTCATGTGTCAAGATGGGCCTGCCTTCTCCCCCGGAGAAATAAGTAAATACACAATTAACCATCTCAGTCTGCATTAGGGCCGCTGAATGGCGGTAAATCAATTACTTGGCCTTCACATCTGGTCGCGATTAGGGGGGGGGGGGGGGGTCGGAGCGCTGTATATTTTGGTTCTCTTTAACAGATGTAGTGCTGTATGTTGTAAACCACGATTTTGCGTATATGGCATGTAATTATTAATACAGATACCTTAATTCGGAGAGATTTGCCATTACAAAGTTAGTAAATAAAGGGCTATGTCTATGGACGCTGCAGTAGTTTTTCATTTTGGTACTAAAACGTTCCACTGAGATACTGTGAAATGTTGTAAATTATTCGTTAAGCGTGTTATTCGACTTAAACGGAGAGTACAGTTTTACTGCCGATTATAAAATATTGATGCCAAACAGTTGACACCAAGGAAAGCTGTTAAAATTTGGATATCTTATGTGCCCATGGTAAAATATTGCTGTGTACAAGCAGGGGCGAGCTTTGAACTGGATGGTTTTGGATTTGCAAATGCGATTGTTTTGCCTGCCGCATAAGGAAATTATTTATTCTTTTCTCCTACCTTCTACGTTTAAACTTGAATGAGATGCCGCTACATTTTTGCCATTTCATGATGTTGCGACTCGCGTGTTTGCATTGAATCACTCTGGATTACGCATTCATGATCATGCCAGACAATGAAAGTGGAATATCTTCACAAGGCATGCGACAAGTTATAGGCAAAGCAGCCTACAATACATTTACACAATTACACATGTTGCTTCATAGCATTTTAATGTCCATTGTGTGAAAGAGTCTTTGGGGTCATTTATTTCTATGGGTTTCCTGTCACATGACAACAAGATGGTTATATTCAGTGACAAGTTTTTTAAATACCAACAATAATTAAAAAACGATTTTTTTTATTAATAATAATAATGTTTAAGGTACATAACTAGAAACGAGACCTTTCTTTTGTAATTTATATAACGATGGACAATAACCCATATACATTTGTAGGCCTTACAAATAATGAACTTGTATTCGTGTAATTAAAATATTCATATAGGAAAACGTGTAATTCCGTTTTTTGTGTATTCTGAATAAACGTTTATACAAAAAACAGGGTCACGTCATATTTTAATCTTGCGAAATTGAAAGCTTTATGTTTTACCACTCGATCAACTCCAGTAGGACCAATGGGCATACATGTATTTTAGCTTAATATAGACGACATATTTGTTTGACTAGAAATGAATTCGTTCGTTGGTTAAATGGTGTAGCCCATTCAAATAAAAATGAAATAAAAAATTGAAATATTAATTCATCGCTCTATTCGGGATTATATCAATTAATCAAGTTTTAAATTGTTAACCTTTTTTTTAATCTACCGAAATATGTGCTAAATCTAGTTGTAACATGTTGTCCCTCTATGTCTACACGAACTGGACAAAGCAAACAGTCTTGTGACAAGATTTGGGATTATAGAATCGCGACCACCAACCTAACCAGACGATAGTGAAAAAGAGGACAAGGGCGACCTTTAACTCCGCGATGCTCCACAATCTTAGACGGATCGCTGCCGTTGAGAGCCACACATGTCATAAGCTACACACATAATTTACTCGACAGCGAACACTCGAGCAGGCTAAACGCCTCCTTCACTGACGCATCGCTCAGTCTTTACACATGTGTTCTGTTTGAGAATCTGTCAAACCACGGCTTCTATTAGAAAACACAAAGACTTTGCGTCTCTGGGTGTGAGATCATATTATCAACAACATAATAGCTTCTTCTGCCAGCTGAAAGATGAGAACAATGCCCGTGTCACACACTTTTCCACTTTTTGAAATTTAGAGCATCAGAAAGAGACATAATTTAACATCTGGATTCAAGCTCTATCCGGCTGAAATGCTCAGAATGATCCCGCGACATGATACCATTTTTGAGCCAGATGCACAGAATGTGAATTTATGTTAAAAAAGAAGCAAATTGGGAAATGTCACCACTATTGAGAATAAAAACGAAGTGCTTCTTCCACCTGCCTAAAAATCGTATTAAATCACATTGTAAAAATATTTCCTAATGGACTATGCAGATTGCTTTGAAAATAAACTATGCGTTTAAATAAGCATTAAACGTTTGTTTACGATTCATTGTCGTATAGATTAGCCAATGTAATTGTCGTTAAAAATTTAAATGCAAATAATCATTTTCACATAATTTAAAAACTGCTGAAATAATTATCTATTTAAATTATTTGTTTATAATTTTAAATAGACGAGTTTACCGCATTTTTGCGATTAATTGTAATACATTGATCAAAACATATAGCGACTGGTGAAATAAATACAATTCTGCAACATAGTGGATTGTATATTTCGTTACGGGATGAGTAAGAAACGCACAGATATTGCCCTGATAATAAAATCAAATTTTCGTTCAAGTCTTAAAATAAACAACATTGTGACATCGTTATAGAAAGTTTCAAGGTTACACTACGGTTTGGCGTTTAAAGAAGATACAAATATACATTTTCTTAATGTGGACGAAACTGTCCAATGGACCTTTATTAGGCTACAGTTGAGATTTGATATTATTTATAAAATTACAATGTGTCAATTAAGGAATTAGATTTAGCTTTCCCTTGCATTAAAATCACTTAAAATGTGCAATAGGCTTTTACGTTTGAAAGTTAAGTTTATTTGTTATTTACATAGTTTTAGCGCTGCTTAATAACAAAAATAATATGTATAAATATGTTATAAATAACGGCAATATTTTGCCAATTCGAATATCTTAAAACTGTCTTCTTAAAAGTGGCTGTGTTCCATAATACTTGATGGATATTGTAAAAATGTAACCAATTTTTGTAAGCAAAAATATAAAGAGCGTGGCGTATATTTACAGAAATTATGCAGATAAACCTAACGTTCTACATCTTACCCTCCTTGAAACTTATTTTGATTTTCTCCGAAAGAGAAATGCACAAATAGATGAACAGATATCTCCGTGTCCAAGTTCATGTTTTTATTCAGTTTAAATAAAGCGATAAATCGTTTTTTTCCTAACATTACATAAGAGAATCCACCTGTCGCAGACGAGGTTTGAAAGGATCTGCATCATCGGTGTAGGGGCTTGTGCTTTATGCATACACTAAATATAAAGGTTCGCAAACATCCCCACCAACATGAAAGGCGAGAGTGATTTAGTGATACCAGCCACTCAGAAAGTCGTAAAAATGTGCATGCTTAAAACATCGGAACCAGGCCCAAAATCTTACATCACTTCCAGCACTTCTCATTAACAATAGACTAAAGTTGAAATAACTCCCGTTTACAATTCCACAAAAACTTTATTTCCTGTCATAATTACCGCAGTCTATCATCCAAGTCAAATTGCAAGCCTGAAAAGTTTGATTAACCCTTCCAACCTCATTTCATTTCTTCGCAACAGATGTCTCAGTTTAAATGTGATATGCACATGGCACACATATAATCCCTGAAACCAATTATATCCGACGACATAAATAACCCACATAACTCTCAGGTCGTCTAATTGTAGATGTTAACTGTAATGTTAATAGCAGATGCCAACTTATTAACTATATTTCACAACCCGTGTTCATTGAAACTTTTGGCGTAGAAACCGAACACAGATCCAAATGATAGGCCCCGAATACATTGGCTATAGGAGACCGCCGTGTAACCAAAAAAGAGGAATAAAAGTCCTCTTCAAATTGTGTGTGGTCCAAAGTTTCATTCTGACTCTGAAACTATTCTGACTCAAGTCTGACCAAAAAAATCTTAAACAGGTCTTGTAGGATATAATAATAGAGTAATAATAAATAAGCAATAAAAACAGAAAGTAGAAATAAAATTGGAAACAAATCATATTTTGCAGATACTAAGGCAAGGGGTTTGGTTTAAATGTTTTTTCCTGCTCCCTAAATAAACTGTGTGTGAGTCTTTGCTATGATTGTTAGGGTAATGTGGATGGTTTTACAGCCTACCGCCGGTCCCCTTAAAATGTCACAGAAGTCTTTTATACGGGGCATGTTTTCTAAGCAAACAAGTCTCTGACTTATTTATGTGGTAGTGAGGAGCAAGTCAAAGCACGCAGTGCAAAAGTTTGACCCCAAGGGCCAGTCGACTCTGCCAGCGGAAAATTCTTCAAACGTCCACCGAGCGTAGGTCCCCTCTTAACGATATTTCTCACAATACAGTTATAATAATATTTTTCTTCAGGATTTCCAGGCGCTTGAGCTCCACACAGATCGAAAGTATTTGCGTGGCAAATCCCAGAGTAGTGCTTTGAATGATGACTGTTTTCTTAACGCTATTACTTGTGAAAAAAGTAGGCAATGTTGTTCTACAAACCCAATTAAATCCCAATTTACTTTACATAAAAATTGTATGTGAAAAAATACAAATCTTTACAAAATCGATGGCAGATTTGAAAATGTAATTGATGTGTCTTGTTTAAAACGCAAAGTATCTGTATATCTATTTATACTTTCTGTTAAGTGTTATAATTTGTATAAATTCTGTGTAAAATATTCTACCATGCATTTATAGGCATGTAAATCAACAAACATTATCAAAAACGATCTTTCTCGCTTTTTTTACCTTTACGCACATTGCAGTCGCTTTTATCCAAACCGACTTCACGCGCATTCAAGGTAGGTAGGCTATACGTTTATACACATGCACCATCTACTTTTATTATTACCTCTCAAGAGGCTAACTGAAGCAAACTGCGCAAGGAAATGCAGCCTCTTGAACTTCTGGTCAGCGAATAAACTTTCGGAAAGATGATGTCAGACTTTCTCCACATGCGTAATTAATCTCTAGTGCTCTCCAAAGGCGGGCTCTGGACTTTGATTAGCTAACCGTCATCAGATCACCTCCACCTCCATGCTTTCTCTCTGTCAAATAAGCACTTACATTCATATACCAGTTCTTTCAAACCAACCATCGCCAATTAACACCTAGGCCATCGTTAATGAGACTGAGGAACCTTCCACTCCAAAACTTTTTAGGCGTCTGGACATTCAAGAGGCCACCCTAAAACCAGGGCTTCTTTGCCATATGGGTTCTATTGACGCAACTTCAACCAAACACTTCAACCAAGACCCTGAGAGGATGCTTGAGAGGTAAAAGGATAGCAAATGTAAGGCCTAATTTCAAGGCTGCAGCCCACATGCACAGTCTCAAACTAGCTTCATCATAAAGCTGCAAATGAATGCCTTCATCATTCTAACGTCTTATGACATTTTAAACACCTGTTTTATACAAGCATGTCGGTTTATAACTATGTTACTTAAATGCACTGTTACAAAATCTTTTAGGTCCACTGTATTCCAACCAGTTTAAAATATTGTTCTAAAGAGAGTAATTACAAATCAGAGGTAAAGACATAATGCAGAGGACTGAATGGTTGCATCATTGGGAAAATGAGATTTCAGTTTTTCTCAGTAATTCTGATGTATTTGGCTCCATTAAAAGGACACATTTTTTAAGTTTCCATACTCCGTTATATCTTGAAAATATTTATATGCTACCAAACTGAAAATTCACATTATTTTGTTGAGGAGTTGAAATTGTGACCATACAATAGAAGTAAATGGGGGCCAGCACTGTTCGGTTACCAACTTTTGTCAAAATATCTTCCATTGTTTTCTGCGGAAGAAAGAAGGTTTTAAATGACAAGAACGAAAATGATGACAGAGTCTTCATTTTTGGGTGAACTATCAATTGAAGATGAAGTCAAATATAATATGATTGATTGTATTTCTTTAGTTAGCAATTTCTGTGACGCACACAGAACATAAGACCTCAGAAAGTCAATATGTTTCAATATGTAACTCTTTTGCAATGTTTAATATAGTTCCACATGCCACACTGTCTTTAAGAGGACATGAGAGAGAGAGAGAGAGAGAGAGAGAGAGAGAGACTACAGTGATTACTGCAAGAGAAGTTCACGAGAGATATAAACAGTCATGACTGCATATGTTTTACATTACAGTATTTAAATTCCCAGCAGACCCCACCTTTAGTTTTAAAATAACTGCACACTCTCTCTGCTTTCTCGATTACAGCACGTACACCAGGTATTTTTACCTTTTGTATGTCTAACACTCTTGACATCAGAAAAGAGTTATGGACATATCTCAGAAATAATGTTGTTCACATAATGCAGGGAAATTCTTGAACAAAAATATTCCTGTTGCATTTACAACGGCAAAACTTTAATTTAATTAACTGGATTTAACCTAAGTGATACTAGATCATCAAACACATTTCAATGTTAACTGGATACTAACAGATGTGAGTACTATGTTAACTCTACCCAGTAAAGATTTTAAAAGAGATCTCTGCTGCAGTAAATCAAAATCATTGTGTGTTGAAAACCCGCTGTGATTAAAATTATAGAAAAACTGGAAAGTGTCCTGGTTACAGTGGTCTAATGGTTTACATCACAGAAAACACAGCACAAAGGCAGATAAAAAACATTGGCTGTTCCCTTCTCACGCAAAACCTTGAGTGATTCAGGATTTGCCAATCTGTGAATAATCTGCCCTGTAAAGAAGGGGAGATACTCTAGACATGCCCAAGATCATTCTACGCTGGGCAGGAAGCATTTGAATCATTCTCACACTTACACAAACACTGACAGTTGAATGCCAACACACAAAGTGTTTTACACTATTAAAACACTCACCATAAAGACAATTCCGGCTGGATAAATCATAAAGACAGTTGAAAAAGAATAATAATATTGCAAATTATAAAAGGTCAAATATTAGTTTTAACTTTTTTATTCACTGTATAATGTCACGGTTTGGTTAGGGGAAGAACCCAATTGCAGGCAGCGACGATGAGGTTTAACAAAGACTTTAATAAAAGACAAATTACAAATAATACACCCACGATGGGGGAAAACTGAACTGAGGCACGAATCAAAAACAGAAAACAAAGACTTCCCACGAGGGGGCATAAAACAAAAAACTTAACGCTATAATGACTAAGACTAACTAAACATGCATCAAAACAAGGCGCAAGGTAATCTTCAGGAACACGACATGGAAACAGGTACAAGCCAGGAAAACATGTACAACAAACGAGCACAAGACAATAGACAAGAGGGCATTAAATAGGGAGACTAACGAAGGAGATAACAATGGGCAGGTGCGGGTACTGAAACACTCAGGGAAGGTTAACGAGACAAAAGGGCGGGAAACACTGACGAGACACGAGAAAGCACATGGCAAGTCAGAATCAAAACAAAGCCATGTCTTTCTCACACAAAACCTAAGGCTATGCCATGACTCCGCTGCAAGACCAAGAATAAACATGACATGACAGCGGAATCATGACACATCATTTTTAAATGTGGCAAATAGTCATTACAGAAACGAAAAAAGCAAAATCAGGTTTATCAAAGTAGTAGACGTCCAAACTTTGGACAGATGGCAGCAAAAATGCATTTTATTATAAGGTGGCAATGTTCATGTTAAACTTCTGTTATAATTTTTGAGTACTGTAAAAAACTCCAGATGTACTTTATCAAAACATAAATAATTCTGCATCAGCCTAAATATACAAAAACAGATCACTCACATCTACACAGAAACATTCTTAGTCTTGTACATTTCTAAACATTGATTTTAATGTTGTTTTGAAAATTGTATATAATGATATTTATAGTTATGATATGGATAATTGCCCCCAAAAAGTCAGCCAGATGTCATGTCAGAACTTATTCATATCCACTCACAGTATTAAAGAAATTATATGTTTTATCTGCTTACATTTTAAGGGAGAGTGACACAATCTTTACCCGTTAAAAGCTTAACTGAACAAAGTATGATTACAAAAACGACAAAAATAGTTTTAGCTTTACTAAGAATAACTTTACAATGTCATATTGTACACACCATTCTTGCAGTTTAGCCATGAGTTGATCTAAAGAGATTGTTGATCTAAATGTGAAAAGTAATACATTGCTACCAATCAAAGTTCCTTACCAGAAATGTATGATTTATTGCAGGTTTTTTCGTTGGTTGTCACTACACGAAGCACCTCCCTAATACAGAAATCCCTATTTATTATAAAAAAATATAACAATGTTTTCACAATGCTTTCCAACCATTTCATTATATCAAACCGCTGTCCTTTATTTTCTCTGCACTGTTTTATTTCAATTTTATTTTCAAATTTCTGAGCAAACTTGATGCGCTACTGATATATGTCTTGTTTCTTAAAAATGTATTATTGTTCCTCGTTATACCATGAAGGAGAAAACTGCTCTTGGAAATTGGTTTATGTTACGGTTGGAGAACTAACACCACTCTCTGGTGTGGGGTTCCCCCAACCACACACACTCTTAAGAGATCTGGGATGGGATCATAAGTGCTGAACACTTTGCAGACCTCTCCAATTTTCTTGGTGATTTGCTAACTTGAGAAAGCCTAAGCCGGGTGAATGATGGTGGCCAGCTTCACGCTGCAGCGATAATCATGTTTTTGCAAAGGGGTGAATGTGTAGCAAATTGGGGGGTGAAAAGGTGCTTCAAAAGAAAAAGAGTTTGAACACCATCACAAACCCCACACACGGTGCCTAATGTAAAGCGCATATGTAGTGGGGGGTATACCACGCTCGGCTTTGAAAATGAAACAACATCGGGTTGGCAGAATTCTGTAGCGCAGTTGCTTTCACATGTTTTGCCTAAACTCGAAAATCACAACATTCATCTATAATATTTCCCCTTCTCTGGAAAGTCTCTTTTTCCATGTGCTGTAGCCTACGTGATCCCTTTCTCTTTTACAAACACCTCCAATGATATTGCACACTAAGACGACGTTTAGTGACAGAAAACAGAGTTAATTGCCTAGATTTCTCTCTTCTCCCACTTTTTTCATGTAGGTTTTGATGTATGTGCAAATGAACAGAGCAACAGATAAGGAAACAAAAAACCTATCATTTTGTTTCGAGACAATTGGTTGAAAATTGGTTAAAAGTTAAAAAGTTAAGAGAAATATGTGTGTTTATTAAACAATAAAAAATGCCAAATAATCACAATATATGATATATTTTACATGTAAAGTTATAAGTAGATAAAATCTAATTATTATTTATACACATTATCATCACTGTTCTTCTCAAACCTTATTTTTATACTTTTTATTGGTTAGATATTTGCAAAACCTCAGTAACAAACATAAAAAGAGACTATAATAATGATTTATGGCAAAAAAAATGAATCATAAAATATGGTGTCAGAAGGACAACATCGATATGGTAAATAAGATTGAAAGACTATAAGACAATAAAGAACACTTTGTTCTTGTTATTACTTGCCATTTGTTGAATGCCACTTCATGAACCCAACATGCAGGCTATGTTTATTAACAAACAAAAAATCATGACAGCTGGATCTTGTCAGACTGAAAGAACATCAAAGCATCCTGGTAATGGCTGGTTAAAATGGTTTTCATTTTTCATCAGCAGCAAATGCCAACCATTACTTAGCTTATGCCTGGGGCTGTTCTCTCTTTCGCCGTCTGTTGAACACTTTCTCTCACACACAGGATTGATGACTAGCGGTATGTCTTATTGAACTCTGTATCCCAAGAAACACTATGTAATGATCTTGGTAATGGACCGCCTTGTCTCTGATTTCACAGACGCACACACATAGGGTTAATGTTCTCGGCGAAAACATTCTAAATATCTTTCCTCTGTTCCTCCAAAGGTTAACCCATTTGTAATCAAAGCCAATGGCATGGAGTACCAACCTCACCTAAAACAATAAACAAGCACATTCACACTTATTCACACACTCAAACGGTCGGTCAGGATCAAAGGAGGCATGGCCATGCTGCACCTTAGAATAAAAAAGCAAGCTGCCTTTGTGTCAGGACCTGGGTTACTCATATTTTCCCATTTGATTAAGCCAATATATCATCCCTTTATGCAGACACACACGAAGATGAATTACGGTGGGAATTTCCAAAAAAATTTCATCAAGGCATTTCTGCTTATCCTCAACACACACATATGTACAAACACACAGAGGCACACAAATAGACTTACGACTTTACTGACCGTGCTTTAGCCTCCGCTCAGCACGATTACAATTATGCCTACCGCAAAAAACCAAAGCCAGAATCGCATATGTCACGTAATTGTGGCTATTCAGCGTGGAACTCCTTTTTGCATTTCTCTACAAAGTAAAAGTGTCTGGGTGTGTTTCAGTGTGGTGAATGGTGGCAGGGGCTATGAAGAACACGCATTATACAGCATCAAGCATGAACCCTGACAATAATCTGACATTTAGAATATATTAAGTTATGTATCATTCTCCGTTGCCCTTCGTGTTTAAACCTGTGTTTGCTCAGAGAGCCATCTGCTCTATATCAGACACCAAGCCGATGCAACAGGCCTCCCCGTGCCAGTTATATGGTCTATTACATTTGGACTGCAGTCTATCGATCATTAAACATCAACGTAAATCTAACAGATTAATCGTTTTTGCTTTTCGGACAATGCAAGAAAAATCTGTGCTGTGAATATTCCTATTTGTGAATGTTTAAATATGCCCCCGTGTGTGTGTTTTCTATGGCAGCAGGTGTCAGGGTGGGTGGGCTGCTGTGTGGCTAGCGGTGGCCCCTTTGAGAGCCGTCCCCGGTGAAGTTAATATCTCTTTCCCATCTTTTCCCCAGGCCCCTCTAAATTTTGCTTTCCCTTGTCCAAGCCCCGCGCTGAGCTCGGGACCCTCACTTATGAAATTACAAGCACTTGAAAAGATCTAATGTGCTTTTAATTGTGTCTCTCCATTCAGAGGAGAAGGAGGAAAGGGAGAGAGCGAACGAGTGGGCCTGGAGTGTTTCATATTACAATAGAGAACGAATGCATTTGTCTCACAAAACAAGCGTATGCGCTGTAACCTTGCTGACACATGGAGGGTGGAAAGGGAAGTGAGGAGGGGGTTTCTTGAATGGGACACATACACACCACCAGAACTTCAAACAGACCCCAGCTTCTGTGACCGAAGTGATGTAGTCTCGAAATTGTTGTGTGTTTTCATTTTCTTTTACTTTTTCCGCTTCTGCCTCTTTTCAAATGAGTTAAAGGAATTCTCTGGATAGCATCAAATGGAGAGCCATCATCGCAAACAAAATACACAAAGCCTTGCCAATTCAACACAGACTACAGCTACACTGCGAGAAATACACATGGAGAAGATATTCCTAACGTACTTTTTCCATTAAGTAGGAAACGAGGATTAACCTGCAGACAGTATTCTTGTAACAGCGGGGCAAGCTAGGTAATTGGAGACCAATCATTCAATCACAGTTAGTCCTACAGAAACAATGCTTTGTATTTTTTAACCTGTCGACCCATAACTCATAAATGTGTGCGATTACCACTCCAGAACACTTGGTGGGTCCAAAGGTTAAAGACATAAATCTCTGTTTACTTTGCTGTGGCCCCTCCGTGCCAGCGGGATTTGTACCGAAGTCCCTTAGTGGGAAAACAAGAACACAAAGACCCAATAAAGCCCTACTGAGGAGAAGCTGGTCCAGAACACCAGACAGTAGTCCACTATAGATCAATTTACCTTGTAACAAAACATAGAGCCGATTATGGAATTTAAAAGACAATAAAATAAAATAAAGATTATACAACCTAATCACAAGCAGGCTGATTCTTATTTCTTATTTCTTAATTCTTATCTAATTTGTATGTTTTAGTACGATTTGCATTCGCACCAGTGCCGGTTAGGGTGGGGTTAGGGGAGGAGCTTTGTTTTTTCTAATAATCATACATTTTTGTACAAGACTCAATGCTGCCCCACCGGAAGCCATTCACGATTCACCTCTACCTAGAGCTGTGCACATGACAGAGGAGAAATTAATATTAGTAATCGGTGCTTACATAAAGTTCGCCGGATTACAATAAACGATGTTCGTCAGCATGGTGAGACTGTCAGCTGCCTCCCTGTCTGGTAAAATGGAGAAGTACTTTAAACCAGGGGTGTCAAACATACGGCCTAAATGTCCTAAATGTCACGAGGTATGATTTGAAAAATAATGCAAATATGAAATAAAAGTTTATTATTATTTTAATTTTTTATTAAATAAAGTTTATGGCCAGTTTTTCGCTGCCATGTTATGTTTGGTCTCATTAATGTTTTATTTAAAATTTATCATTTAATTGGGCTCCTGCCTGAACTCGTAACAAGCATATTAAAGCGGCGCCTAAATTCTGAATACATAAAGACGGCTAAGTTGTGCGGCAAGGACTAGTGATTTTAAAAAAATTGATCTGGAAGGGCGGATGTTTCAGGAAAAATGGAAGCAGACGTATTTCTTCTGTGAGGTCAAAGGCAGGCCGGTACGTTTAATCTGCTCACAAGCCTTGGCTGTGCAAAAAGAGTACAATATTAAATGGCACTATGAGATAAACGCAGAGAAATATGATACATAGACTGGACAGCTCAGAAAAGAAAAAGTCAATAATTTAGCTTCAGCCTTGAAAAAAAGCTATCAATGTTCACAAAAAGAACAGGGACTGATGAAGCTGTAAAAGCCAGCTATTAGATTGCTAATCAAATTGCAGTGGCATCAAAGCCGTTTTTTAGAGGGAAAATTTGTTAAGAAATGTATATGGAAAAGGCGGCGGAGCTTGTTTGTCCTGAGAGAAAAAGACAGGCTTTTGCCAATTTGAGCTTGTCAAGAAAAACTGTGGCTGAAAGAATTGAGGACCTTGCAGGAGACCTGAACCGTCAACTGACAGACAAGGTTAAGGTATTCGTTGCTTTCTCGATAGCACTCGATGAGAGAACTAATATTAACGGCGTAGCTCAACTGGAGTTATTCATTAGTGGAGTTGATGGATCTTTGAACAACACTGAAGAATTTGTCGAGCTGGTTCCGATGACAGACTACTTCCAACACCATTTACCCCTGCCTCATTGGTACTCTGGATAGACTGGAGGTTGACTGGAGTCGCGCTGTTAGTGTGGCAATGGATGGCACTGGCAGGCGTGGTAAAACATTTTTAAGAGAAAATTCAAAAAGAGAACCCGCCCCAAGAATTCTGGAATTTTCATTGTATATTATACCATAATAGCTTTGTGTTGCAAAACCCAAAAAAATTACAATATTATGGTTGTGGTGATAAAAACTGTCAATTTCGTCAGAGCAAAGGGGCTCAACCATCGGCAATTTGAGGCCTTTTATCTGGAAAAAAATATGTGTCCCAATCTACACTACCACACCGAAGTGTGTTGGTTGAGCAGGGAAGCCGTACTCAAACGTTTCTTTGAACTGCGAGCAGGAAACAGTCAGTTCATGAAAGGAAAACCTGTTACTGCACTCGATGACCCCGAGTGGGTTCGTGATCTTGCTTTTATGGTGGACGTAACTGAGCATTTAAATGTGCTCAATACTAATAAGATTCAAGGCCGCAACAAAGTCGTCACCGAATATTACGATAGCATTCGCGCATTTGAGATGAAACTAGATCTGTGGGTGACACAGCTTTCCCAAGGTAACCTTTCCCACATTAAAATCTCTGCACACCACTTACGAAAAAGAGAACATTGACAAATACAAAGAAAAATTATTGGTCTTCAGAATGAATTTCAGCATCGTTTCTAGGTCTTCAGTGAACTTGAGAAGGAATTTCTCTTCAGTTCACCGTTAACTGTGAGCTCAACAGATGTACCGGAGGATCTCCAACTGGAACTAATCGAACTGCAGTGCAACACACCTTTGAAAGACAAATTTGAAACAGTCACTGTGGATATATTTTACACCTCGAGCGACGTTCCCAAAATGACAGGGTCCAAAATCCTGGGTCTGTTCGGAACAACATACCTCTATGAGTAGGCATTTTCGGTAATTAACATTAACAAGTCCAACCTGCACTCTCGTCTCGCACACTGACATCTAAATGACATTATGAGATTGTAACTGCTCAATCTTATTTTTTCAATCTTTTGTATGGTTCTTATTTAATGTAACCGTCTGTACACAGATAGAGTCTGTTGCATTTATTTTCTTATTTCTTCAGTACTAGTTAAAAAGCATCTGACAAAAATATTCATATTCAAAGGGTTTTAATTGCCTTCACTGAAACATTTATTTTTCAAAGGGAATAAGAGTGTTATCGAACAGTTCTGAGGATTTATTAAATGCACGTTTTAGAATGTCTTTCTAGTTTTTTTTGCTAATTCATTTGTAATTTGGTGCAATATTGTTTAAAAAAGGTGATTCGCCCGCACATTGTCACTTTTCTTTCCATCTGGCCCTTACCCAGAAATGAGCTTGACACCCCTGCTTAAAACTTTACGTTTAAAAACACATGGACAGCTTGGATGCTATGGCTATTAGCATCTAGCAAGTAACGTTAACGCTAGATAACATTGAAAGACATCATCTATACACTGATTGCTTTACAGAAACATACATCGCTTTTAAAAGGTATGAATATTGTTTAAAAACTGAATCGTTTTTTAATTTGTTGTTTTACATAATTCACCTTAAGTTGATGACAGTAACTTAATTTTGATGTCTTTTAATAAATGGTAATGTTCTCACCAACCTCCCATTGTTATGCTACGAGTGTGATTTTCAAATCATCAATCATCAATGCTATGTATTTTCTCAGCTCCCAGTCAAAATCAGATGACAGAGGAGATCAGCGAAAGGACGACATGTTTCAGAATGATGATGAAGTCAGAGAAGACATAAAGTTGAGGAGCAGGGCATCTGTAACGCCAACAGGAAAAAAATGACTACATGCACTGTACCCCTCAATATTTTCCCACACATTGTGCTCACTAGCTCTGCAAACCAATTATAAAGGCAACAGCTAATTAGCATTTTCAGAGATTTTATGAATTCATAAAAGCTGAGTTTGAAACTTGTTTGAAACTGTGTGCACATGTTTTGTGGCATATGCACCTCAGATCCCACACACGCTCCATGTCTTGGCGTTCAATGGCTTTCAGAGGTTGGCCTGAAAACAATAGACTTTCCAAATCTCCGTAGTACAAGCTGTGTTTGGGTGGTGCTCACTTAGTAACAGCAACATGTGTGCGACAAGATGCCACAACTCATGTCAGAAGAGGAGAACACACAGGAACAGATGAACGGCTGTCACCCAAATGTGCACTGACGTTTCATTGTGGGAAAGTTGAGGGAAACTCGACAGCTGAGAAACTTTTGTGACAGATTTCTTGGCAGTGTTTTCAGATTTCACCCACATCTTACTTCCCTCAAATCAATTAGGAAAATATCTGATTACTAAAATAGAATAAATGCCTTCATTATTTCTTTGACTGACTGACTATAATCTCCCAGTAGCCGTATAAAGAGCTTTATCTCTTGAATATGAATCCTCAGAGCAAGGTTAATCCTTTAATCGACGAATATAACCTGATGGATGAATAAGTGTTGACAAGAGATGTGAATGTTTTACCACAAACCCTTTGTCAACCACTTTAAAGAGCAATGAGATAATCCTTCTATTCACAGACACTCGGTGCCTTTCAGTGTTTCAGGGTTTACCCCCCACACACAAACCCACACACATTCCCTCTCTCTGTCTCTCCATCTCGCCCTCTCTCTCTCTACATGGACAGATTTCCTCATTAACACTTAGTACACAGAGACAGAAACTGGTCAGTCTTTGTGGCAGGTGCAGTGACCATTCTGAATCTGAACAGAGATCAGGCCTTGCTCTCTGACACCATTATCTGGATTTCACAAAGGAGTGCTTAACTCTGTTCTGGGATCAGCGAACCTGAACCTGTGTTAATCCATTTTTGATAAACAATGCATTTTCACTGTTCTGAGATCGGTGGTAACAAGGCTTAATCTAATTCATCTAACAAGAGACCAGTGCCCCGAGATCTGGGTAGCAGTGCCCAGGCTGAGTGAACAGACAGAAGACCACCAACTGACTGTTAGTCTGGAGTCACTGGACCGGAGTGTGTCTTCTCAGCTGCTCAATGAACCCTAGCCACAGAGAGAGAGAGATACAGAATCAGACAGGGATAAAGATATTTGTGTGTGTATCCATTATATTTTTGGTACAATTTTATACCCCAAACCTGACAAATCCAAGTAAATCCTCGCTTTGAGAAAATCTTTATTTGCAGAAGCGCACAGTCCTTGAAGTGAGAGTTCACAGAGTTTATTTACTTTCCACCACATAATGAAAATCTGAAGAACACAAATATTAACTACTCACTGTTGGTACTATTTCTTGCAAAATGATCGTATGTAACCTTGTATTGTGTACACATGACAAAAGATGAATGTGTGAAAAATACAACAACTGACCAATCTCCAATCAAGCTATTTCCTATTTCATTACATTTAATGTACAATAGCTGTATTTTAAATCTATATTTTAGACAATATACTTAAAAATGGCTGGATTTATATTAAAGGGTCATGGCTGGATTTTTAGTCTGGTAGTAATCATTATCCTTAAAATCACTGTGGTAACCTGTCTCTGGTGCTATTTACACAAGCCACACCTATCCATTGTCAGAGCAGTCAATAGTGTCAAGACTGAAAAACAGATTATTTTTATGTTACAGAAGGGATGTACAGTATATACTGAAGTTGCGAGATCCAACCACAATCATTGGTGGTCCAATGGTATAACCAAAGTGCAAGTTTGAGTATTTTTGTCTGCTTATAATTACATAAGCGAAAGTCTTAGCACTAACATGAATGTGTAATTGATAAAACAGATCATGCAAAAGAAAGTCAAACAGGGTGATTGAATAATGAAGAAATTAACATTTTCAGTGAACTATTGCTTTAAGGTCTTGACAAAATTAGTTAAACTTTAGAATGGGCTAGAATGAGAAATGGATATGTGAACACTCCAATATGAAACGGTATGAGAGCAATACCAAGCATTATGGTTCGCCTCTTGTAACTATTGTTACATAAGGCTGGATTAACACACAGAGGTTGCACTGCTGTCAAACTCCCACTTACTCACACAGGCTTGTTGACAGTGTAAGAGCAAACTGCTATTGTCTCAGGAAAGCCTCATTTCTGGGTTGCCCTCAGACTCTCTTGTTTTAATTGCCTGCCAAAGCTGGTCAGCCAAGGTTTCCCTGTTGCCTTGCGGAAGCCTCTTATCATATTTTGTATTGATACCTAATAAGTAAAAAATCTCTCATTTGGAAGGAATATGCCCTGGAGGTCAGAAAATTTGGGCGCTGCAAGACTAAGAAAAACCTGTTTTAGCTGTCTACATCCTGAGGAAAATGAATTACTTTATAACTTGTCACACTCATGTTAATAGTTCTGTATAGGGCGAGAAACAATGGTTGTGTTACAATTGGGTATGCACTCATATTTACATTTTGGCCGATACCTTTATTGTTGGAAGCCTAAAATCGATATGTTGGCCCAAATACTATATTTGGTACTGTACTGGATTATAACTGTGAGCAGCGTGCACCAGAACTGGTTCAACCAGAGAAGATTATTCATAATTTATTGGCTTTAATAAAATCTGGCCGATAACATTAAGAATGGCCATTTATCAGCCGATACCGATAATATAGCGGGATAATATTGTGGTAATCTATTGTGTGCAATAGATAATTACCTATAAAGTGGAGTGTTTGAAATTATTATTGAAATCTTGTATCTGATCGAGCTCTAGTCACTACCATGGTTTAAATGTCTTCCTCTTATATGAAGTCTTGAGATATTCACATCTAAAACAATTGGCAAAACTTAATAATTAGTACACAAAAAGTACAGCATAAGCCAGTTCTGGTCTAAATGAGTGTTAAAGTTCTTATTCTTGATTTTGATATGCCACACAGAGATGTGGCAAGTGAAACAGAAATGGATTCGGTTCATGTCCCAAACTTTCTCACGGCTGCCACACATATAGAGCAATGCCATAAAAAAGATCAAGTTAATTGGCTCCAGACCTGCAGCACACGTACAAAAAAGCATATGCCCAGTTTGCAAAGGAGACTTGAGGACAGTCCTCACAAGCACCCAACACAGACTGGTAATTAAATTGTACAGATTTTTTTTAAATAAATTTGCTTAAAAACACATTAAAGTCACCCTTATGTCATTCCAAACCGAAATAAATGTCTTTGTTCTGCTCAACAAGAGCACAGAAGATATTTGAAAGAATGTCAGTAACCAAAGATCTCATCCCTCATTGACTCCTACTTATTTTCCCTACTATGGCAGTAAATGAAGGATGAGATCTGTTATTCTTCCAAACATCTTCCTTTGTGTTCAGCAGAACATAAGAAAGAAATGCATAGTTTGTCGCAACTTGTGGGTGAGTAAATGATGACAGAATTTTCCTTCTCGGGTGAACTATCCCTTTAAACCAAACAGCTTTCATTAATGATTTAATCATTATAAAGATGACATGTTACACAAAAATCAGCGAATGAACATAACAATAAAATCCATGTGCTATAGTAATGAGAGCAACTCCACAGATGCCACAATGCAAGAATACCAAAAGAAAATGACAAGTGGGCAGGTCTGCATGTTTCCCACCCTCTCTTTGTTGGTGGTACAGCGGAACCTCCCAAATAGCTCAAAAGACCAGTGTGATACTGTGTGTGTTTTTTTCTTTTGAATGGGAAGGAAAGATCCATATCTTTTAAATGAAAAGGGGTTTATTGCTCTGTGTGCACATGGCCATGTGCATATATTTATAACAACTCCAGAAACTGATGGGGTGTTATGATTAATGATGTGGTGGAAGAAAAGCATCCTGCATCTATAATCACCAAGCGTGTACAAAAACACACAGTCAAGAGCGTTGGTGGTCTTTCAGTGACACAGTAATAGCTGTCTGATCGTATAGTGTTAGATGGGATGGGGTGGCTACCATGGACAGAGGGCCCACGTTACACATCCTTTATTGCGCGCGTCATGTGATGACTATGAGAAACACATGTGATCCGGTCAATGGGAGGAAAAATATGACAGCGCAAATCACTTTCAGTTAAGTACAACTCAGCCAGGCATATATACAGTACATATAGGCACTGGATGGCTCTTTTACTCTTCCTATATCTGTACATCAGTTGAACCAGTCAACTACAGTACAGATAAGTACACATACACTGTACTGTGGACCTTTGCTCACTTGCTACATGAAGATTTAAAGAGCCATACTGTATGCTGCAGACAAACTGAATGAGATGCAGAGATGAAAGTTTCTGTATTTTTTATTCATTATTTATGTTAAATGCTATTTAGGGCAATAACTGCACTGTGGAGACCACACACACACGCACATACCGTCCCTATGGATATGACAAATTGCCATGCTGACCACTCTTAGAGTCCTGTAATCATATAGCACATAATACAATTTATGAGAGAGAGTCTCTAACACCATCACTTTCACTACACCAGAGAGAGAGAGAGAAAGAAATTAATAAACAATTTTACATTATGAAAAATAAAAAACTGAAGTAATCGGTTTGCTTTTTGAGTGTCCTTCCGAAGAAGAAAGTTGTGCGATCATGTGTTTTTTGCACATGTGAATTTAATGTTTCATTTGTGTCAGGGTGCCCTCTGCAAAAACCAGCAAACCAATCCTCATAGAGACATTTTAGCACAACTTAAAACATTTAATGAGACATTTTCTATATTGAATTTTTTTTTGAGACTGGGAGGGCTGTTATTTCTACTGGTTGATGTAAATGTATAAGGTGAGAACCTGTGAACCATGCAGAATTTGTCTTGAGAGGTTCACGCAAGAAAGCAAACATCATCAATTCTTTAAAGTTCAAAATATTGACTTGTCATAGCAATATCCTGAACCCACTTGCAGTGTGAGATAACCCTTTACCCCAACCCCTTTTTAGTCCCTACTCTATGTCACTTTCCTGTTGCTCAGTGTTTAGAGCGTGACGCCGAGGTCATGGGTTTCATCCCAGGGATTGCATATACAAAGTGTATAATGCAATTTAAGTTGATTTTTCTGCCAAATGCATTAATGTAAACGTAAATGTATAGACTGTCTGGAAGTGCATAGCCTGTATCTTGTCATTTTTGCTAACAGGCAATTCGTTTCGGATTGGATTATTTTGCTCAACCTGACTGTAAGTGCATAATCACAGCAGAGCCATAGAAAGTGAATTTCCCTTTTAATGAATGAACACATACGCTATTTGTTTTCCTATGGATTTAAATAAATAAATAAATCATAATAGTTTTTCCAATAGTTATTCATACAAATGATACAGGGGAGCATATTAAAAGCACTGTAAAACTTGAGCCAGGGTAAAATATTTGTTATATCATTAAAATGTATAATGCTTATAAAATCACACAATATAAAATTATATTATAGTTATTATATTATTAGTTTATATTTTCTTTATTCTTAAAGCGCTTGAGCCAGATTCGTGCTTAACGTTGCATAAAGGCGTAGATTTGACGTATCGTGTGTCCCGGTGTGAAGTAGCTTGGCCTTACACGTCCAGAGCCAAACAAATGACCGCTCTCGTAACATTTGTAGTGAAATGAGTCGACGTGGAAGCAGGCGGCCCGGGTTCATTTGGGAATATATAGATCTGCCAAGAGACTTCTAAGGGCAGAGCAAGAGAAATGTTTTCAGTCTGGTTGAGCTCATAGGATTTGGTTTGTGCTCGCGCAGAGGCGACGGAGTTCACAGAGCGCTAATTAGAGAAGGAGAGTCAGGAGAGCCACGCCGTCATTTATCATGCGACCATTTGGGGGCCAACACTAACGAGCTCTGCCAAAGAACAGAAAGCGAAAACCGTCAGATTCATTATTCATTTTATAACCTCCACTCTCTGTAGCGTACCCCTCTTTCCTGCTGCTTTTCCTCGGCTGGGTTTCGGAGAGTACAGCCACCTTTTTCTGGTCGCACCTCCGAAGCCCCCTTGCTTAATCTAGTTCGCTCTTTGTGCAAATACAATTTAAACGTTATTATTATGTCATTAAAATCACGCTTCAGCGCTGCGAACTTCAAAGGAGAGGCCTCGTTTCCGTGAACATAGTTTGCCGCTGATGTAATAATTTCCCTGGGATATTTAAAATAAACACATTAGGCACCAGGAATTCAAAACTTGTCTCATGGTATAAGGCACGAGCTCCTTGATTGGCGTGAGTAGCGGACGCCACGAAGCGGCTGCATGACGAAACGACGCAAAGAAGGCGGTTTCTGTTCCATTCAGTGTAAGTGATATGTTAATAGAGTCAGTGCGATGGCTATCTATATTTAACAACACCATTTCTTCGCACCAGTCGAAGCTTCTCTTTTTCTTCATCGTCGTAACTCCTCTCTCTCCCTCTGACTGTCTCTATTCCCATGCTTGGTGGTCCTGCGATCCGCCTGACCTCAGCCATGTGTTTTCACTTTCTCCTCTGATCTCGCCTCCGTGACCAGCGGGGAACAAAATACAAATTGAATAGTAACCATTCACAGGCCCTTTCCATCACGCCGACGTTCAGGTCACTTTGTCTTTTCCTTTGAGCAGAGACAACAATAAAATATAGGCCTCGATGTTGTTTAATTTGTCCTGAGATACTCCAGCCCACTCGTTTTAACTCTGTCCAGAAAAAAAGTGCATTTTCCTTTATCTTTAAACGCGATTGTGTTTAATGGCTTGATTGCTTGGTAACTCCATAACACTGATACAAATCACAATTTGTTGCATTTACTGGACTGTTTTCCTATTCTCTCAGTAGGCTGCTACTACGGACGGGCAAATAGCTTGTTCAATTAGCATTAACGAAAACGGACCATGCTGATCTCTGATGTGAACTTTTATTTTTGCCGTTCTGGCCGGTTATTTATTTTTAGTGTCTCCCCCCATCCAATCCCCGCGCGCTGGACAACGGGCGTTCGCTGGTGGCAGGTTGTGTTTGTTCAGCTTTTATTGAGATGTGGTTTGAAGAAGTTAAAAAGAGCCCCTTTGTTGTTTTTAGGCTTGGTGTTTTCTCTGGAGCGTGTCCACGAGCTTCGTTCGTTTTTAGAAAGTCTTTGCTCGGAGGGAAATTAACGGCTTTATGAAAAACAAATTGCATCTCTTGGGATGACTGATCATAACAGACAAAATCTTAACACATCAAAGTTGTTTGTGTCCATTAGTGTAGCCTAGTGATGGTTATAGCAAGTACAACTAAGCTAAATAAAATGATCATTACACGCAAGCCATCATGTCGTCTTAGGCACTTGCTATAGCAAATGATTCTATTTAGATCAAAGTCTAAATTATATAGGCAAATTATTACATAGGGTTTAAAGATAAATTCTAAATGCACAACAGACAATCACCTGCTGTGCATTAACGCTCTAGGCATTTGTCCTCCCCGTTTTCTCTCTACTAAACGATTCTCTTAAACTCCGATTCGTTTACTTAGCCTGGATTTCATTGCGCCGTTTTGCACGGTTTACCTCTTTTTGGTTTATTAGCCCTTTGGGTTACCTTGCCTAAACATTCAGACTGAATACTTTGGCCTTAGATTTCATGGATTTTGACTCGGCTCCTTGACTGCGGCTCAAACGGGTGTCAGGGTGTATGGTATGCATTTACAAGGCGTCACCGTTTATCGGATTGAAAATATCTACTGGAACAAGTGACATGTAAATCAACAGAACCTGAAACATTTTTTATTATTAAGGCTATTATTTTTTTAATACTGTGGACATTTCTGCTTTTAGTTGTTCAGACAAAACAATAACTTAATTTTCACTTGCAAACCATGCAAACACGTACTTAAACTTTTCTTTGCAATGGCTATTTCAGACACATTTGGTCATCTTAGATTATAATACGTGTAAAGTGTAATATGGCAAAATATATAGCCTAATTCCATGTTTATTGCATAGGGCCATTAAAACTTTAATTATTTGGTGACTTTAAATTCCAACACACATTAATGAGCTGTAGTAGAAATTGCTTTGGACCCTGAAGTATAAAAGCTGTGGACATCACAGGTGGCAAGGCAAATTTAGCCCTCAGTCACTCAAAAGAAAGAATCCATTCTTATTTCAGTTTGCCTGGCAGAAAAAGAAAAATATTGTAATACCATTGGTAATCTTATAGAGAACTTTCCAGAAATACAGGATAGTAATAAAACCAGCCACAACAATATTGACAAAAAAGCATTTGTAAAAAAATAACAACAGCCAATATTATCTAAGGTGAAGAGTTTGTTTAGGAGCTTTGGTTCTGAGGCAAAACCTTTTTTTAAACCAAAAGACTATACGTTGACAGGTTAAGACTGTTATTATTAACATCTGGTTAGGGGTGGAAAGAATGAGTGAGACACATGTTGATTTTCTTTCTGTTTCAATAAAGATGAGTCTTTCTCTTTTGTCAATTTACGAGGTGCTGAGTGCGGGATCAGCATACAAGTCATTCGGTGCCCACAATTTAAACACTGTTTGACCAGATGCGATTTATAGTCTGAAACTGAATAAAGGTTCTCATAGTCACAAATCTGCTCATAAAATTATGTTTCTTTTGACCATTAGTTAGAACTAGTCAAACATTTATCTAAACTTAGTTTTAACAAAACTATTACGTGCATATAACAAAAATACTAAAGCTTCAGGTTGCTTGCATACTTCATGTCCAATATGTTTTATATGCACACCAATCCAAACTTTGATGTTATACTTACAAGTAAGCATATGTATTTTAGTAAATTTATTTTCAAATAACCTATGAAAAATATGTCTGTGCAAATTGACACTTCTTTTCTTTACCTATTTCAACCTTTTGGTTAAGACTCCTAGTTAACCTTCACGCGCTGAATCTTTTCTTCATTAAAACAGCTTGCAGCAGTCTTGTAAAGACTCATTGCTTACTTTCTGACTGTTCTTTTGTTATAGTTTGTGTTTGTGAACCAATTATGGTTTGTAGTCTTACAGATTATAGTTCTGACTGGTAATTGAAAAACAATTTTATGATTGGCACGGAACTACATTTTACCTGAGGAAATACTTTGAGCGATCGTAGTTTCAGTGTTTAGAGTAAAGCCAAGACCATCAAATACCAGCTTATCCCATTACGGAAGCCAGCAGGGTTCCTTTATGAACAAAGGGAAATCCCCAAAGCAAAAAGATTTTTATACTGGTTGCCATCATTTTTGCTGAGTGCACGATGTTACAGTTTAATTGTTAACATGCTGTTTTACCTATTCTATACGCTTGTGTTGTTAATGTGTCTGTATATGCTCAGTACATAAACACCTGACATACTAGCGCCAAGCTACCCTCAATAAACAATATTCTCTTGTAAAAATGTGTTTAAAATACTGGATCAGATGGGGAGGAAGGTTTTAATAATCCCTGTTTTTTGTTGTCTTCTTGCAGTGTGTGCTGATTTTTTCCATCCACATTTCTTAGGAAAAGGTCCTACCATATCTGAGAAATGCTCAATCTGGATCCAAATGTTTTTCAAATTGTCAAATTGCCTTTTGTAATTATATTTAATTTCTGTCAAAAATCCTGGAGAAAGTTGTTTTAATAACTGGGTACACCACCTTTAACAGCAATTAAGATTAAAGTGATAGTTCTCCCAAATGAAACTTCTGTCATCATTTACTCTCCCTTAAATTGTTCCAAACCTGTATACATTTCTTTGTTCTGCTGAACACAATGGGATGAGATCGTTTTACTGACATTCGTAAAAATATCTTCTTTTGTGTTCCGCAGAACAAAGCCATTTATACAGGTTTGGAACAATCTGGGAGTGAGTGAATTTCCTGTCTCATTCTCCACTAAAGATGCAAAGGCCAAAAAATAAACAACCACTATCAGAAGGCAATATGAGAAAATAGTGATAAATATCAAAACACCAAAATTTCTCAATGCCACACCTTGGTTAATGGTGAATGATGACTTCAATTAAGCTAACATTTCCTCCACTTTACATCCTCAGTTTGTGATCTACGAGAACAAATCTTATATGTTATTTCCACATTAACGTTATCCTCCACCTTTGCTTGTAAAGGTGGAAACACAAATAATCTGTCAAATAATCTAACAGACGTTTTATGTATATTTGTTCAGAAACAAAATAGGACAAAGAGTCAATAGGGGTAAGGATTAAGTTAAATTTTATTTATTTATTTATGTTGTTGTTTATTATGATAATTCAATTAAAGCAATGTTAAGTCTGTTCCTAATTTGTTTCTTCAAAAAGTACAGATAAGAATACTGCTAAAGTACCAGACCGATAAGCAGTATCGAAAATTGTAACATCGTTAAAATCTTAACGATATCATCCCTAGATGAAACAACTGTAATTATGCGGATTAATTTAATTAATACAGCTAACTAAGACAATAAAAAACAAAATAAATACAAAAAAATGTTTAATTGTTACTTAAATTTGAGAGTTAGAGATGGTTGGCCTATGTGGGAAGCTGTCTCCTTGTCATTTCTGACTTATAACAAATAACAGTACGATATCTACGAATTTAAAAACTGCTATGTGACAAGGTGTACAGTAAACAAGCTAAAAACTCTAATTACATTTTTTTTTAACTTTCCAGAAAAACGAGCGTTAGGAGACAAAAGTGGAGCGCAACATGTCATATTGTCATTTTTCTTTATAAATCGATGGTGTGACAAGTTGTTCGAAAGCTGTTAGCTATATTAGCTAATATTAGCAATTGCATACATAACGTTACTGCATAGCTTTCTGCTTTATCCACATTCTAACATGTTGCATACTGTCAACTAATCACTGGACTGGACACTGGACCGGACACGGGACCGGACACCAGCTGGGACGCCGGCTGCAGCACCGGCTGGGCTGGATCCTGCGCCCCCCTTCGTTCCCTCTTCTTCTTCAGCCGAGCCACCCGTCTGGAGGTGAATGGCGTGGCTGCCTCTGGGTTGGAGGCCTCCGAAGAGGACCCCCAGGACTCTCGCCTCCCCCGCTTGACACCGAGACGGACTGGGGTGGGGAGGCTGCAGGTAGTGAGGCGGACGGTGTGGCGATGCCCACAACCCCTGTCTGCAGGGCACGAACCTCCGGAATCGCGGCCAGCGGAGATGAATAGCTGGGTTGGGCTAAGACCCTGGACTCCGGTCAGGCAATGATGTACTGCCACACAACATCGAAGTCCAGCGGTCTCAACGACCCCATCTCTGGGGAGACTAACAAAGGAGATAACAACGGGCAGGTGTGGGTAATGAGACACAGGTGGAAAGCTATACTAGGAACGAGAGGGTCAGGGCCAATGACGAGACTGGAGAGAATGCATATTAAGCCCTGATTGATAATAATATGTTTCCCTCCACACAAAACATGTGCAATCAAAAACAGCTCGAATTTAGCCTACCACAGTATACAGGGCTAAGGTGGAAGTGTAGAAAAAGAGATAGAAGTCAGAACTAATCGGTCAGGTGTTGACGGAAGATATGTGTTTTCAGATGATTCTTTAAGATGACTACAGAATCTGCAGATCTTGTAGCAGCGGGCAGATCATTCCACATAAGTGGAACCGATCCAGAGAAGGTACTTGAGAGAGATTTTTTACCTTTTTGGGATGGCACCACTAGACATTGTTCGTTTGCAGAGCATAGGGATCTGGAGGGTACATACATTAGCGAGTGAAAATAAGGGGGTGCCGAAGTAGTGGTGGTCGTGGAGGCCAGGAGAAGAGTCTTGAATTTGATGCGAGCCACTATAGGGATCCAATGTTACTTAATGAAGAGAGGAGTGTGCTCTCTTCAGTTAATTGAAGACCACTCTTGCCGCTGCATTCTGGATCATCTGTAGAGGTTTGGTTGTGAAATTTGGAAGTCCAGCCAGTAGCGCATTGCAGTAGTCCGGTCTGAACAGAACAAAAGCCTGGTCTAGGACTTGCGTAGCATGCTCTAATCGACCGGGATTTCAAGCAGTTCTGTTTTTGCAAGGTTCAGCTGCAGGTGATGGTCCTTCATTCAGAGCGAGATGTCGGCTAGGCATGCTGGCGTGCAGAAACAGTTGGATCGTTAGGCTGAAATGACAGGTGGAGTTGTGTATCATCCGCAAAGCAGTAATAGGAAAAGCTGTGTTACTGAATGACAGAGCCTAGGGATGTCATGTATATAGAAAATAGCAGCGACCAAGCACTGAGGAACCCCTGTGTCGAGATGTTGGGACTCAGAGATCTTACCTCTACAGGATACTCTAAATGACCTACCTGAGAGGTAAGACCTTGAGGGTCGACAGGAGGATGTGGTGGTTAACAGTGTCAAAGTCGGCAGATAGCTGCAGTAGGTTAAGAACAGATGGGTTAGAGGCGGTTCTTTCCAGTCTCAAGGCTTCAATAACAGAGAGCAGCGCAGTCCCAGTGAAATGACCGCTCTTGAAACCGGACTGGTTTAAGAGAATGCTTTAAGAGTTTAAGCAATGAAGGGGAGGACAGATACCCATCTGTAGTTTTCTAAAAGTGCAGGATTAAGAGTGGGTTTCTTCAGTAGTGGGGTAATACGGGCCTCTTTGAAAGCTGTGGGAAATGTACCAGTGGTGAGATAATATTTATAGAAATTATTTTTCAAAAAATGTACTTAACTGGATGTACAAAATTACCATGCAGTACATTCCAAACTGCCCTAAAGACAAAAACATCATAAAAGTACATTTACATTTAGACATTTAGCAGACACTATCCTTACAAATAGTGCAAACAATGGAAGCATTTGAGCAACAAATTGGCAACAATGAATAAGTTCTACAAAGCTGGTCGCAGTTAACCTAACGCAGGACACAAAGCTAAAAATACATAGTTTTTTAAGAGTGTGAGAGAAAGAGTGAACAGAAAAGAAACTGAAGTTAATGTCAGTAGTGCTCCTTTTGACTCGTGTGTCATCCTTAATATTACACAATGCAAACTTTTTAGTTTGGGCCAGAAAATGTAAATTAAATAATTTATTGAATTCTGCAACAAGATGATGGATATCATTAACAATCTGTCTTTCTTTCTCTCCAAACTGAACTGGCCCACCTGGGAGTGCATGACTATCCATGTGCTCAATAATCCCACCAGTGTCTTATCTTATCTCCAGTCATGTTAAAGCTTAGTTTCTCCATTACAATCCCTTTGAGTTTTTATGACTCCTACAGTCTATCAGTGGACATAATCTACAGTCCCTTTGAGTTTTTATGACTCCTACAGTCTATCAGTGGACATAATCCACATGCCAAATTACAAACCCACACACTCACTTAAAAAAAACATGTAGTCCATAAAAAGAAGATGAATTACAAAGATGTGAATCTGATATCCTGGAACATCTTCCATGCATAGAAAGAAAGGGAATGTACTAAACCTATTTGATTTATTTACTTAATGTATTTGTAATGACACTTTATATGTACTGTATAATGATTTTTTTTAAATTCAGATCTGCAGTGAGTTCCATCATTCTCTCTATTACATTTCTGATACACACCAACTGACACATTATTTACATGTGTGAAAAATGTAATATGTAAAAAGATGTAAGGAAAAGTGAGGAAGAAAGGGTGAGTGCAGAGAGAACAGACATGTTCTTTCAAAGCAATATAAATGTAACCTAAGATGCAGTCTAGGCTGACTAAACACTCTGAGCCCAGGTGGCTAATGGGAGACCAGGATGACCAAATGACCACCACCATAGTGGGTCCATTCTGATTTCTTTCTCTCTCTCACTCCCAATGACTCCAACTCCCTCTCTCTCTCTCCTTTCTCAATCTCTCCATCTGCTACGTATTACACCCGTCAGCTCTTCTGTTTGTCCAGGCAAGACTCGGATGGGTGGTCTTCAGATAACAGAACGCCAGGGGCCTCCCATGTCACCAAATTACCCAGACCCCTCTGTTTTTCCTTCACTCCTTCCAAAAATATGCAGGGCTTTGCCACAAGGACTGGAGTGGACATTGGAAAAAAACTCATCACTCGATATTGACATAAACCTATGAAACTGTCTATGCAGTGTGTGTGTGAGAGAGAGAGAACCTTTCAAATTCACATGTCAAATTATTTTAGTGAAACTGCTAAAATAAAAAAACTAGTAATGTAGTTAGACTCCTAAGGCAACATCTCACATAAAGTCATACTGAAACCCACAATGCACAAAATATGATATCCTATGCCTAGATTACGAATTGATGGTTCTTGGCTCGTAATCATAGGGTAACCATTTTAAGTGCTATATAGAATATATATATATATATTCCTCAAATGGTCTTCAGGGGTTCTTTGGGACAACTGAGGTGCTCTATAGAACTGCTGAAGAACCATACAGGGGCTTAACAGGTTGTTTATATGGAAGTGGTGCTAAAAATCACCTCAAGCATCCCAAAGAACCACTGAAGAACCAATATATAGTTCTATATTGCACTTAAAGTGGTTGCCCTATGATTAAGAGCTTTACATGTTTTATTGTTGTGCATAATTGTATTTGTTGTTACTCAAATATTAACGCTTTGGGTGAACTATTCCTTTAAGGTCACCCTACAGACTGTTATCCTCCAAACCAGTAGGAGCCATTAGTATACTGTATGTATTTAATCCCACCCATCATGTGCCCATTTGGGAAGTCAAATGCAAGACTTATTCATTTCTATAAACTAAAGTAAATTTCCATGGTCCTCAGTCAGAAAAGGGTGTCCATGCCCACTTCAGGTTGGTGGAGAGTTCCTTCCTCAAGTGGAGGAGTTTAAGTATCTCGGGGTCTTGTTCACGAGTGAAGGAAGGATGGAACGGGAGATTGACAGACGGATCGGTGCAGCTTCTGCAGTAATGCGGTCGATGTACCGGTCCGTCATGGTGAAGAAAGAGCTGAGCCTCAAGGCGAAGCTCTCAATTTACCGGTCAATCTATGTTCCTACTCGCACCTATGGTCATGAGCTTTGGGTCATGACCGAAAGGACAAGATCCCGGATACAGGCGGCTGAAATGAGCTTCCTCCGCAGGGTGGCTGGGCGATCCCTTAGAGATAGGGTGAGAAGCTCGGTCACCCGGGAGGAGCTTGGAGTAGAGCCGCTGCTCCTCCACATCGAGAGGGGTCAGCTGAGGTGGCTTGGGCATCTGTTACGGATGCCTACTGGACGCCTTCCCCGGAAGACCTAGGACACGCTGGTGGGACTATGTCTCCCGGCTGGCCTGGGAACGCCTCGGTGTCCCCCCGGAAGAGCTGGAGGAAGTGTCTAGGGTGAGGGATGTCTGGGCATCTCTGCTTAGACTGCTGCCCCCGCGACCCGGCCCCGGATAAGCGGTAGAAAATGAATGAATGAATAAAGTAAATTTCCATCAGAAACAATATACTGTGGAATGCATGTTAATGATAAAATCAAGTAACAAAATCACAAACATCAACTAAAACAATAGCTGAGAAAGCCCATGACTACGTATTGACTTTCTCCTTGCCTTACCATCCGAAGGTGTAGACCAAATGAGAATACAGCTTGACTCAAACAGCCAATGACAGCCTGACAAGTGAAGCCTAGACCTCATTTTATCAGTATATGTACACAGACTCAAACACACAACAAAAGAGCACACGGTCTGAGCTGCTGTAATCTCTAAATTGTGTGTTCATGCAGACAAAGAAAGGGTGAGGGGTCAGTAGTTGTACTGCTGATGGCTACAAGTGATTGGAGATATTGGACACACACACACACACACACACACACACATCATCATCCCTGGTAATTTAGGGGAGCTAAACTCTAAGGATCCTGATGACTATAATCTCAACAAATTTGAGCTAGACAACAATGTGTGCAGCATGAGGGTGGCATCATGACCACACTGCTGTGCTCAGGGCAGCAAGCTCCATCTAGGTCACAGGTCAGCCCATCTATTGAGGCTTTATTGACACATGGTCTTCATCTCTTTGTCTTCCAAAAAAAAGCAACACCAGCCATAACCAAATATCCTCCCCTTGAAGACACACTCACATTCCCACAAATTAATGACAAGGGTAGGACAGATTGAGAGAGATACATCAAATCTGGACATGTAGGCTGTGCTGGAGGCACAGGCATTTCAGATGTCACACAAGTGGGTGGTGTGAGCTTGAGGCGAGTCTAAAAAAAGCTGGGGTCACTCTGTATAAACTACTTTCAGTGGGTCATTAGTTGCAGGTGGATGGAATAAATGACAGCATACTCTTGACCGTTTTATTTTTCATCTTTTTTCATACTTTTTATCAAATTTCCTTTTCCTTTCTACAGTCCATTTCTTAAAAAATCCACAGTTGGATACTATTTTGGTATAAGAGGATTCAGAATCATTGTACTGTAGATGTAATGACAAATTATAAATGTAACACATTAAACATAATTAGTTTATTCCAAAATTAACACATTAATTGTGGCAGCCCTAGCAACAATAATTTCACTGCAATTACCTAATTTTAAGTGTATTGGGTTTTATCGTTTCAACTAATATTAAATATTAAGAAAATTGAAAAATCTGGTTAATGCTCAAACATGTCACTAAAAATAGGATTTATATAAATGTATTTTGATTTAATTTCCTAGACATTTTAAAAAACACGTTAACACATGTTTCGTTCACATAATATAATTCTAATTTACTTTTTTCAATAATTTAACTGCAATTGAACTTATATATATTTAAATGATATGCAACTTTTAAAAAACATTTATAATATAATTTAATTCACATGACATATAAAGCCAGTTTGATTTAACTTTTTTTAACTTAAAAAGTTCATAACCACAAGGTTAATAGAAAGTAGCTGTCAAATTTTGTTGAATGTTTTCTGGCATATCCCATTCTGGTAGCTGTGTCAGGTGTAAAACACCATATTCCAATCCAGATTTACAGCTCACGTCATCATTAGCAGGATGTCAGACAACGGGGTGGGACAACAGAAGGAGAGGAATGATAAGCAAAGGGCTGAGGATGGCTAACCTGCTACAACCGCAGCAGTGTAGTTTCAAGCAGAAGTTTCTTTTAAAGCCTAATAAATATAAAAGACCTGCTATCAACACATAATTTCTTCTATAAAAAGCCTGCCATCAACACATATAATCTCTTAGCTGAGCCCTTTGAAATCCGGGGCTTCAGGGTTAATTCACCCATCGCTCTGTGTTTGAATCAACTCCAGACTCACATTGAGATGAAAGCCCGAGAGTCCCACGGACGAGCTGCACCGTGGGGCCCACCGGGCCTCTTCAACGAGGCCGGATTACTGCTTGTTGGTCTGGCTGGGACCTCCATCAGGACAGGGAAACTGAAAAGAAAAACAATAATTAGGGATAATTGCTTGTGTCCAAACATGAACATTAAAGCCCCTGCCTCCCACCTTTCCTCTTTTTCTATCTTTCTCTCTCTTTTCCTCTTTGACCCCAATACCCCCCGCCCCCAGTATCTCCCAGTCTCTCTCTTTTGGTAGTATATTGAGTGCAAAGAGAAAAACACACCCCTGTTTTGACAGCTGGGCAGGCGAACATAATTTGTGACAGCTGAACTGCAACGTCTTTAAACAAGAAGTAGAAAAGGGGGTTCCGAGTGAGAGACGGAGTGACAGTGGAGGGAAAATACGGAGAAGGGAATTTTAACAAAACGGATAGGGGAGCAAACTGAATTTAACATTTCAACATGAATTTAATATATATTATAAGGAAACATACTGAGAGTTCAGATAACAGGCGAAATTTGGTAACAGATTAGAGAATCGTACAAATCCGAAACGATTCAGACAAAATATTAAACATCACAAAAACACCCAAAATGGGCTAAATATATCTTCAACTGAACAGCTCGCTTGAACATGGTGTCATGCAAAGTTTGACACATTGGGTTAATTTGCTGCTCAGAGACTGTGACCTCTGAACTTCAAGGTCTAAGGGGGTCAAACTGAACCCAGAGTGAGGCAGCCAAAATCATGTCAGTCTGAGGGAGCAGTGTCAGAGGTCACTGCCGAGATCTTGGGGTGTATGGGCCAAAACAAGGACCATATGTGAATAGATACACATTTGAAACCAAAATAACCCCTTATTTTCCATCGCCTCCAACCCTTCTCTATAGGCACATCCAGACAGACCCACCGCAGACACACAGCATCCAAATTGAATTAAGCCATAAATATAAGGGCTACATTGACATTAGCGAGGCATTGACGGAATGTTGGCCGACTGCCCTGGTAAACTGACAGTGACAGAAGTTTTCCCCAAAGAAAAATACGAATGCAAACAATGGAATACGTTTTCAAAATATCCGAACTCCCAGTGCTGCTTCTGTTTACATTTACTTACCAAATATATTCCAGTCTAAGAGTGAGTCAGATTTAAGACTTGAGAAGAAGAGGGATGAAACCGTGAATGCACCACGTAAAAATGCCAGTCTTGTTAGATTTCATGGGGAAATATTGCATGAAGGTTTTATGGAACTTAGATCGGTTAACATATTACAACCGGCCAGATGTATGATCCCTCTCTTATAGAATAACTTCATTTTCTCCATGTGCTTTTTCTTGCTTGCACAAACCGGGCGTTGAGATCAGACATTCATAAAAAACATCGGGCACATAAATGCAGTAAAGTAATTCACCATTGCTGGTACTCAAACTACCCGTATTGAAATCTTATCTGTCTTTATATGCAAGTGTTTGTGTTTCAGATGAGATAAAGAAATAGGTTGCCATTTCGCTGACTAAATAAAGTTCTTTATCCAGACAGCAGTCCAACATCTGCAAAGACCATCTGGCCCTTCAACTGAACTTCATTAGGTCTCTCTCTGTTTTTATTGAACATGATTTCTCCATCAGATGCATTATTACCATTGCACAGTACAGCCTAAAACGGCAATCAATATGTTTAAGCACAGATCATTTATGTGATCGTGTACGGTTTTGTGAGGTTTATTGCATTGTGCGTTACATTATGACATTCATTGAGATGTAATGAATGGAACTCCGGAGGGCCGTTTTTCTGACCAATGAAGCCGCTTTGCAAGACAAAACTTAAATCTGAAGACAATCTTGACATTTATCCAGGCCCAGAAGTGAAATGGATCTTGAAACCTTGGCATAACTTTTAAACCTACAAGATTTATGCTTCCCAACCACAAATGGCGTTTTCTCACTAATTGTTTTTCTGAGAAGACATTGATTTGAAAAAGACATTTTCATTACTTTCAAACAGCTTTTTCCATTCTTAACCGCTTTTTCCAACCAAGTGGTTAATAATCCAATTTTGCAATTCGTATTCCTAAATCCGATGGAGCAAATCAGGTTCTTTATCTGAATCGGTGGAACACCTGCTTAGTAACCGAAGCCAGAACGTAAAAGTTCAGATGTGGGAGGTATTAAATTTGCAGAGAGTAGGGCTCCAGAAAACACAGTTACATATGAGTCGATGGCTTTCTCAGGCAACGGAGAGCAACTGGCGGCCAGAGTGAATAAGACTTGAATAGGGGCCTAGGGACTGTTGATAGATTTGCCATTAGATCTTCTTAAGTCCCCCACACACATCAAACCGGCTGCGTGCGGTAAACATATATTCATCTCAGCACTCCCTTTGACCAAGCTTCCATTCTCAAGTTAATGCTCTTCCCTTAGTGATCATTGCGGTGGACATTTGCAATAAACATTTGCAGTTATGTGTGTGTTGGGGGACACTTATCTCAATAGCAGCCATTTAGAAATGTAACGTGAATGAGCAAAGGGAAACAATGTGCTCGGCAGATCTGTTGTGCATACGGATGTGTTTATATACGTACTGTGTTTACATGTCTGTGTGTTTGAGCGTGTATGTAAATGAGCATAAAGAGTCAGTGTCTGTGAATCATTTCCCGTTTGCCATATTGATCTCATCATCCTGGGTTTTACTGTCAGATGCTCCCCGAACACACTGCGTGTGTGTGTGTGTGTGTGTGTGTGTGTGTGTGTCTGTGTTAACGTTCACTTGTTTGGTAATGTATATGATTGCTCATGTGCAAGCCATTCATACAATGAATGTATAACAGCATGCATGCACATCATTAGTGCAGCTTATGCCCACAGCAGCTTTAACCTGTATGGAGTGTGTGAGGGATACTCACTCTATCTGGGTGGCAGTACCTCTGGAGGGGCGGCTGGCTCTGCGAGCAACATGAACAGCGGGTGGATAATTTGGATTTGATTGGTTTCACATGTTTTTCATAAACAACAAAGCTCTCTCCCTCCAGTTCGCTCTGCTGTGTTGCGCTGAAAACATGGAATCCATTTGTCCCCTTTCCCCTCCTCGCTTTTTAGCATTACTGAGCAGAGTGTCACGTGTTGAACAGACCACCAGTGCGACAGGCATCCCAGTTACAGTGACGGGCCGTGATGCCAGGGAAGTGGCATTCAGATAAAGTCACTCCCCACAGACTTTTTAACAGTGGGGTTTTCCCATTTGTACTGCATGCTCCACCAGGATAAATGACATCACCCATCTTAGGGAGAGCAACTTTGAGAAGTCTGATAAAATGTGTTCAGCTTTGGTGCTGGAGCAGTGTTTTAAAGGTTAATGTTAATGCCTTTTAAAATCTGCGAGATCCAGAACAAGCAAAATCAGACACAGCCAACATGATTTAATATTCAGGAAATTGATTGGATCATAAAACTTTCTATGATCAGTGGAAAAAAGTAAGAGAAATGTAAGAGCCAGGGGATCTTTTTTTGTTTGTTTGCTTGTTTTGATTAATGCCATTGCTACATCATTAGGAATTCAAGAATACTGTTTGTCACAGATGGCATGACATAATAAAAGTTTACTAAAGTCTACTAAAAAATGTCCACAATACTGTGTACCTTAGCACAGTATAATACAAAAGAGTAAAATGAGCAAGATACTCTAAAATATTTTTTTCTCAGTAAAGTGGGCAAACAAAAACGTGTGTAGGCCTACATATTCTGGTCCGTTCGCTTAAGATTTAGATGCAAATAAACGTTTTAAAAGTTAGTAGGCAATGTGTTAGTCTTTCGTGTGATTTAGTTACATTTAGTAGATCATTGGTCAAAGATTTAAGTAGGCTACCAATAGAATAATTTAGACTTTGGGAAAGACACATGTTCCATAGCAGCCCTGAGAACTTGTGAGCTGGTTACAGCCTATGTCATACTGTATGAGGCAACCCACGGCGAAAAGCTGTTAATGTGTTCACTTTCCTCCCCGTTCATCTGGACACGTTCAAATGTTCAGTAATATATAAAGCAGGGCCCTACAACATTGACTTTTTTCGGCCACCCGGCTTTATGGCATATAGGCTATAGTCGTCAAATTAATGAAATTCACTGGCGCAGCACAAATGCTGGCACTTTCGTTTAAAATGGTATTGATATCAAATGTGCAGTTTGTGTGAGTAATTTTAATTGTTTAAAGGCAGCTATTTGAAGGATTATGTAAGTGGAAATAAATAGTCCAAGTAGGCTAAACTATGCAAGTCAATCATTTCTAACCAGCACAGCAAAAACATTATTTGTTTATTCGGGAGCCATTTAGATTAGTATTTCGATGTAAAACATTAAAATGTGAGTTCCACACATTTTTCAATATTGAAGTGAGAAACGTTTTTTAGTTTATTATTTACTTTAATTGAAAAAAGCCTTTTTAAAAATACGTGAACTGGAACAGTAATTGTGTTCATTAAGCTGTTTTCTTACTCTTTTAATATGACCTTGGATGTAAAGTGCAACTCATACAAAAATGTCAAAACTCATTATTTATCAGAGCACTAGGCTAATAAAAAATGTTTAAATAAAGCAATTATGCATTTTAATAGCTACTTGGGCCAAAGTCCGAGAAAACAAAATTGCGGTAGACTGTTATATCAACTTTGACAAACAACCTGCTGAATGTTTGTTGTTATAGTTAAATCATTTTATACATTTACATTAACCAAATTAAATTAGCCTATAGCCTACTAGAACAGCAAACATTAAAAACTTCTAGTTGTGCATCACATGGATAAAGCTCAAATTTCATTCAAAGTGCATATTCGTTTTAAATAATAAAATATAATATAAATCGGGCATGACAGCCATTTAAGGCATATATTTTATATGAGAACAATTTCATATTACTCAATTAGTTATAATAAATACTCTATTTGTTCGACCCATAAAAATTATCTTAGGTCTTAATTGCCTAAACATTCATACATTTGATGGGCATGTCAGTGTGCGTTTCCTTTTGTTGAACGCAAGTTTTAGGGAAGTTCAGTTTACTAGAGACATCAGCCTGGTCTGTAATCGAACTTAATATTCATTTTTTAAATTTTTCATTAATTTGACAAAAGTTCAACCTTTAAATATAAAAATAGCAAGGAAAGGACTTATCCTCTTTTCCTCCCCATTGGTAGAAAAGGAATTTTGCTGGACTTCCATACTCTGCCCCCATGTGGCCCTTCTTAGATGCCAGTATATGCTATGCAAGCTGATCTGAGAACAGTCAACCAGCAAGACGTTATACCAGCTCACTTTCCCATTATCTAAAACTAAATATAGGCTATGAAGATTGAATCTTTGTGTAATGTTATTAAATTGAATCCTTATGTGACAGATTATTGAAACGCATGCACAAATTCAGTGCACCTGCAGTAAACACATGGAATTTATTATTTAATGTATATCAGGAATTGTGTTTTATTCATTCATAAGGAGTCACATGAAGAGGTAGCACAAATGTCCTCATATGCAGGTGGAGAGGAGGCGCTGTCTGCTGTGTTCACTTTCCCTTCCTCCTCTTCCGCTGAGCTGCTGGGATTCCTGCAATGAGTTTTAAGTGTCATGAAAATCTCCTCTTCACATCCCTATTAAAATGTCTAATGATATAATGTGACAATTTCATAATCTATATCATCTTAATGTCACACTGCCATGTAAATCAGTCTAAATCATAAACTATCACCAGTTTTCAACACCTGCATCATACCTGCTATCCCTCTGTTCTACTGCAGCGCTGTCATATTCACCAGAAATAAAAGCAAGGTTTTCCACGGGATACACGCTGTAGTACTGTGGTGGCGGGTTCACTGTAACTGCCAATGGCTGGTGACCGGAATGCAAACCATCAGCCGTAACCAGACTCTGGTCCTGTATCAAAGAGCCGTATGGTGGCGGGATGTACTGCACTACCGTAGCTCTGTGGAAGGTAATGGGCTGGTTAAGTCCAGTGAAGACAAACGATGGTCCTGAAAGGGGTGGCGGAGGGTCTGTGTCAGATGTCCTTTCCCCGTCATTCTGCCTACAGGACTGGCAGGAGAGCATTCGGAATTTACAGACGCTTATGAGCACAAACATACCTCCAACTGACAGTAAAATAGGCCCAAGAAGCTGCGTCCACTCGTAGCTGTGGTTCACATTGTGCTTTGTCCACCCCATCACTGTTAACGTCATACCAATCAAGGTCAAAAAGGCTCCCGAAAATAGTAGTGTGGCACCAGCTTTGTCTCCATCGGACACATGACTATCTGTGCAGCTTGGCGCCCGGCTGGCCGATACAGGAACATTGCTGGGACTGTGGTTGAAGTTCGAGATGGAGTTACAAAAAGAATCTACAGCAGCACTTGGGCGAGGAGGGTTTATCCAATGATTCCTAGTTTCCACGATGTTCTTCCAAAGATCTTGAAAGCCGTCACGTGTCATCTGGTGGCTATAAGATGTGCTCCCAGTCTTATCAATTCAGGGTTAGGAAATGAATTGTCTGTGTCTAGAGATGCCCTTAAGAACATTGAGTAGCTACAGTAGTTAACAGGTAACAAAAAACGTAGTAACTTTTACAGATCGCATTGGCGTGAGCAGTCAAATGTGACATCTTCATCGAGTCAAAGGTCATGTTTCAGTGTGAAGACTCATTTTGAAGAATGAAAAAAAAATAAGTTTACAAAATGCATCATACCATGATCAAAGAGCATTTACAGAGAGAACAACATTCAACATTATACTGTTGTCTAAACATTAGTAACACATTGTTAATGTGTCAACAAAATAAAATGTAAATGTTTTATTGTGTTTTAGATTATTAACTTGATTATTTTTGCTTTAAAACTGGAGAACATGGCAATGTGTGCACAATTTACGGCATTGACTTCATTAAACAAACTTAAATGAACAGCCAATTCGATTTGAAAATATTAGAAAACTGTATTTCTGTGAAATACAATCCTTCAACCTTAACAGTTTGTTTTATATAACACAATGCTCTATCAATTGTACTTCTTCATCTCTTTCTCTTTCTCTCTCTCTATAAAATATCAACCTTCCACCAAGAGCTAGCACACATAAACAAGGATGCATTTAACCAAAACAAACTGCTACTTAACTCTGATGACGCATTTACATTACATTAAACATTTTACTGTGGTTCTTGGGTAATGTTTCAGCTAATGCGAAATTACAAAACAATTATAAGCTTTGCAATGTTTTCCATACACCGTGTTGTTTTCCATTCTTTTTTAACGATTGTCAGAATGTTCATATATGTGCTAAAGAAAACACATGCTTTACAGGTTTGCTTGTCTTTACCATTTTAAAAACAACAACAAACATCTCAAATCTAAACATTTTGCATATACTGATTATTTTCCTAATATTAGTATTCTAAGAAAAATACAACAGAACAAATGTTTATATCAACTAAATTTGGTAGAGTGGGATAAAACTTTCTCCGCATAAACCCTCATGCAACAAAATACTCTACACTCTTAAAAATAAAAGTTCCCAGAAGATTCTTCACAGCGATGCCATAGAAGAACCATTTTTGGTTTCACAAAGAACCATTAATGCAAAGGTCCTTTAAAGAACACCTTTCTTCCTTTTTTTATAATCTGAATGGCATCATGAAGCCCTTTGTTTTGTTAAAGTGTCACATGAGACGATAAAATAAGATTTAATTTCAAGTTTCAAATCGAATCATTTACAATCCGACTCACTGATTTACAGTTGTTTAATGATTGAAGGATTGTGAGTCGTGATAAATTCCTTTCTTTGTGTGACTGAAGGTCAAGCCATGTGCCAGAACCATCCTGTGGCGCAGATTTTGTTTGAATTCTCTTCCCAAAGCTAGAGGAGACACCTGAGAGACATTTAGGAAGAGAATAGATTCCAGCACAAGAATGTTTAAAATCAGCTCAGATTTTCAGGCTTGACACACTCTTTCAATTAAGTCAACTCCAAATATTTATGAGGAGAACATTTCCTCTCTCTTTGTGATCATGACGTGTCTAGAATGCATGTGAATAACAAAAGTGTGTGCCTAGTGAGTTTAGGGTAGACAGGAAAGTGTTTGATATCTCAGTTTTCATGTAGCTCAAATACTGTTAGCGTCAATGCTTCAGAAATCTCTGTTTGAAGTTAGACAGTTTCTTTTGATTTTGTCTGTTATTTTTCTATGCATTATGAATGGCTCTGTGTTTGATACACAAGATATCTTAGAGTTCTAAATTTTTCTCCTAAACATTTCTTTTGACATTCCCTGCTGTTCTTATTTCCCCCATCTCGTCATTTCCCGTCAATAGTTCATGGGGAGAGCTAGATGTAGCCAAATGTTTTGGCTGTGTCCTAAGTTGCATGAGTGGCCACATCCTCCTATGTCTAGTCAGGACTGGGACAAAAAATCAGCCTTGCACACATGCTCTCTTTTACCCACTTCTCTCTCTTCCGCATCCCACTTCATTTAGTAAGGGCGTGTTGCATCATGACAGTCACAGACTACACTTCCTTCACAGCCAATCAGCTGAGAGCTTCTCCAGCCACCTGTTTTCACTAGGGTGATTTTTGTTTCTGCGCTTCTATTCTATTCTATATTTTACATATATTTTCTTTCCCGCACCCGCTACTGCTCTACTCCATTATTCGTTCAAAAAGCAGGACAACGTCATGTTAATAATATTGAAAACTTGCCTGGTAAGAGCAAATTATTTATCTGAAAATAACAATTCTCACAATTTTTAAATACATTATAAATAAAAACACAATATAAGGTGATACCATGCCTTAAGCTGTATATACATAGAGCTTAAAGTGATAGTTATATTTTAAGAAGGTCTCAGTGGCTTTGTGTCCATACAATGGAAGTCATGGGGGAAACATTGTTTGGTTCCAAATGTTCTTCAAAATATCTATATAATAGAAGTCATACAGGATGTAAATGATCAAATAATTTTCCTGTTTGCATGAACTATCCCTTTAAATACACAATATTAACAAATGAATAGCTACCTTGATATCATTTTGCTGTGTTTTGGTGCAGTCGGTGTTACCTCATCTCTGGCAGGCAGATAGTATAGTAGGACACCATGGGGCTTGCTCCATAGGAGTCACCATCTTTCGCCGTGGCCCCAACCTTGTGACAAATTGCTCATGACGTGCCTCCGCTTTCCAGACACGGAAGCCTCTGTTTCTCTAGCATCTCTCATACCCTCCAATCTGCTTCACTCTCCCCTATTCTCCCATTGTTCCATCTATCCACTAATCTGATCTCTCATCCACCGCTTCTCTCTGGCTCTCTTTGAAGGCAGTTTTACCCACCCATTGACCAATTTGCTGCTTTCAAACCAGCGTGGAGAGAGACATAGACAGGGACACAAACAGCCACACATACAAAAACAGAATGAATGACTGTGAATGACTGAAGGGAGCCAATCACAATGTTTAATCCGCCAAATTCCCCTCAAAAGATGGCCAACTGTATCAATGCCAGACTGTAAACAGAATGAGTGAAATTTTGAGTCCACACACACGGTTGCTTTGTCACTGAGCCCTAAGCAGGATTATTTAATGAATGAGTGTACGTGCCCAGTCAAATGTTCTTAATCTAACCCACACAAACTCTAAGAAAGCCAACCAAACTCTTTCCATGCCCAAACTCATGTCCAATAGGCCTCAATTAACCATCGAAGTAGAGGCAAAAGCATCACTTGCTTCAACAATCACCTTGAGGAGTCGAGAGGCTGGTCTTCGCCGTAGAACATTACAAGTTGCGACGGGGCTAAAACAAGGTTTCTATTAAAACATCTTTCATCATATGGATTCTAGAGGGTAACCATTGGCATACAAGCATTAGCAGAATTTGAGGGATTTAGATGGTATGAAGCAAGCTCCTCCTGCACTGTTGTTTTGGGAGAACCACCAAGGGCTGAAGGGGAGGAGGAGACGAAGAATGATATGAGGTGTGGTTAGGAGAGGAGGAAGAGAAGGTACAGAGATGGGAGACTATGGAAATGGAGAGAGAGAGAGAGAGAGAGAAGCCAAAGGATTAAAGAGGAGTAAATGAGGGGAACAGTGTGAGATGGAGGAGAAAAGCAAACACATTTTTAAGTTATGAAAGTCCAGCAAGTGTTTGTTCAGATGGTTTTGCTCACGCCGAAGAGGGGGGTGCTGGATCAAAAGGCCATGTCATTCTGTAATGGAGCGTGAACGTAAGTGATGCCGCTTCTGCGCTCTCCTTTTTTAATAACTCAACTGTATTGCCCTACAGAGTCTCAGAGAAAACACAGCCTGTGACAACATCCAAAGAACATTTTAAATCAGTTAGCTAAGACACAAAAGACCCACTCCTCCTTGAACCTCACGCATAGAATCAACATCGTTTTAACATTTCCGCAGACATATTGATCGTTGTTGATCATGACAAATATAGTAGCCACCAGTCCGGGTAAAGCAGTCAATTCACTTCAACAGATAAATCAGCAATTCAGATCAATTAAACAGGTCTGATGTGAATCAAACCTCGAGCGTGCCATAGATTTTTTCGAAAGGGTTCACGAAGGGGTCTGCGACCCTGACACATACCTAAACACATAAAAAGACACACACGAGGTGCATCAGCAAGCCGGATGGCTAGCACATGTGGGCAAGTTTTATTTCACTTTGCGAGGAGCACTGGAAGTGCAGCAGATGTGTTCAGAAGCATGACTGTGTAAACACGTACACACACGAAGCGCAGAGAGAGTACCAAAGCATGTCACTCACTGTAACTCACGTGTGACTAGATCTGATGAACTGCTTTATCGCTAAAACTGTCCATACTTTTCCAACTATAAATCAACCATCAAGTGTATGAAAACCAGAGCACAAATACACGACTGAATGGTGGAAACGCAGACCAAAATTATGAGACACAGTCTACATTGCATCGTAAAAAATCTGAAACTGTTCTCTGCCCTAATGCACTTCAGCTATCAGAAGAGTCAACAAGGGCGTAGATTTGGTTTAAAGGGGTTTTAAGTGTAAACTGTACATATGTTTCCATGAACAAGTGTTTAAATATTAGAGGAGTTTTGCGTGCAAGTAAATGTGTGCTTTACCTCCCCCTTAGTCTACAGCCCAGATCAAGTTGAATGAAGACTGCAGTTTTTTTTGTAACAAAGAGGTTAGCATGTCAATGCAAAGGTGTACAAACTTTAGGCCAAGTTTGCATTTGTTTGCTTAAAGGGATAGTTCACTAAAAAATGTAAGGTCTGTCATTATCCACTCACCATCTTGTCATATCAAACTTGTATGACTTTATTCTGCAGAAACCTAAAGAAGATATTTTAAGGAATATGGGTAAACCAACCAAAGTGGTACCCATTAATGTCTATTGTATGAACACAAAACCAATGCAAGTCTATAGGTACAGCAGCTGTTTGGTTACCTACATTCTTCAAAATATCTTCTGTGTTCAGTAGAAAAATACAAGTCATACAGGTTAGAAATGACAAAAGGGTGATGACAGAAGTTTCATTTTTGTTGGTACGAAACTTAGAAAGAACTTATGAGAACAATATGAGAAAAGAAGACAAGATAATCAGTGTTCTGTAGTATATTTTATATTTGTATAGATTTATATATTACACATTTATTACTGACACAGACAATCATAAAACAGAGAAAAAGGCAGACATATTTGTAAAAATTTACATTATGTGAGTCAAAAAACAAAAATCACAAGCGCAAATCTTTTACCTTTTAATTAAATGTGGACATGTGGACTTTTTCATTTCAAAACCACTCTGAATATTGAAGTGATGGCTGTAGAGGCAGCAAGAACCAGCTTGCTAACTATACATTTAGTTCATATTCACTTATAGAAGCCATGGACTGAAAAAGGCAATATTGTAATATATTTGAATGCTACATTGATCCGGATGTTGACCAGTTGATTTCTGCCTCTGTACTCGTAATACCAACACCACATTTCTTACAAATTCTAAAAAATTACAAATATTAGCAAGAAAGACATACAAACGGTGAGGATTCAGTATATAAAACCTTCACTTTGTTACTTCACAAAACTGTTAAGGCTACAATCCAAAAAGGTTCCTGGTGAAAACAAGATTCATGAATTCTGAAGAATATCACCGTTTCCAGATTCATGAGATCCTTCATTGTTGACATTTTGTGTTTATTAGTGTTGCTGCTCTTTTTAAGGTACAAATAGTGTCTGTGGTTTCGGGGTAGCCCTTGGGGAAGTGGTCTCCACTGAGTACAAGGCAAATAGTTACTTGCATGAGGGCAGATAGGGATTTCCAAAACCACTGCCTGCACCTGCCCCCCCAAAACACAGTGAATCTCTTCACTGGGTTCCAGTACATAGAAATAAAGACAAGAATAACCTTGAGGGTACTAAGATGACAAATTACTGTGGTACAAAAGTAAGCAATATATTAAGATAAAACGTTTAAATTCATGCCTGGTGGAAGAAATTTCTGGGACCAAACTTCCAAATATCAGTTTTCTTCTGATTTCCAAACCCTTCCATCTCATTGTGCTTTTCAATCTACATTTGGCAAATCTACTTAAAGCCATTCATTAATCTGAGCCGAAAACCTGAACGCTCCAAAAGAGGTGACAGCACGTTTGGTAAAAAAAAAACACGTAGTTCCTTTAAAACTACAATGCATCTCATTATTTCAAAATTCGAAACATTTTGGTCTTTTTATAAACAAGCATCCATCCAAAACTACAACAGTCACCAAATCCGAGTTTGCCTTTATCTCACAGTGATGATTTTTCGTTGGATATTTTGGTAGAATTCTACACGGATATATACGTATGCCATCTATAAGGCCTGACCATGTGCTTACAGAGGAAACACAGCTTCAACTCATGTCTAAACAGGCACATAACAATCCTGTTTTGGTACAACATAAGTTTTAGGAACAAAGCTAAATTTAATATGTTTTATACTGATTTTTTATGTTTCCCTTTAATATCCAATCAAGAAGCAATTTCCTGTCAGAAACTGAACTGGCACTTACTAATAATAAAGGAAGAGCTATGATATGAAGTCAAGAAAATGGGAACAAGATGGGCTCTTTCATGCTAAAACATTAAGAGGCACTGAGGTCAGTGTATAAGTTAACTTTTGCTAACCAGTAGGTTTTCTTGACAATGCTGAAAATGGCACTAACATTAAGCATCAATCCATGAAAGTCATTCTGAAAGCTTATACCTTCATTGCACATTCATAATGAGAAACTATAGAAAAATATACACAGAAAACAAATGAAAATAAGAAAAAAAATTGAACTGAATTAAGCAGATAAAAGCGTAATGCTCAGCTATAAAAATAACCAATGGCAGTAAGGCATTTTGTGAGAACGGATTGGTCTGTGGCTGAGCCATTCTCTCTCACTGTTTGTTCTCTTCACTGTCATTGTGACTCAGTTTTGTGTGAATAAAAGGTATGCTAAACAAATATACAGAACGGTTTGTTAGTGCATTTTCTCATTTTTGCTTAGATATGCTGCTGTGTGTTTATACATAATTCCTTTTACAAATTGTTAACTATATATATGAAAAGAACACTACCGCTCTGACTTTATAAAAGTCTGAATAGATTAAAAAGTATCAAAGATTAATGATTTCATTCACCGATATCCTGACATCTCTTCTCTTTTTGTTTTATTCGTCTTATTACACAGTGTTTGATACTCAGTGCTACGTTACTGTAGTATAAAAATCTCTTGTCTTCAGAAAGGTGCTTAGCTGGAACTGGATCGCTCAGAACGTGAGAGGTCTTCACCCAGACAGCCCACTTTGCATTGACAGGATAGATCAGAAATTCCCCTCCAGATTCCCTGTGTTTGCTCATCTCAGCAGTCAGCCATATAGCGGCCTGTCAATGTTCACACACAGACAGACACGTTTAAATGTTATATTCTGTCCTTTCAATTATATACATATTATGTATATTTATATATCCACTTAACACCAAATGATTAAAAAAGGTCAATCAGGACCTTTTGCATCGCTTTTTCAAGGCACTATGACATCACATCATATACTTGTGTGTGAGTCCTAAAGCAGGTGCACGTGACACTTCAGTGAAGTCTTACCAGTGGCAACTCTTTTCTTATTAAGGGAGAGGCGATAACCAGAGCCTACTAGTTCCATGTCTACACCAGACAAAGTGCTGCTCTCACTGAAGAACTGAACAGCCAGGGTGGCAGGGTTGGATGGGCCGTCAGACAGCTCAAATTTGGCCCTCAAGGAACCAGAGCCTGGTATAAACACACAGAGTCAACATCAAACGTGGCAGTTGAGGAAGAACAGCTTTCTGGGAAATCAACAGATATAAGGTAAAAAAAGACTATATTATATGCGTTTTCCTTATAGTGTTCATTAAGCTTTTTCTTCATATGATTATTTTTCACTTTTCTCTGACCTTCAGAATTAGGTTGGTCATTTTGTTGGGTGGTGCCTTTAAAAAAATCTATGTTAACATCCATTTCACATGTAAAATTTGAAACCTGCATATCAGGTTTGTCACCGTCAGGTCTTATAGTTTTGAATTATATTATATGAATTATAACATTAATACATTATATGATATTATTTTGTGAAAAGATCACGAAACAACCAGAGCTGAAATGTGCCAAACAAACTGCTAGGGTTAGACTGAATATTTTATAATTATTGAGAAGGCAATGCCAAGTGTGAGGTGTTATGCTAAGCCAGAAACAGATCTAACAGACTACCACATTTATCCTTAACAATCTTCTTCTTCTGTGTTATGAAAAGCAACAATCACAATCTATCAGAATCTTATCTTTTTCTTTTTTTTTACAAATTTGAACCACTTTATTGGTGTTGTTGCTGATATATCTGGGCAATTCCGTGAAAATGTCAACATTACAATGAAAAAATAAAGTTTTTACCACCTGTTATTACTATGGTAACAGCACAGATATTAACATTTGGTGGTTCAAATACCAATGTGAGACCTCTCTTCAAATTTGTAAAGCATTTGTTTTATTTTTAGTTTCATAGTCAGGTAAGTGCCATTTTCAGGATTGTCACATCCATAACGCTACATATTCCTCATAAATGGACAAATGAAAGTTAAAATAAAGTAACTATTTTATGTTCTATAAAGAGGCATCCCTTCTCCATTAATTGGGTATTATTGCTTCAGGATTGTGCGTTTTATTTCACAGAAATTCTCCCAAAAAACACGTCCTTTTTTGTCACATCCACAACGCATGTTTATTTCCCTTTTTTAAAATAGAAAATATGTTCAAAGACAAAAATGTTTAGTCAAATATAAACAGATTCAATATATTCGTAACAAATGCATTCTCTGAGCATTTTCATGTCACGTCCATAACGAAAAATGTCACATCCATAACGTTGGAATTGCCCATCTAACAAAAAGTCGTGCAAGTATTGAAAACTATTTCTTTGATGCAAGAAAAGCTAATTGTTTTGTAGTATATTATCCTTTATCTTTGTTCATACCTTCATTTTCAGACTTGTCAGAGATGTCACTCAGTTTCCATAACAACTTGTTTTGTTCTGCATTCCTGATTCAAAGACAAAAACAATCTTAGTCAATGGCTCAACTCCTTTCTTTAATTGTAATGTTGTTAGTGTATACTAGATAATAAATACACTTAATGCAGCGGTCATTTTTTTCCTTATGATATTGTTATGATATGTTTGCGTGTACATCATTCCCCCATTCCTCCAACTCACCAGATGGCGCTGGGAAGTGACTGCATGTTTACGACCCCGCCATTGACCGGCACTAACACCTGTATGTTTGTAAGCAATACAGGGGGCTGCATGGCCTCTGGATTATACTGGTAGTCCAACCGTAGATCTGTGCTACTAGGACTGCATTTCCAGTACGTTATGAGATTCAAAGGGGTGGACTGGATCCCATTTGAAAATACCTTGAAAGATGAAAAAAAATCAGTCAATGGACCTAGCTGCTCACCATTAACTTGATCATCAACCATGTTTAATACTAAATTGGGATTTCAATCAAATATCAGGAAACAATACCTAATTTGATCCAAAATACTTCTTTTCAGTTTGTTCGTTATATGTAACAAAATTGGATACTAACCAATCCATACTTAATAGGGCACAGCAAAACAACATGGATGACCTGATAGGGCAAATGTAGGAAACGGAATAAAAAGCTATGAACCTGGTATTTGAGGATGTCGACATTATAATAGGAGGCTGCAGGGTTCTGCTCAGAGCTCTTCTTGAGGTACGCCGTCAGTGCGGGCATGTTTAGCCAGAAATCTTTAGTGTTTGTGTCACTCTGGGAGGAGTCGCTGCAAAATGTGCACACAAACAACATGATATAAAACTCAATAATTCATTACTGCGTGTCAATGTAACAGCGTGAACAACTATAACTACTCCAGTCGAACTATTAAATCACAAATCGCTCTTGATTCGATTAGTCATGCCTGGGAGCTACTGGAAGGAACTCACAATAGAGGGTTCGGGTGAGTGAGAAAAACATTAGTTCAGGCTCAACAGTTTGACCTGAAAGGCACTGATGCACTGAACAAGTCATGACCATAATAAAATGCCTCTCAGGAATAATTATATTCATGCCACTTTGTTTTCTCACAATAGATTTGCAGATAGATCTTTGTTTAACCCGTGCAAACACACTCACCTGTGCAGTAGTTGTTGGTTAGGCATGATCTGTTCTAGTCGGCTAGTGTTTGAGAGTTTGAAGCTGAGGACAGGAGGAGATGGACTGGAGGTGAATATTTTGATGATGCCACTGGGGAAGGACAGAGTCATGTCTCCTGTGATCTTCACAATGCACCTAAAAACACAGTAGGCTTTAATGCTGAGCAATATTAAAGGAACATCCAAATTCTTATTTACTGTAAAAATTTTCGTGTTCTGATGAAAAAGAGAAGGATTTTTGGAAGAATGCTTGTAACCAAACAGTTCTTGGCCATTATTGAATACCACCATAATAGGATAATAGCTTTAAAAGTTTCTTTGTTCTATTGAAGACAAAATAAGATTACGTTTACAGGCTAGAAAAACTCAAACCTTTTCTTTTATTCACTTACACACGACAGCGTTATCAAAACGATCTGCATTTACATGGCTTACATATTACGCATGCCAGGCCAGTCGATGACGCTGTTGCACTATAAAGAAACCCTACGTTCTTGCATACATCGGCATACACAGTTTTAATCTAAAAGCTCTTTAATACACGTTGTCAGCATGTATGTGTGTTTATAGTAGTGCATATAAATACTATGTCTCCGCTGGTTGTAGTGGTGCAGTAAATCTACTTTTTGCTAAAGAACTTATAATAAGTATGTAAGGCGGCACAAACATGCAGTATGGATGATGCCATTATTCTTTGAGGAAAACTCGCGCATGCCTACAGACTGAACGCGTAATATGCATGTGTATGACGTCATCATTTTTGAAAAACGCCGACTTAAGAGTTTACACGGAAACGATAATGCTGTAGTTTTCCAAACTTGCACTTTGAGACCCGTTTTCAACATTTTAGTTTTCAGTCCCCCAAAACGTTGTTTTCGTATGAATGAACACCCAAATGCATAACAAGTATTAGTTTTTGTTTGAAAACCATCGTGTGTAAACGGCCTCTAAATATTTTGAAGAATGTAGGAAAGTACTTTTGTCTAACATTGTCATTTCGGCCAAGAACTGTTGGTTATAAGCATTCTTCCAAATATATTTCTCCGTGTTCATCAGAACTAATAAACATATGCAGATTTAGTACAACTCAAAGTTGAGTAAATGATGACAGAATTTAGATTGTTGACAAAAACTTTAACTGAAATAGTAAATGTAGGAGACATTTTATTATGAACATTGTCAGTTCTATAACACACATGAAATGGCTTTAACTGTCAATGGTAACTGCTGAGAACACCCACATTCAAATGTCCACACGGTTCAAATAGATTTTCCACAAATCCTTCAGTTATTTATTATTATTGAATTATATAAAAAAATAAAGTATTTTAGAACTGGGCATATGTATGCATTTCCATTATTTTCTAAAACTGCATTAATTTCAATGGTTTTTCCAGACCTGGAAATTAGTATTAAAGCTCTGCAATGTTTCCAGATTTTCCATGATCATAGGAACTGTGAACAGTTTGTGAAGTCTGAATGGTTTGTATAGTTTTGGCAAGGCAGATCATATAAAACTCACTTGCTGGGATCTGCTCCTTTGAAATAGGCATTTACTGACTCTGTAAATGCCACAGCAATGGGCAAAGCATCCTGGGATGCCAATGTCACTGGACTGGGCCCGCGAGAAGTTCCTGCGAAGAGAGGGATAGAGATGCCAAATATATTTTAAAAAACAATTAGACATCTAAACGAGAATCATAGAACTGAGATCTCTGTCATGCATCCTCATCAGTCACAATACAGTGTTATGATTTCAATAATCATCCACATTAGTTTGAGACACTGGAAAAACCAAAGCAGAAATGGTGAGTCATAAAAAAACCTTGAGAAGGGAATGGGTGTGGTTTAGTAGATGGGGCAATGTGATTGGTTGTTCAAGGACAGATTATCATTCGTGAGTCAGTTAGTATTGTACGTTAGAACAAACTATTCCTCTTGGTGTTATATACTTTACCTGCCGGAGTCTCACATCTCTTCTCAAACGTGGGCAGTTTCCCCACAAACACATCGTCCTCTTAAATAAATAAAAAAAGAAAAGAAAGAGGGCAAAAGCAGCCCATCAAGTGATGATGGAGGGATCTAGTGTACGATGTATTGATTGTGATACAATGAGTACAATATACATTGTGAATTCAAGTTTTTTTATACAAACACGTGTGTGCGGTGTTCATGCAAATGGATCATGATGAATATTTGTTTAATGTTTGACGGACACGACTCACCGACAGTCGGCGTGTTACTGGTGCTCAGGGAGGTGTTGGAGCTGAGGGAGGAAGAGCTCTCAGCTCGAGCAAGTGGAGCAGGAGGAGGGCTGGAGTTTAACACTTTAGGAGGGCTGAATGGTCGGCCCTGCAGAAAGCAAAGAACTAGTCAACAATTCCATACCATAAAGTTCTGCATACCAGTCAGTCAGTAATTAAGTATAAATTCAGTATGAATTCAGTATTTCTCATGATCAGAATCAAATAAGTATCTGAATATGTACATTTTAAGTTTCTGTTTTACTCACAGTCTCATTGATGCCCGACAGCTTGCCAGCAGCAAGTTTGGGCCGTGATAATGGTCTTGGAGGTGGCACGATGGTTGCTGTGCCCAGTGGGGTGGTTGGCCTGTTTGGTACTGTGCAGGAAAAGACAACAAATGTTATGACCACACGACTTACAACATTTAAGCACTGAATTCATAAGAAAACTTAACAAAACTAAACAAGAACCTGTAGGATTGATGTCGCACAAGCTAACAATCAACTCCAATGATTACAACTGACATAAAGTCAGCCAACAAGTCTAATGATCTTTAGGCACATGCTTAGTTGCAATGTCACAATATAAACAATAAAAAACAGAAAGTACAATACTGAAACAAAATGCAAATCACAACAAATAAGTAAATAAATAAAAATGAACAAATAAGCTTACAAACACATTTTCACCTTTAAGCCATTTAAATGACCTTTGTAAAATAAATAATAGGATGGTCAGCTAAAAAATTAAATACCATCAAATAAATTCAGACATGTTCCCTTCTCTATGTAGAGGGGACATGAAGTAACTATTGAGGTATTTAACGATAGCAAAAACATGGTTATATATACTGTAAAAAGATGTGATCAATATATCATATCTTTAAACACATTTTGATAAAAATATAAGTAAAACTAATTTTAACTTAGCAGCTGTTTCTTTCTCCTCTTACTGTGATTGGCTTAAAGGTGAATATTTTGGTTAACATTCCAATGCATTCAATGCAGAAAATGATTACATCAAATAAAAATCATAAAATAAAATGTTATTTAATAAAAAAATTATATATAAAAACAATTATACTATTTAAAGAATTAAATAAACAAATATAAAAAATGAAATCCACCAAACTTTTTAAATTAACAAAATAAAAAATATTTACATAAAACATCAGGCGTGTTAAGAGTAACATGTCATTGAGTGTATTTAAACATGCTTCTCATTCGGCAAAATTTACCATCCTCCACCCCTTTGACTGTTATATCACTCAGATTGGGGGCGCTCTCTTCTCTCTCTGTGCTGGCAAAGCAGTCAATGGCAGGACCTCTGGAGAAAAGCTTGGGCTGTTGAGACAGGGGCACTGACCGAGGTCTCGCTGCTTGATGCGACGGTCCACGACAAGGCACAAAGGTATCATTAAAGGCAATCCATTGACTCTGGGCCCAGGAGGTAAGTGCATCGGTGGCAGGAGCGCTGAGAGGGGGCTTGTGGGTAGTGCAGTCCTTATGAGTAGTTTGCAGGGCTGGAGGCACGCTCATAGCTCTAGCTGGGCCAGAGCTGAGGGGAGCAAAACCATCATCGGGGAGCTCCCAAGGAGTCTTGGAGGGAGGAGATCGGAGGTGAGGTAACGGTGGAGTGCTCGAGTTGGCAGTGGAAGGAGGACGTTTACAGGGACGTGGAAAAGCAAGAGCCTTTGTGACCTCAAGACTGACTTCTGAATGAGAAGTGGGCTCAGCCTGTGCATCCACATCTGTTTTGAAGGTCATCAGAGAAAAGAGAGCAATGCAAGGTTGTAAAAATACACTAAACAATCCGACTATCTTGCTGAAAGGACATTCTGGACCAAAGGAATAGATGTGATTATACAGATCATCTAACATGAAGAACACTTGCATAACCACAAAGTGAGTAAATTAATACATAGCAGATCTAATAAAATGAGATATGAAATAGACAACCATGTTACTGTAAATAAAGCAAGTCAAAGGATTTCAATTAGGAAACATGTTAATAAATGTGCGGCATTGTTTAAAGGTCCAGTGTATGAATTTTAGCGACATCTACCGGTGAGGTTGTGAAATGCAACCAACGGCTCACTCCACCCGTCTCTTTCAAAGCACTACAGTGGCTGACAGAGGGCTAAGATATCGTCATGTTTTCACTTCTTTGCCGAAGGAGATAAGGTATTTATGAAACGCGTTCTGTAGAACAGTTTGTCTTTTTAGGGCTACTGTGGAAACAACATGCATGGGGACCCGCGGTGTATGTAGATAGAAAAAGCTCATTCTAAGGTTATAAGTACATAACGCTTTATGATGTATGGTCTTTATACACCTCAGAAGACATAGTTATGTATATTATATTGCGTTTCTGCCAATAGATCCTTCCCAATAACACATAGCTCATAGGTACACAATTTCATAGGTACATTTAAAGGTTTAAATTAAAATACTGATAAATTAACTATCATTACATCTAGAAGCCCAGATTTGATTACACCTTTGACTAAAACTGTTATTATTGTATTTTATACTTTCTTTGTTGAGTATTATTTGTCTTTACATTTCATTTGGGATAAAAAGGAACCAGTTCAAATCAACCAATTAAACTGCAAACCTGGGTTTTAATATAGGCAGGACTCAATTTTTTACGTTAAAGAGTAAATATTTTGTTATTTTTAAGGTCTTACTTTGGTTTATGGCGTGTCCAACAACAACATACATTTACATACATACACGGTGTAAAAACACATTTATTTTCTAATAATAGGGAGTTATTATCTTACTTCTTGACTGACACTGAAATTATTAGTTTGGCGGTTCTTCCCTCCCTTCTGTCAGCCTACTCTGCTGTGATTGGCCAATGGTCTAGTCTGCTGTGATTGGTCTACCGCGCACAGTGATGCAAATGGCATGTAGGCGGGCATTACAGGGAGTGACGCAAATCCGACTCGGAACTGAAATTAGAACCACAGACGACTCGTTTGCAGAGTTGACACATTTTTTCCCAAGCCAATAACTTTGTTATTCGTTCACTTGGCTTTACAACTTTCCAGACCGGTCACATTACCACACAGCCACATTACACACTGCATGTAGTGTTCAGAACATTGTAATATTTACTCTTTAAAGGAGTTAAGATCAACGTAAACACTCGCATGAATCTCTTAGAATTGTAAAAAAAAGTATCAAAACATTCCTAGCAAAACTAACATTTTTGCTTATTGCTGATCTTTCAGGGCCAGTGTCTGTTATGGGAAAGATTTATTATTCTGTGGATTAAAGCTGCAGGCATGCGTCACAAGCATTACCTGGGTCTTCAAAGACCTCATCATTTGACTGCAGTGGGGGAGATGTAGGAAAGGGTGATATAAACAGAGAGGCCAGGTCTAAGAAAAAAGCATTAAACAAATAGAAAACAGAAATGAAAAAATAAAAATAAATCACACAGTAAATAAAAAACATGATAAAATAAATAAATTACTTTTTCAAAAAAACATTTAACTAAAAATACACAATTACCATAAAACACCAAAATGACTAATATTCTCTTCATTTTGCTCTTGCAGTTCCTTTACCAGATAAGAACCATAACAAGATCATGTTTGACAATGTCTGTCATTGGGGACTCCCAAACCCACCCTCTGACCGCTGAAGGTGCCAATTAACTCTGGATTATGATTGGCCCTCGCAGCTAAGGTCAGGGATTGATTGACAGGTTGGCTTGCTTTTAGTGACTGCGTTGAGTGGCTTATTTGCGAGTTAAGCACTTACTTATTTGCAAATTATGTAAACTAGAATGCATCCACTATATTTCTCTCAAAATGATCACTCATGCAAGAGTACAGAAGACTCTTTAAACCATTTCCTGTTACACAATTAAAAATAAAGTATTACATAAACATTACTATGTGTGCTTATAGCTTTCTGTTCCTGTCAACCTGCCTGTGAAAACCCATCTGAATTTTAATTTATTTACGGTTTTCTACATAATATGCCCTACATCATGTAAAGAACATTCTCTGAAAATAGTATATAACGTATTTCTTTAATACCGACGGAGTAAGGCCATGTCAAAGATGGAAATCATCGTAAAATGAATAGTTGAAAATCAAACTTTGATGCTTTTGATCTCAGAATTAGACAATGAAGCATTAGGCTGGATTTCGCAGACAGGGTCAAAAAGATATATAAATTACTATATTATAAAAATTTGTACTGCATACTGTCAGCTGCACATTCCTCAAAATATATGAAGGCCAATTCTCAAAAATACAAATACCATTTAATTTGAACAATCAAGGTCAAAAGTGCAGAATACTCTTCCTTTAAGGACAAACTGTCCTATCAGGAGCAAACGAGAGAGAAACATGAGGGAGTGTAGACACAGAATACTCTCTATACTCACACAATGAGAGATGCAAAGAGGTGGGGCAGAAGATAGAGACATCATGCCAAACACTATATAGTCCTCCAAAAATAAAACAATGATACACACACCAACATGAAATGCAAAATTCATATACCAGCAAGTTGAATAAAACTTCAGATATTAAAAAGCCTCTTCTGCAGTACCAAAATAAAATAACAAAACACATAAATAAATAAATAAAACTAAATAAATTCTCAAAAGACTAAATGCAAAGATGCTGTGAGATATGATGTTGCTGTAGGATGTGGGGGTTTCCGTGACAACAGAAGCCTGAGCAAGCTCTCTAGAGGCGACTGTTGTGGACTGGAAAAGCCCAGACACTTTCACCAGCCTGTAAGCATCATCAATAATAGAGGAGGTCAGACCTAAGACAAGCCTCCCACAGGATAAGGGTGGAAGAGGTGGAGGAATGCATGACTTACAATCTGCTTGTACAGCGACGTTATGTATGTGCGTGTGTTTGACGAAAAACAATCTGACTGCTGAACTCTGAATTGGACGCTAGTGTAAATGCTGCTGAGCCTGTACAGTAAGAGATCATCCATCTATCCATCTGCAGTATCTATCAATGGAGTGCATATTCTGAGACATAAGGAAACTATGTGCCTCAAGAACAATCACAGAATTAAGTTTTTTACTTTACAAATTACTGATGTGTTAATGGTCGTCAGAAGCGCTGTGTATTTTCTGTATTAAAGCAGGCGGGTGTTACCTGATAAGTGAGGTACAGACGGTCCAGAGCCGGTGCTGGCCGACCCAAACGGATCCAGAGACAGCAGGTCATTACTGGCTAATCTACTGTTTAAAACAAGAGAAGCGAATTTAAGATATGTTATTAAAAGATGTATCATCATAGATATTAACATATTTGTAGGCTTATCAAAGAGAAAAAATTATTACACTGTCAATCACATTTGTTTACATTTAATCTAAAAAAGGGTAAACAGATAATGGTTAGACAATGAGTTTCTCTTACTCATTAAATGATGGTGGTGGTATTTTCATGCGTCCCAGCTCATCGCCTAAAAATCGAAGAAGCACATGACTAAGTACAGTAGAATGGCAATGCTTCAGGCTTTAATTATGATCTTCTCATTTTACTCCCAGATGAAAACTGCAGCTCATGTATTTCATGAAGTAAATATGATGCATCCGCCGAGTGAATTAGATATTTAGAAACGGTAGTATCTTGAGGATTAAGATTTGATCTTTACTCCATGAAACACATGTCCTTACAACCCCATTGATCACAAAGCATCAAAAACATACATTTACAAATATTAAATAGACAGAACACAGTAAACATAGCCGTTATGTCACTGTATAGTATATTTTAACCTGATTTAAAAAAAATCTAAACAGTAGGGCATAGAAGTATATTACACAAAAGACAAACGACAGTAGAGGGTTAAACACACAACAGTTGTTATATTAAAAAACAATTATTTTGCGCATTTTGTTGTTAACATTTTGATGTTAATATAAATTTAGCATAGCTTCACAGGAATCCCTCATACCCACCAACACAAATGCAGCCGCTCACCAAAACCGATTAGGTGTATGCTGGCTACATGTTACCGTCCTGGGTAGTACTCACCCGACTTTGGGTTTATCGAAGGGCATGTGTGTTGTCGTGTCATTCCTAGGTTTGTGTAAGATGCACATTTACAATAACATATAGTTCTGAATATACTTTAGTTTATCATTAATAGAAGGTTTCATAGGATGCACGCACCTGGCCCGAATTTAACTTCCATTCTGTGTTTGGTTATCGGTCTGGCTAGTGGTAATGTAACAATTTATTTAATACAAATTTATTTTAATAGTTTATTGTATATTAATGGACTTAAATGAAATTAAAACGACTCAACGGTTATTGATACTTTGCGGAGGTCTAGCGGAAGTTAAGTTTGGGCCACATAACGTTTGTTTATGTCGTTGCTGCTGTAACAGTCAATACCCAACTTGCCACTTAATATGAAGCCTTATTTTGTAAATGCGTAGAGAAAATGACTTGGATTGAACTTGGGTTTACAAGAGGCATAAAGAATTTGTGACGTATGATGTGAATACAAAATAAATAATGTCTGTAAACAGGGTGTTATACAAATGTAGTTTGAAAGCTTAAATATAGTAAAACTCTTGAAATTACATTAAAATTTGCATCCTTACTGTGTCCACCACATCTATTTTTGGACGCAATTGTCATTGCTGAGGTAACATCTTTATGTGATTTCAAATAACACACAACATGTATTGGATTAAAGGACTTTCTGAGTACAATTCTCCGTCAGATCTTATTGACTTCAGCACGTGCGGAAGATTGTGGTGAAGGGTCTTTGAAGATATGTTTACAGTTTCAGCGCACAGATAAATATGTATCTACTGTGAGCTCAATTACTTCGTCTTTATGGATTTACAGCATGTAAAACTTTCCTGGGAGGTTAAAATCTTCACTCTTGATGTGAGAACGCGCCACAGTGTAAACACTACATTCTGGCATGCATCTGCGTTCATTTAAGCCACAAATTACTGGAAAAATGTAAAATTATGATGGATAGAAAAACATAAACACATAATTAAGCAGTTAATCTTGCTCATGGCTTAAGGAGGAAATGCTGGGCTGCTCGGATGAGAAAGGGGGGGGGGGTGTTTATTTTCTCATGGGATGAGTTGGCTTTGGAAGGGTCACCGGAGCAACATGAAGGAGATTGGCGCGAAACGTCACGGCCAAGAAAAATGAAAAAGAGAAGTCAAAATGGCAGGCGCTCTCCGGAGCCAAACCTTCAGAGTGACAGAGGGGAAGAAAAAAATTAGGAATACTCACTGGATTGGTTCCTCTTCGTATGAACCTGGAAATAAAAACAGGCTTTTATTAATGAGAGTGAGAGGAGTTATGAAAACAGCACAAGACATGAAGTGCTTCATCCTCACATTCATTCACGGGATATTGGCCTCCCAGGCTGACACGCACACGCAGGAATGAGCGGAGAACTTTACTGCCGAGACGACATATTTCAACCATAAGTTTACATATAGTCTGCACGCAGTCTAAACATTAGGAAATGAATGGCAGAGAATACAACTAAATTCACTACCGGGATTGTTTTGAGGCTGAGAAATGTCAACAAGAATCAGTTAGCAAAACACCAACAAATGGACGAAGACACAAAGATGGGAAGTATTCTGTGTATTTAAAGTGATTCATATGGAGCATCCCTGCCCGAGACGCTGTCAGAACGAATGGAAAATCCTCTCAGTCATTTCGATAAAACGTTTGATGAAAAGCAAAACATCAGTCTGAAGGGACAGACTAGAAAAGCAGCTGAATGGTAAACCGTGAGGGAGAACTTGCGGAAACGCACAAACAAATACACATGCACGCAAAATTATGGAAAAGGTTGAATCCCATAGGCAGATAGTGGCAAATGGGTTCAATTACAGCTCAGGCCACACACCAGAGAGAGAGAGAGAGAAAGACAACAAAAACAAGAGGAAATGGAAAGCTCAATAATATCAATTATTAATAACAGATGATATAGCATTCGTCATCACCTATATTTCCGGACTTCTGCAACGTGAGTACAAAGAAAAACATAAAACAAACAATGGCTGAGGACAATAAAAAGAAACAAAAGGGGGGGAAGAAATATGACAAATAGGGTTTGAAATGTGTTTCCAGTGTTAATCCGTGTAGTCACGAAACACATTTGGAACAGGACAGAAACAAAGGTTCAAGCCTGCAGAAAAGAGCCTCTATGAAAAATGTGTGATCATGCATCTTCAATAAAGCAAACGGAGACGTCAGCAAGGGTGTCTAAAGTAAAGTGTTGCCCTGGCTGTGCTCGCTGAAAACACAAGCTGGCACACGTGAGGAGGTGTTATTGCAGAAATACATCACACTGTCATTTCCACAGACAAAAGAGTCAAACCGAGAAGACAGAAAAACAAACTGATATCACAAATGTGTTTTGATTCTGTTCATCTACTGTCAACTCTTAAACAAACACAAACCCAACATGCAATAAACGAGGAACTGCACATACACAGTCAAGAGTATTTCCCATCTTTCAAAATTATTTTTTTATATTTTAGTCATAATTTACTTGTGTATGACTACTTGCATAAAATACACAAAATTAGTTATATAAAGCAAGCTAATGGTGAATGATGACCACTGCTGTTAAGCAAGGTTTTGGAAAATAACAACTTACATTTCTGTTTCGTACACAAAGCTAACATATGTCCAGCTTCAAAGGACTTCAGAAGACCAATACCGAGCATGAACTGTTTGGATGTGTTATATAATTGCTGTGATTTCCTGTCCTTTTAGAGCTTGGCAGCCAAAGATCCTCATTCCCTTTCTATTTCATAAGATCTCCTGTCTCTTATATAGGCTAAACAACAAGAGAGTAAAAGATGACAGTTTTTTTTATTAAACTTCACTAAATAAGCTCATATATTACTAAATGTTAATATACATTAGTAAATAATAAAGATGCACAGATACTAAATTTCTTTGCCAATAGCGAATCTGAAGAATAAATTAATATTCCTCAACTTTCTGAATGGTATTAACGTATATGATGGGGGTGTTTCTTCAACCAAAAATGCAAATGTTGTCTTCGTTCACACACCTTCCAAACCTGTATAAATTTCTTTGTTATGCTGAACACAAACAAAGATATTTGGAAGAATGTCAGTAACCAAATAGATCTCATCCCTCAATGACTCCCATAGTTCATATTCCCAACTATGGCAGGAATCTGAATGTGAGTAAATCATGACAGAATTTTCCTTTTGGGGTGAACTATCCCTTTAAAAAAATGTATATACACGGAGCACAAATTCACTGCATTGTCCTACTCTTTTGGTTGACAGGATATATCGGCTGTTTTTAAACTATCGCTTTTATCGACCGATACCGACCACTGGCCAATATATCAATGCATCTAAACTAAATATATTAACCCGCTTGAGTGATCTGGATTCCTTTATGATGTATGTACTGTAACGTTCCACATTTTGAGTCCTGCATAAAAAAGATAACACGATTTATATTAAACATAACATTTTAAGTTTGTGTTTTGGCTGAAAAAAGTAAGTTATATACCACTGGGATGGCATGAGGGTGAGTACATTTTGGGATTGGCTTCTTTCACGCAGATAAACACAAGCAAAAACTCCAGAGGAAGTTTGATGCCAGTCTTACTTACGAAGTCTTTCTGGAAATCTTTCATACAAATCTGGGCATGATTAGATAAGTTAAAAAGCAACTGGCTATTTCAAGACAGTGGCTGCCTTTTTTAATTAAATATCTTTTGTTATAGGGCACAGCTTTTGCCTTGATGTCTTTCTGCATATGTGTGTCTACCTATGTGATCTTTCATTAGAAACAGAGTCCACCCATGCTTCCTGTGGTGAGATTTGCAAGCAGGAAGTTGTATGGGTTTGTTTACCAACAGCACATACACAGATGGGTAACAGACGTAACAAACACAGCCGGCACACTGTACTGACTGTTATACCGTGGCTTACTTGACCACACAACCATACACATATACAGACATACAGACACTCTTTTTTTGTGATTATAAATGACAGATTCACTGTTTTTCCACACACATGGATAAAATACATTTGCACTCAGGCACACACATCAGGATAAAGGAAAGGTTTGTGTGAATGCATTTGCAGCATCCCTGGAAAGACAGGCTGGTCACTCTGTGCATACAATAATGGAATACTGCCCTCTAGTGTCTACTGTGCCAATAGCGATTTAGAGAAAAAACAGCACATGAGACAGATATGAAGTGTGTGAGAACTAGCACCATGACTGTAAATTACATCAACCAATCAGAACTGTTCCTGATGCCACACAAACCAGACCAAACACCCGTTATATAGGAGACCAGGGTGCATTATCCTGTGTTTGGGTGAATGCTTATTTCTAATGTATGCTACTACTTCATCTCTTTGGTGCAAATGTAAGAAGTTTGTGGCTATGATAACTTTCTACATGATCTGTGTTGGTGAGGTGTTTCTTACAGCGGGGGTTGGCGAGAGCGTGATGTTTCCGATAGAGGCCTTCAGCTCATCTATGGTGACCTTTTGCTGGTGGGTGCCGTTGTTGGTCTGCACAGGTTTGATCTGGACATGAAACTTTCTCGGCTCATCTTCATCATCAGAGTCGCTGGACGAATAAAAGGAGTTCTCTTTGGCATGTGATCAGAAGTCATTAAGGTAAACAGCTTTAAAGTGGGGTGAAAATTCAACTAGAGGACCGTGAGGTGAAATAGTGAGAAGATGAGGTTTTCTATTTTTTTAGGTCTACAAGATGGGACGGCTTTGGTAAAGAAAACAGACGGAGAAAAAAGAAAATACGATGGAAAGGAACGACTTGGCAGTGATTCAGATAAAAACCCAGCAAAGAACGATATCAGACTATGTTCTCGGGCCAAAAAAAGTGTTCAGAGTTTACATTGAGCAGAGCCGATGAAAGATATGAAAGGAGAAGGAAAATCTTTCTGTGGCTGAGATGAAAGCACGTGTGAAGGATGTGTGGAGTGGAAGGGATGAATCTGGAGAAAGGATATCATTCTCGTTGACTTCTGGTCGGATACAGAAGCCCTCCTCGTCCAACTGAGGCACGTTCTGCAGCAAACATAGAACACAACTCTTACAATTCACACTCTTTTAAAATACAAGAAGACTCTGACTGAGGTAAAACACACCATTGTCAGCAATATTTCAAGAAGTATGCAAACTATTCTTATGCAGAAATCACTAGGCGGTGTCGTTTTTTCACTTAACATTGTAAGAATTATAGACGATCCTTCAACAACATTAGGTCACCACTCACTGTGTTATGAAGATCTATAGCACCATAGAAACCTGGGGGAGCTCCGTTAGAAGCGTTCTGAAAGAAATACGAACAAAAGGAGCTTTGTGAATGTGAGTCAACTCGAATGGAGTTTTTCCAATACAACTAGAAAGGGTAAACTTTGATCAGAAATAAATGAGGCTCGTATTACTAAATTCAAGAACATAGCTGTATAAAAAAGCTGTTTTTTGCGTCCCTTAAATAAGGAATATTTTAATTTAATATATTTTTTTGCATGTGTTCAGAAATATTTTTTGTCAAACTACAGTACACTCTTAAATATAAAGGTACTTCATGATGCCATAGAAGAACCTTTTTTGTCTAAATGGTTCCATAATGGTCCTTTCTGTTTCACAAAAGGCGAAAAGAAGGTTCTAATTATAAAAAGGTAAGAAAGAGATGGTTCTTCAAAGAACATTTGACTGAATGGTTCATTGTGGAACCCAAAAAATATTTCTTCAATGGTATCACTGTAAAGAACCTTTAAAGCACCTTTATTTTTAAGAGAGTATGTTTAATATTGTATAATGTAATGTCTCGGTTACATGTGTTATCAAGTTGTTTCATCATTTAAAAATACTTACAACTGCTTCAACTTCAGCTGATTCCCTAAAGACAGAAAAAGGTTTAAATAAAAATAAACAACAAATAAAACTGCTAAATCACTTTGCTCAAAAAGAAAATTTAAGAGCTTATTATGAATTATTTTATAAGAATTCAATTTTAGTAAGATTTGTTTGGGGAAAAAAGCAAAAAGTGATATTGCTTCATTAAAACTTACGTGGAATCTGTGTCTTTATCTCTCCGTCGACCTGGTATGACGAAGGTCTTTCTTTTTCGAGGTTTGGCAACTAAACAAGCAAAGTAATCAATGTCAAAAATCTATACAAAAATATATATTTGCATCTGTAACATATTTTCATAACATAAACTTCTGTAAAGAGATATAATAACAGAAATTAAAGATCAATTATGTTTTCATTCATTTTAATTATTGTTAGGAGTAAAAATTTAGAAGCAGAGAAAACAAATCCTGCAGACCTTCAGTGGCGATTGAGACATTACATTCCTCGAATTCAATGGGCCCTTTAATAAAAACAGACAAACAAATAATGATGTGTTGTAGTACTATGAATTCAAGGACAACAATATTAATACCGTATTATGTACAGAATTTTCAGTGGGTCTGGCGCAATAAGCATGATCTGACGTCCATTTTTAGTTTGATACTTTTATTTTACAGCTGGAACGCAACACAGCGTGCAGGCACACATACTGTACACACTCCCTTACGCCTGGAAGCAATTGTGTTTTTCTAGCTCCAGACAGAAATCATACAAATATACAAATTCAATCGACATTGGCATAAAAGTGCTGCTGATGAAAATATTCATTTAGACATAAATGCCTGTAAAAGAAAACAAACCAAACGCTTCATTTCCAAGTCATGAATTTGCATATTCACCTCCAAGCTTTTACACTTTTAACGTGACCCATTTCCACAGTGACGCATGGGTGAAATAATTTAATTGAACAATCTGACAGAATTTCTGAGTTGGTTATTAATTCATGACCTAACACCACAAAGGCGTTTTTATTTGATCAATTTCAGACCAATCGTAACTTTGACCCGAGGTCACCATAATTGGCCAATAAACTCAATAAATACCATGAACAGCATATAAATATTCATTCGGTGGTTTCGTGACTGGCTGTGGAGAGGAGAGATGCCCCTCAGTGCTCGAAGAGCTCTTAATAGCAGTTTTCTTTTGTGTTAATGCGAGTAAAAGCTAATGCTTGTAAAAGAAAACCTTAGACAGCGTTTTACCACTACCAGACCCTTGCGAGAAAGCCTGGGGCGCTATTTTCATAGCACAGAAAATGCCTTGACCTGAAAAAACAATAGTGTGTGATGTGTAACTCAAGCGGTTCAATAGTGTTTCTCTGGAGAACGCCGGACCTCGCGTGCACTGTTAAGCGCAGTCACGACAGGCTCACACCACACACACACACTGATGTTCATACAGTTTGACTGATTTACTCGACTGTACCTGATCAGCTCACACACTGATTTCTCGGTCCCGAAAATGTAACATAAAAGAGTCATACACTGCCAAATCACAATATGCAGGCGCGGAAAAAATGAAGAGATCATTCCAAATGTTTATTTAATCAGCATCTCTTGGTGTATTGTGGCCATTTCAGTCTAGTGTCTGTTGAATTTCAACCAAATTAAACCTCAGGAGTGACAAAGTCCATCCAACAGCAGGTGAACGACGGACAGCATAACAAGAAACATGAAAACTGTAATAAAAATCCAGGTTATCATGTCATTTTTTTCTTTTTTAAATTACATTTTCTTTTATACTTTTTTTAAATATTACTGTTGAACGATGAAAAGATGAACTTATTTTCTTTGCAGTATTTGAGGTCTGAAAAAATACAGAGCACCTTTCTTTTATTTTTCAATTTTAAATTTCTACAAATAAATGCAAAAAGATTTCCTTTTCAAAAATATTGGAAAACTGAAATATGATTTTTAAAATGGTGATTTTTTTCCACGGCTGTAGTAAAGCGAAACCCATGATTAGAAACATCATGAATAATGCACTACCCACCCAAGCTGTAAAAATATATTTTTTTTACAGAAAAGGAGAACAGTTTATTTTGAAAATATGCAAACCTGTTTCAAAGTCTTATTATTAGATTCAAATAAGTCATAGGTTTTTATTGTCACTACTTTTCATTTCAAACACAAAAAATGGCTTGCTAAACGTTGATTTTAATATTTAATCTTAGTCAAAATCAAAGATATCAAAATTAATATTACAAATATAAATGTACTGTATGTTCTTTAGATTATGTAAAATGGTTTTATACATACAGCAGAAATCGCAAAAAATGACTTATATCTATATAATAGCCATACTATATTAGTTTAGCATTATAGCTTTCCTATAGCTCAATGGTTATAGCGTGACGCTAGCAACACCAAGGTCATGGGTTCGACCCGAGGGATTGCACATACTCAGAAACAAATGTATTCACAATGTACAATGGCAATTCTCCTGGGTTCCATCTACCAATATTTACAGTATGCACACAAATCCAAACATTAAACACAACAATGCCACCGAAATATGGAAAAATTTGGTTGTGTTTAAATGTGTCTAAACAGAAAGACTGCTTTACAAAAGACTAGTTTACATAAAAGCATTTGTTTGTTTGAACCCATACTTTAATGACAACCTCGCTAAAAATGCCCCAAGAAGTTAAATCTAAGTGGGAAAAAACAAGTAAGGTAAATATTATAAGTTAAAGGTTTGGATAAAAACTTACCTAGCACATTTTTTGTTTTAAAATGGTCAATGTTATGTGTTGTATACTAATGTGCTCTTTAGCATGTATATTTGTATACGAGAGATGCATGCAGTCATGCATTAACAGTGGATGTTTTTATAAATTGCATATGCTAAGTGTGGTTTCTCTGCAGTGGAGCAGCGAGGAGGAGAGTTTGCGTGTCTGGCTGAAGGCCAGCTCGCGACCCAGCTGGATACCGCTGAACTGCTCAAGCCACCTCCCCAAAGCCCAGCATGTCACTTCGGGATTGTTTCCGTGGTACAAAGTTTGTTCAACCTTTTTCTCTCTCTGTGTAGCGGCTAGGGCTACTCCAATTTCATCAGCGTGCCGCACAGGTTATTGCTCTGACAGCAGCGCAATCCCTAATGAACAGCTTGATATGAGGGAAAGAATGTATTGTTGACTGAAACAGTTTTTAGCCTCAATTAATTCTGCTGGCAAAACAAAAGGAGGGCGACCGAGAGCCCGAACGTCGCGTCTGGACCCCTGTGGGTCACTATATGTTCCTACAAAGTATAATTGGGCTACCTGAGAGTGGCGTATCTAATATAATGTTAGAAAATTGGGTTTCAGTTGTGACATTTGTTTATATTAACCTGGGTTTACTAACTTTAGCCTTAAACTGGATTAAAAAAATCGCACCCTGTGAAAAGAAGGAGAAGCAGGAGGTCAAACAAAAGACCGTGAAGGAATAACCGAAGAAAAATAGCGAGTGCGCAGGGGGACGTGTAGCCGCGTCAAGCTCGATCAAGCTCAACCGACTTAATCTGGAGTTAAGGTGGGCGAGCTTGACATTCCACTTAGCATGTGACGGTACTGTTAACATGTGACGGGTCAGCGCCGCCCCAAACCCGGGCTAAGAACCCTGTAAGGGTCACAGCTTGGCAAAACCTCTAGTGTAAACACCTCCATGCTACAGTAATCAAGTCAAAACACACACTTAATGTGTTTCCAGTGCAGCTTAATGTTCTTTTCTAATGCCCCACAGAAATGTGCCATGTTGTCGGTTGGAAATGAACTTATTACCTCAGTCTTGTTAATTATATCAAGAGCAACACCAGAGCAGATCAGTGCTGAAGATGAATGCTGTGAGGATGTTACCTGGTCTTTCTTTGCCCGTCCCTTTGCTTTCTGACAGTTTCTGTATGAGGCTTTCCACAGAAGTGTTCTCCATGTTGTTCACAAACTCTTGTTGAACCTAAAACATGTAGAGTAAAAATGAGATATGCCTTCAGAAAACTGCTTTATACAAACATTCAAATCACCGTTTTCGCTATGTTTCCAGTAAAACCACAAAAAACTGTATTTGATTAATGTACTATTGTACTATAATGCAATAGTATCAAAGTATAGACAGGGATCTAAAGGGAAAGTTCACCAAAAAATTCTGTCATCATCTATTCCCCGTAAATGTCATTCAACTCATTCTTCTGTGAAACACAAAATGAGATATTTTAAGAAATGTCTTTGTGGTTTGGTTACCAACGTTCTTCGAAATATCTTTGTGTTGTGCAGAAGAAAGTCAGGCAGGTTAGTAATGACATGAGGGGGAAGTAGATAATAACAGAACTTACATTTTTGGGAGGAATTTCCCTTTAATCAATGGAGCTTGTGACCCGTTTTTGCTGGGAATTCCTTGTTGATGGGAAACAGTTGCAATGGTTCTGATCACGAGTGGGGATTAGCTGGTTACCCGCGTTTCTCAGTGATCCATGCAATGATCCACCCATCCTGGCACGTTTGTAACCACACACATCCAAGAGCATCCATTACTGCTACATCTGGAGTGGCTTGTGCCTTAAAGAAGCAGCGTAACTAATGACTCTATCGGTCAATAGAATCAACCAGAAAAACATCTTTACCAGCTACTAAAGACCAGTCATGACCATAAGCATGGCATCCTTTAAAACTGGATATTCTTTATTTTTACCGGAGGGAAAGAGTCTATCCCTCCATCTTGGGCCATGACCGAGTCAAGATCGATAGGTCTTTAAAACTCTTTACCAAACGTTGTAATACAACACACTGTCCAGGCAAAAGACACTTAAAAAACAAACACAATCCATATCATATTATTTCTATAGCGTTCACTCCCAATGCTTGAAGTCCTAACAGGATTTGGAGAAGGATAAGGCTGACAGCTGAGTTACAATGAGGATGAGAATAGTGACAGTATTTTCCCAGGTGACCACTCTTTGGCCCCCATTGACTTGCATTGGTTTTGTGTCTTTACAATAGAAGTGAATGGGGGCCAGCGCTGTTCGGTTACCAACAGTCTTCAGATGATGACAGAATGTTCCTTTTTGGGTAATCAGGAAATGGGAAAACGAAAGGGACTAACTCAATACTCTTTTGTGACACATGACATATCTGTGCTGGATAAGCACCACCTGATGTGTCTTCATGTGCTCGTATGTGTGTTTAATAATTTACACTTCCATCCAGATCTCAGGACTTTTGTACAGACGAACACTTACACCAAGTGTTGCATATGCAAATAATACCCAATACCACGGAATGTTTACTCATAAATATGAACAGAAATTGAATAAATGTAGTAGTAACCACATTAAAATGATTTACATATCGAAATCGTATTTTCTCCGGGCTCAAGCGGAACACAAGAGTGTGTGGTTGGGTGGAAGCCCTGGTCAGAGCATGCAACAGGTCTGTGGTCAACAAAAGGACTAACGGAGACTTTCTTTTATGACTTGGTCTTAGTTTTTTAGTGTTTATGAATGAGATGGTGCATTTATAAACCAGTTGTATGAGTTGCCTGTGTGTATTAAAATAAGGTGTAAATATTTTTTGTATTAATATGAGGACAATTTATAAGCAATATGATGTTTGCTTGACTTTGTGTCTAGACTGTTACATCGTACCTGAAGTTAACTTCTGGCCTGTGTGTGTTGATCGGTCTGTGCAGTTATTTTTCATTTCATTTATATCAATATTTCATTGTATAATTATTGTATTAAATAAACTATTTGCTGAATTGTATTGTTTGTTAATTTATTAAATAAATAATTTGTTGAATCGGTCGTTTGTCTCATTTAAGTTTACCCAGGTAACAATTAATTAATTTACTTAAAGTAAAACTAGCTAGACATACTTTTAATTTGCGAGCTAATGGAATTTTCTTGCTATTTCTTTTGATTGTGATCAGAAATAATCTACAGGGACTCGAAAGTTATGTTTGGGCCACAAAAGCATGCATGCACAGTAATGTTTTTAGGGTTTCGAGCCCGTAGGGCTGAAAACCTATTGTATTTGTAAGGATTTTTATTATTCTTCTTTATTATTATTCCGCCATAAAACGCGTTGGCCAGCCCAAACCGTAAGTCGTAGAAACTCGAGACTTTGTCAATTGGTTGTATCTGTGCAGGTTACTCAGATACAGTGAACCAGCCAAATCGGCCCATAGGTGGCGCTATAGCGATGGTTAATGCGTTTGGGCTCAATGCTCGTAAACCGGATGTCGCACAACAAAGTGTTTGGTGTCATTTGAATCCTTGGCTCCAAACTTAAAAAATGGCTATCTCCGATTTCATTTCCGGTATGCAAATTTTTCCGCTAATTTGCATTTTATGAAAAAAAATAAAAATGAACTAGTCCCTGGATTCTTGCCCGATCGGAACCAAACCAACGCTGATGAATTCTGTGGAGTGTGAATGTAAATATTCATTGAAAAAAAGTTGAAATTTCGATTCAGGGTCGCTAGGGGGCATCAAAACGTCCGAACCGGAAGTAGAAAATTGTAATAAAATGGCCATAACTCGTGAACCGTTTGAGATATCTTCACGTGGCTTGGACCCTATGTGTAGACTCTCAGTCCAGGGTCACAGTAAAAAGGAATTGCCGTTTAGCCACTAGGTGGCGCTATAATATACATGAACTCGAAAAGGGCTATAACTACCCAACCGTTTGCCCGATCGACTTATTATTTGGTATGTTGTGTCTTTGTATCATGCACCATCACTGTATAAAAGGACTTTGGGGTTTCTCAAAAAACATGGCCGCCATCGGCCAACGAAGTTTGAGCACTCATTAGACAGGGTTAACGGAGGCCGATCGAAACGACACTCGCTGAGCTTGTTCGACTCGTGGTCCTGAAGGTATGTAAGAAATATGAACTCATTCGGCCACTGGGGGCGAAAAAACTTTTTTGGAGTGCTTAAACAATTGTGTATCACGTGATATTTGACTTATACCCAAACTATTTACATCATATGATAGCTCTTCTCATTCTGAACAACTTTGCCTCTGGAAATGTTTCTTTCGATCAAACGGATCGTGAGTTATCGCTGATGATGCCAAAAACCTACTTTCGCGAACTAGTCCCTGGTTTTTCAACCGATCGGAACCAAACTAATGCAGATGACTTCTGTGGAGTGTGAATGTAAATAATCATTGAAAAAAAGTTGAAATTTGTATTCATACACGGTAGGGGGGGGCCAAAAACGGAACTGGGCGGAGCCTATCACATTAAAATGGCCATAAATCCAGAACGGATTAACACATCATCATGGGGCTTGGGTCATATATGTAGACCATCACTCCGAGGTCACATACAAAAGAAGGTGGCGTTTGGACACTAGGTGGCGCTAAACCAGTGAAAATGGCAAATTTGACGCGCATTTCAATTCTTAAACAATTGTGTATCACGTGACATTTGACATATACCCAAACTATTTACATCATATGATAGCTCTTCTCATTCTGAACAACTTTGCCTCTTGAAGCATTGCTGTCAATAAAACGGTCCATTAGATATCGATGATAACGTTAAAAACCTACTATTGCTAACTACTTCGCGGTTTTACGCCCTATTGGAACCAAACAAACGCAGAGTGCTTCTGTGGAGTGTGAACATCAAAAGTACTCGAAAAGAAGATGAAATTTCTATTCATACACGGTAGTGGGGGCCATAAACTGAACTGGGCAAAGCCTATTACACTTAAACGGACGTTGTTAGAGAAGGGTTTCAGATAGCTTCACGGGGCTTAAAACATATGTGTAGACCATCGCTCTGAGCTCACGGTAAAAAGAACGCGGTGATTGGACACTAGGTGGCGCTATAACGGGAAAAATGGCACTAAAAACTGTAATTATGCAGCGGTTATACATCTACAGGTTCTGATACGCTTTGAAAATTAACGTCTCGTCCCAGGAACTTCAGACTTCTTGAGTTTGAAAGCACGTTCTCTCCAATTTAAAAGCCAACAACAATGAAAATTGGATACTCATTAACGAATTGTCCAAATGATTTGACAGTCAGAAAAATAACGTTCTTGTAGTATACGTGCATGTTTCTGTAATCATGCATAGTTTCTTTGAGTTCATACTTGTCATTTTTCTGTGTGTGTGTGTGTTGGACTTTGATCCTTAATGCGTGTGTTGAGGTGTGAACCCCCTAAACTGTTCATGAATGCATGACTGCTTTTGACTGCCTTAAAACTCGAAACCCGCTTAAAGGCTGCTTGCAGCTTTAATTTTATGTTGTTTTTAAAACCATCTATATGAGTGTTTGGCGCCCTCTATGGATTTAAGAAGGAACTCATATCTCATATCTATATGAATATAAATATTATTATGACGATATATAAAGATGTATACAGATTTATATCTTGCTATAGTAGTGTATATAATGTAATAATAAACAGTAGATAATGTGTGTGTTTGTTTGTTTGTCTGCTCACCACTCCAATCTGTATGTGCGTCTCCTCAACCGACTGCGAGTACGAATGAATAATCTCCTGCATACGCAAGATATGTTCCTCTTCAATTCCCTGGAATTTCTGTACACACACAAAATAACCTTCAAATTACTTTCTCAAACCGTTCAAAAGCCGTTTTTTGCAGAATGCTATTTTCATTCATTATGGAAAAAAGCCACGCTGAAAGACTGCATCAGATGAAAGTAGACATTAGAAATGATACATCAGACCAGAATCTCTTTCCACCACATGTGCGTGTCTACATAAGACCCCTTCTTATGTTGTTGGCACAATTCTATGAATAGCTGATCCGGGTGGTCCGGGTGGTTAAGAAGCGCTATTATACACACACAAACACAGTGATAATGAATAAGCTTGTGCGTGTGACAGCATGTGTATAAGAAATGGCCGTATGCCTGATTTGCTGTTTACGCTCCTCTCAGACTGACAGTTGGGTTTTAGAAGATTTAAGGAGAAGATGAGGAAAAACACCAGGAAATGAGTGGAAACAAGATAATGACAGTATGAGGCAGAGCATGTGTGACCACAAGGGAAAAAGTGTTTGTGCATGTGTCTGTGGATCATATGAGGAAGCATCAATAAAGAGGTTTTCTACCTTTAAGAATTCCTTCGCTCTAGTTTGAGAATGAAAAATCTACGTGTAGCGTTTTAATACTGTAAATCCAAGTCAAACTGATCATTTCAAATGTAAAAAGTAATAAAAAGGCTTAAAAATTAATCACACACATCCAGTACAGAAAACAACAAACCATGTCAGCACATCACATTAATACGTAGTCATACCTGTGCGGTTTCTGTCATTCTGTGCTCAAATTCTGTCTTCGCAGTGGCGTATTTCTCTACGTATGACTTATAGGACTCGGTGGCTTTCTTGACCTTCAATCCAGCCTTCAAAGAAACAAGCAAGACTTTTACAGAAGATGTGAAATTGACAAGTGTAAACACTGTTAAGGGTGTATGTCAACAATAATTGTTAAACTCTAATTGTGAAATTGCCATTGAAATGCATGACAGGCAACAGCACTTTAATTATGGAGACATTTCCTTTGGCAGTGAATCACGAGGAGGCAAGGGCATTGCTCTAGTGTTTAAGCAGGTTGAAAGGGGTACTTCCGATTTTGCTATTTTATTGAATTTAAAAAGATTTCTATAGCGCTTTTCCAATAGCATTTTATAAAGGCTGCTTTACAGAGAATTCAGGGAAGCAAAGTACATCGAAATGTATGAAATATATAGCATATATGATTTTACAAAATACAAGTACATTGGCTGTACCAACTGTGATGACTACTGGACCATTACATTCACAGTGCTATATAAAAAAGCCTTCGTACATAGTTTCATAGCACTAACTGTAAAAGATTTCAAATCACATTTAAATACGCCACAATTTTCATATTTTGTCGAGCAAAAAAGGCTTTTCCTCAAACTATCCAGGGCAAAAACATGAGGGAGATTCTAATGTCTCTACAGTCAATACTTAAAGGACCTGATTTAGCTTTTTTTTGTAAAACAATACTTAAGAGTACATTTGTCTCAGTACCTTTTCCACGTCTCGCTGTGTGGCTCCCTCTTTGCGCATGCGTTCTTGTTCAAGGGTCTTGCTGACGTAGTTCTCCTTGCTTTTCTGTAAGGCCTGTGACACAGTCTGGATATTCTGCACAGCATCCAGCGTGGATGCCACTTCCTCCTTTGACTGCAAGCCAGAAACAGCATTCTTATTTGCTAATAATAATAATTGCTTATTTGCAAATAAAAATCTGATGTAGCCTACATGCAGCACAATATTTTGGTAACAAAACAAGATTCAGACAATCATCTCGGTAGCACTGGTATGGTGACTTTTTTTCTAATTCCGTGTCCTTCTTATACAGTAGATGTTACATATGCACTGCCATTAAAGTAAATGTAAATGACAAGCAACCAATTCTAAAACTAAACCTAGCCTTATAGTAAGCACAAGTTGTTTATTAATATTAATCAGAACTTTGCATTTGTGTAATTATACTGTAACAAAGACAACTTCAAATAAAGTGTAACGTCATATCTTTATAAACGAATGGAAGCAGAAAATTACGTTTGAGCAGAGATTAATTATAAACGGTTAATTAACCAATGCTTTACAAAAAATGACATCAGAAAATTGGCAATGAGTCATGCAACACTTGATAGGATGTTATACTATAGCTAATGAACTATTCTATAACTGAATAACAAACATGAGATCAGCTGTCAGCCCAGAATCCATATGAAAATCTGTTCAAAATTGGTCCCATCCATTAGATAATGCTATGATATATGTCCACGACACCAAATGTTATAGAACACTTAAATACAAGATGAATGATGCCAATTTTAAAACCATTTAGATTATTTGCATTGTCTATTTACATGAGCTCCCCCACATTACCCTGTCGTAATGTTAAAATAAACCCATTCTTGCTAGTTTAATATGATAAATAATTATAAAATAATTTGTCATCATTCTCTAGACATTATTCATTGTGCAGATTCAACTTGGCACATTGCTGCGTTTTTGAAAATGAAATCAATTCCTAAATTAATTGCAATAAAAACAAGGTCATAACTAAAAATTACCGGTATGTATGGTATTAAAGATAAGCTTTATTTCACTTCTAACATTTTTAGGTGAAAATTGGTTAAAAAATACACTTCCCTAAGCATGCATTAGTTTAAGAAGCAAAAGAAAATGGATTTAAGGCAAACCTTACTGTCCTACACGCAGAAATTTGTTTTATGTTTTATCACAGCACTAGGCTGAAAACACCTCATAAATTTAGAATGAGCTACTACTGTAACTGTAAGACAAAAAAAATGGTTGATGTTCATAAAAAAATCTAATTTAGCCCTGCCCATCTATTAGGTTATTCTATATTCCCCCACCCATCAAAAATGTATCATTCATGTTTGGTAAAAACAATTTCTTAAAAGCGATTTTTCACCCAAATATTCTGTCATTATTTACTCGCCCTCAGGTTGACCCAAACTTGTATAAACGTATTTGTTCTGCTGAACACAAAGGAAGATATTTGGAAAAATGTCAGTAACCAAAGATATCATCCCCCATTTACAGCTATAGTTGGCAAAATAAATACTATTGGTGGAATATTTCCAAATAGCTTCCTTTGTGTTCAACAAAACAAATACATTTACCCAAGTTTGGAATGTTAACAAATGGACCCTTATTGTAAAGAGTTACCATGTTATAACATTATGCAAGGTCTTGTGTGTTTTTACAAAACCTGAAGTATTCTGACAGCAAGCAGCACACCGTAGTCAACTGAAGTAAGAAATAAAGTAATGAGGCTTTCCAAACAAAAATAATTAGACATGATTGAGAAGCTTTCAAAATGTGTCCAATACATTTAAATGGTCTTGTTTTATGAATGAGATCCAATGAATCAATGCTTCAATTCCAAATAACCCTTTCCCTTCTAAATATTTTTTAATTACTTTATTTTTTTCAATGAAATATTAACATTAATTAAAGGGCCAACCTGTGTCATTCCAAAGAAAATGTATTTTAAGTTTTTGCTTTCAGTAATTCTAATCCAGACCCCTGATCTCTTTTAAAGAGTGCCGTGTGTACTGCACATTGCCCCATTTAGTTGAAAATATGAAGAATTAGGTTGAACCTTCGACATGTGGCATGCTATGAGCAAACTAACATGGAAATTAATCAAAGGCCAAAGATGACGGCAGCCATCATACCTTCTTATGATTTTTGGCTTGTTCCTCTATATATTTCTGGACTTCCTTGATGAGCTCCTGCAGATTGCGGACCAGCTCCATGTGACACGCAGCCAGTTTCTCTGTGGACTGTTTAAACACGTCCCACACTGGTGCAAGTGTCCTGCGGAACAAATATAAAACTCTTCTCACATAGCACAAATAAAATGCAAAATGTGTTCAACATGATTGGTGATTTAACACCAGGTTTATTCTCTCAATATCAGATTAATCCACTGCTCCTGGGTGTTTTTAATGGAAAGAGCTCAGTACTAGCAAAATGCAAACGGTTTAATGGGACTATAATGTCTGTTTTGACACGATAATATATAAGGGAGTGAAATTAATGTCCTTGGAAATAAAGTACTGCACAGATGGAAAGCATACTTTAATTTCACACACACATACCAGTATTCATTACAAACACTTTGGCAATTCCTAGACTATATTAAAAATAACAAAGTGTTAATGGCTTTTTTTCCTGAAGATCTTTTGAAGTAGCTTATGAAGTGATGCCAGAGTAGCAATACGTCTAGCATTAACAGGAAAGTACAGCAAGCTTGCCAGAATAAAGTTTTTACAGTGTAAAGATTCCAAAATGTTCAGGTAAGCGATGTGCAATAGTGCACAGCGAACAGCTGTGGGGATTCTTTTCTTTTTTGTTTTGTAGTGAACTTCAGCTTTCATGGTTATATGTGATGAACCTCCAGAGAGGTTGAAATGATGTGGGTTTCCAACTCATTATAAATAAATCATTAAAGCGGGGTTCGTAATGAACCCCGATGGGATTTTAAACCGACACACACACACACACACACACACACACACACACACACACACACACACGGCAGTCTTACCCTAGCTGAGAGTAGTTGCTTGCATTCTTTGCCAGTTTGGACATTGACCTTGAATATGCCTCCTCTATGGAGGCCCTGAGAAAGAAAACGGGAAATGTGTGAATTAATCAAGCAAACTTGTCTTCTTAATCCATTAAATGTTTTATTTAACTCTATATAACTGTATAATTTAACAATAAGAAATACTGGAAATTGTCAATACTACAAACATAATTTGTTGCCCACAAAATGTCCAAAAGATTTTTTTAAATCCCGACAAATCAGTTTGAGAATTGAATTACTTGTCAAGTGTCCAGAAGGGGGAGACAAACGCAAGTTTGTCTCGCAACAATTTTCTTTTAAAAGATATATTACAAGACCATGAATAAATTCTTCAACGTAATTCAAAAATAAAACTTCTAGTGTATCTTTTTCAAAGATGCAGTGGTATTTCAAAATACAGCTGTCAGTCATGATGTTCACAAGACTGTTTGGACCATGACAAATGAGAGGATGTTGATGAACGATGCGGTCTTGGACTATCTGGTTCATGCCGAACAAATCATTTGGATGGTCTTGTGAGAAACATTTTAAAATAGTTTCCTTCGGAAAATATATACTTGATACATGTTTGCATCCATTTATTTTAATGAGACAGGTTAGATCTGAAGAAGAATGTTTAACCCTTGGACAGGCGAACTGATCATAATGTCAGAAACTATGGAATTACAAAAAGCTTTATTCTCTGAACTTTTAGAGAGTATGTTATTACAATGCCCTCTTGTGTATGTTTTCTAAACATACTGACTGGAGTGATTTTAGAAGTTGCGGAAATAGAAATGTTTGTTGTGAATCACTGGCTTTGTTTACACTGCAATGCATTTGCTTTTCAAATTTCTAGGACTGCCATTTTTGCAATGTCATTTTGCAGGCGATGAAATCTCATCTGTTTGTTCATATAGTGTAATTGCCAGAACTTTACATTAAGGTTGTGTTTGTTAACATTAACTAATGCATTAGCTTACATAAACTATCAATATATATACACACACACACACACACACACACACACACACACATTGAACTATAGTCAATGCAACAGTTCATTATATAAAAAAGTATGCTTTAAGCTGTGATCACTGTATATAACATCGCAGCAAACACAGTTCGTTCTTACAACGTCAGATTTGGTCACAGTGACATTACTTTATGACCACATTCTAAGGACGTTTCATTACTTAGAATTGTAGTTTACGTTCCAGAAACTAAGAAATTGATTTATTCCTCCATGTGAGGGATGTTTATTGTTTAATGGAATAAAAAACGATTTTATTTGGTACGTCACTGCGATGAATATGGTACGTTACAGGTATGTCGTCACAACCTAACTGTGTTAGCTGGTTGCAGTGTAGTGTCCTACATACACAAATGGGCACCAAAATACTTCAGTAGTTAAAAAAGAAGCATTACCTCTCTCTGATGAAGTCTGAAAGCTCCTTGCTGGATATCTGGCCATGTTTCATGTTATGATATAGTACGTCAAACCCATTGTTTTTGTCGCCCTGGCAAAAGATTTGAAAAATGTAATCAATATTGAAAAAATAGATAAACAACACATAATTACATTAGTTCTTGGAGATGAGAAACACAGAAAAGGACAAACAAAACTGTTATCCAGGCTGGATTGTATAGCTGACTCTTTTAAACAGACTGGTCTTCTTTAAAGCAGACTGTTCATCAGTTAGTCATTGCATTAGTTTTTTAATAAAGGGTCTCAAGTCACTGTGGTTACAAAATATCAGTAAATTGATGCATTGCTCAGACTTGAAGTGAAGTCTAATCCCGTCTAGTTGTCTCGTGCTTATTTAGGTACAAGCCTCTAGGGCTGTGCAATTAATCGAAGATTTATAGTGTTCGACAATTTTACCCTTCAACAATAACAAAAACAAAATAACGGAGATAAAACGATTATTGTCCTACATTCCATTTTGCAAGAATCCTCTGTTTTCTTGTGGTTGTTTTCTCAAAATTTTCCTATGTTGTTTCAAAAGTCAGTGAGTAATCGTGTTTAATGATCGTGATCTCAATATTGACCAAAGTCATCGTGATTATGATTTTTGTCATAATCGAGCAGCCCTACAAGCCTCATAGAATAAGATAAAAGATGCTTAAAAACAATTGTTGGCATAAAAATTTAAGTTTTTTGGCTGACTGCTGTAAGCCAGCTAGTTTAACAACACAAAAACATACATTTACACATTAGGCTACAGTTACATAGTTCATTATGATTAATAATTAATCATTTTCAGTCTTTTCCTCTGTGTATCCTCGGCATATCTGCTCTGAGTGACTATAAACACATCTGTTATCTACGCCAATGTGCAAAGACTCAATAACATTTTGGACTTCTTTTTCCAATAGATATTAATCTGGAAAAAATATAGCAAATCCAAACTTGCTATGATATTATATATGCATCTCAAACTGTGCAAATACAGTGCTGGTCTGGCACAATAAAGTACAAAGAAAAAGTAGCATGTTCAGGCAGATTCATTCGCATTTTCATTAGAGATGCACAATAAATTATCGGCCATATCGGTATTGGGCGATATATGGTCATTTTTATGTTATTGCTATCGGCCGATAATACAAATTTAGGCCGATATAGTATAACCCGATAAATCCTTCCCTCTGGCTAAACTTCTTCAGCTGCACGCTGCTCACAGTTAACATATTGTGTACAGTAATGTCTTTCTGTCATGATCATTCACTTACTGCTATTAGCAAAACGTTGCTGATGTAGGCACAGTATGTAGATACAGTATTTATGAATGTGTACATTGTACGAACTAAAGGATATTGTTTAAATCTGAATGATGTCTGCGTGCTTTCTGTCTTGAGACCTGTTAGACTTGTGGCTACTAAGAAAAAGCTCTGGGGCGCTCTGGAAGAACATATATAATTTTTTTAATAAATAAAAAATATACCAGAAAAGTTTTAAGGTTAAAGAATCTTTACCTAGTGTAAAGTAGGCTTGCTACATGATTTTCAGGGGGGGAAAGATAACTAATGGTCACCTTGTTTTCTGCAGTGTTTTCAAGTAAAAGCAGTAGTCGACTTTTTGCATTTTCGTTTCAGTCTTACAGAATTTTATAGTAATGCTTAAGATACTGTATATCGGCCAATAAATCGGTTATCAGCTACTAATGTTTAAGAATAATATGTTCTCATTATCGGTCAAAATTTACATATCAGTGCATCCCTAAATTCACTGTGTTTATAGTAATCCTATTTCAACCACCTTTCTTATTTTAGAAGCAGTTCAGTATAGCATGAATGGGAAAAATGTATGTCAATATTTTTATGAGCGCACAAATAAGTCAAACAGAATATATCTTAGAGATTTAGTCACAAAGCTTCATAGTTCAAGTTTTGACTACTTTCACATCGGCTTTTGTGGACACAGCAAATAACACAGTGTGTCTGTTTCCTGTACAGCAAAGACCTGTGCGATTGCATGCAATTGTGGGCCGTGTGTGTGATTTGATTGAACAGTAACAGGAAGCACACTACAGAAGTGACCAGAGAATGCATTGATATAAAACAAAAACAAACCCAGGAAACTGATTTTGGGGAGTCTACACCTTGTATACTTGAACTTTGCAACTTAATTTGCATAATGCACTGCATTTTGTAATATAATGAAGTGAATGGCCTATATACTTTGTCTTTGTTCAGTTCACCCTTTTTTATTCACCTGAAACTATGTTTCTGACATTACTGTACAAAAGCGCATCCTCTGTTATATTTTGCTTGGGTGATTAAATAGAAATTTGTGATACGGGTCATGTTAAAAAAGGACAGAAGCAAAAATCAAATAGAGGAAGTGCTGAAGTCTGTCTGAAATGCAACATTAGCAAGCAATTACTAGCATACATTAACAAACACAAGATTCAAAGGACGCCCGCGCATGGCCCGAAGTTAAATTCCTCTCTGTGTTTGTTTATTATATTACAATTTATTTGATATTTATTTTGTATATTAATTTATATTAATAAATATAAATTTCTTTGTGGAGGTCTCCTGAAAATTTGGGCAACATAACATTTGTTTATGTTGTTGATGGTAAGAGATATAAACACACTTTTACATCTCACAGATTCTCATTGTTATCTAAAGAAATGGGAAGCATTGAATATCTGAAACCTGCTATGGATGAAGCGAGGAAAGAGAAAAAGTGTCTCATGGTGAGTGTTTGATAAAACTCATTCTGCACTACATATGAGGAACAAACATGAAGCAACATGTGATAAAACGCGTACCATAAATGCTTTGAACAACATGTTTGTAAAGTAAAGTAAATATGCTAACAAAGTCAAACCTAACAAAAATCATATTTATATACAAAACATTTAAGCTCAAGAAAACATAAAAGTAAAAATGTGTGTGTTTGAGTGCAAGTTAACGTGAGTATATTTCTTAATGTTCATGTAGCTGGAAAGACTGGTCTCACAAATTAGGGGAGGTTAAAAGTGAGAACTTGTATATTAAGAAAGTGCCCGCAAACACACACCTTTGTAAGGAACTCAAGTGATTCATGACCCAACCCTCAAAGACAATTTAAGGCATATTTAGACATATTTCAAATAGTGGAAGTTTAGCTAACAAGCACAAGTTTGATAAACCTTATATTTAGTGCATTACCTATACACACGCAAACACACAACCTCACACACAAATAACTCTCTTGTCTTGGAATCTCACAACAAACCTACTTTTAAGGGTCGATTAAAAAAGCAAATACTTCTCCATTAATCTATTCTCTCACAGATCAATTTTCTCTCATGTAACACTCTCACATCTCTTTGAATTTTCTTTGGCCCTTATCCTGTCCCTGGCACATGCTTAAGCAACTTGTTTCTAAATAACTTTTTTAAAACCCTATTTTTATCTCATTATTATGAGCATCATAGTTTGTAGCACTCCAACAATCTCTTACCACTATAACCTGTTCTGGATTTAAATGCAAGAGCTATACTACATAATATATGTTGTATGCTGAGATAACACCTATCCAGACAGGGATGAACAGCATGGTTTCCTCCACACACAGCCATCTGCTTAGCATAACCCATTAGGTTTCATAAACATACCAGGCATGCTAAAATTGGCATAGCTGAAACTGTCTGGCTTTTTGTTGGAACCAGTTAGAGAGAGCACAGAGTCGTATTTTGTGATGACATTAGTATGCATTACGTGCTTCTTGAATTTGTGATGAAGAGGAAAAAAAACTTTAACGACAGAGTTCCAGAGATTTACTTCTTTTTATGACACAGCACTGTTTTTTAAGTTACATTTTTTTTAGCTGGTTGGCAAATAACAAAAATATGTTACATATACAAATATGAGGTCATCAAAACTGCGCGTATGAATACTTTTACCAGAAATAGGAGCGTTCCAGTTTAGCTTTAGAACCTATGGGGGGCGGTTTCCCAGAGATGGCTTAGATTAAGCCAGGACTAGGCCTTAGTTCAATTCAAGTTACATTTAAATAGCTTTTATAATCCAATTTATATATCCAGATTAACCCAGTCAGTTAAAACAGATATTACAAGCACCTTCAAAATCATGCTATGAGCAAACTAAGAAAGAAAAGACAATGATGTCCTATGTCCAAAAAGGAACAAAATGTGTGTTCAGCGTTCACTGACTGTCTATGTCAAACCACATAGGAAATCGTTGAATGGGACTCAACGAAACATATTGTAGGAATACACAAGCCTTGTACAGAGCGATGGAGCCTTAGTTCAATTCAAGTTACATTTAAATAGCTTTTATAATCATGTCTCAGGATATTACATCGCTGGTGTGCAGCTTGAGACAAAACAGTTGCACTGATATATTTTAAGATTGTTGTCAGTTCAGACTCAAACATACATTTTAGTCTGGACTAGTCTCGGGCCCTGTCTTTGAAAACGACTACAGAAGACTTGGTCAAAGTTACTTTGGTCTAATACCAATGTAATGTATCTACAAACACACATACATGGGTTACTGATAATCACACTGGAATTCTGAGAGCAAACCTGTGTCTGGTAAATCAACAATGAGAGGGGCAAAACATTTAGACTTTAACAGTGTCAAGGTTCAACGTGATCAGTTTCACTACATATTTAAGTCACTCATGTGACCTCTCCCTGTACCCGAGTGATCGTGACATCTGTGACATCAGATGGATCAATGGAAATGTACCACATTCAAATACATTAAAATGAAAAGAGTTTCAGTGGCTGAATATTTTTCAAGGCGTCTAACCATGACGGAAAGCAGTATCGATATACAAAATATATGATTTAAAAGATAATAGACTATACACTGTTATCAGACAAAAATATTTATTCAAGAGTGTTTGAAGTTTGTGATGAACATTAAACAAACAACCACTCCAATATAACCACAGATTTTATATTAAAGCCACATGAGTGTATTTTAACTCGTATACTCCACCGTAACTTCCACAACTGCATTAACTCACCTATTGCACTGCAACTTTAATAGCCAATGTCAATAATCTATGCATACCTAAGTCACTTGCACTATTTTAGTCTAAATTATTATCTGTTCATATCCACCTGTACATTAATGTTCATAGTATATAGCCATCTGTATATATTGTTCATAGTATATACCTACTGTCATATTTTCATAGAACATTCCTACTGCAAAATATTTTTATAGTCCATGCCTACTGTATTATATTCTCTCATATTGTATTCTGTATTTATTTCTAACTGTATATCCTGCACTTCTGGTTAGACCTAAACTACATTTCGTTACACTGTACTTGTATATGTGTAATGACAATAAAGTTGAATCTAATCTAATCTAATCTAATTTTACTAAACAGTCCAAACTGACTTACAATGCATTCAAAGCATATACTTTTTCTGTATGTGTGTTCCCTCGGAATCAAACCCACGATCTTTTGGGCGCAATGCTCTTCCAGTTGAGCTACAGGAACACAGCTATTTGACAAAAGGTGTCAGAATACTATTTTGGATGGCTTTACACTTTCTCCACCCATCCCAAACAAGTGAGGAGTCAAATACACAGAAGAGAAAAGATTGCACAAGCATGACATGAGAGTTGAAACAATGATCCCTGGGTAGCCTAAGCTTAATAATCAGATAACGGGAAAGGTTATGTTAATACCCTAAACGTTTTTCATCTTTAAACATCTTTAACAGGCACACATTCATTCAGTGCATACCGTACATGTCTTCGCATGAACTAAATTACTTAAGAAAAATTTAAAAAGAAAAACATGGCCAATATCTGAGAATGGAAAAGAAAGCTAAATAAGAGTATTAGTCAACACTAGAATATATTTCCACAGATACTGACTGTAACAAGTCTTAACATCAGCTAGCGAAACCAACAGAGCAAATCCGAAAAGGTCATAAGCTCACTAGAAAAACACACAGCAATCTTCAGGGTGAGAGGAAATATGCGGTTACATGTGTTTTTCTGCGGGGAGCGTGAGACAAGGTTTCCTTTCAAACACTTCTTTGTTGTGGGCGATTTAGGGAAATCGTTTCTGAAGTTCACACCTGTGGGTGTTAGGTGCTCAGGGACGGAGATTAATTTTGAGAAATGATGATGTCATGGGCATGGCAGATAATAATCTTGAGTATTTTGACAATTTGCCGTTCCCTTCTTTTCGTTTTAGAAGCTTGATATGTTTAGTTGTAAACGTCTGCCTCTCTATGCACCAGGGCTCATTCAGTTGCAACTTCTACATTATTGTAAAAAAGATCGTAAATACATTGCAGAGGAGCATAGTGATAACTAGTAGTGCACTGTTGATGTATGTCAAATGACAGAAAACAATTACATGAAAAGGCTGAATTTCTTACTAAATGACACCAAGCATTCGGTAAATGATCAACTTGGTCGCAGTGCATGTTGTGTTGGTTGTAAATGAGGAAGAAGTGAAGGAGTATGGCTCTCTGTATGTGGGGTATATGAGTGTATGTCTGTGCCCTGCATTACAAGCACACAGCTGATCATAGGCATCCCTGTTCCACTCAGCCCTCAACACAAAGACTTGATTGAGAACAGGTCTCCACGGCTTTACAATCCCTCATCTCTCTTCATCTCCTCACCATCTTCTGTTGACAGCCATTGGTTCCAGATAGCAATTAAATGTCGTGTTACTGGTTAAACAAAATCATATAAAGCACATCTTCTAGAATGGAGAATTGTTGTCTTACAGCATATCACTGTCCTTTATGTAACCAGTAGCTTTGTGGTCATCAAATTCTAAATGACTTCACGTACTGTACGTTGTATTGTACATGTGGCGAGCATTTTATTATTATTTATAATGTGACTTCCTGAAACACCAGATAGATTTGATAAGAATGTACGAGATAACAAAACAGACGTGGCATGATCACACCTTATACACTATACACACCCCTTTATTTATCCTAATGCGCATTGTAGGATGCATACTTCGCGGGGAGGCAAAACGTTGCTATTAAAACAGACAAATGAACATTAAATCACACTTGGTAGCTGCAAAACGAATTTAACGTTACACTGGCTTATAGTAAGGAAAGAGTCGTCTGGAATAACAATAACCAAAGTAATTCAGACAATTACCTACAAACACTGACACGATTTGATACTATGTAAGAAAACAAAAAGGTTATTATGATTACGAGCCTTGCAGATAAATGTTTAAACGCGATGAAAACTTTCTAAGACATTCTGGCCCTGCTTCTAACGTCACTACGGAAGAGCCCGAGGAGGACAGGATTGTGAATGACAGCCGTGACATCCAATCGGGTTCCAGAATAGGACCATAAACATCCCAAGACGCCCACCGACAGCCAATCAGATTGAACAGAGGTGGAATCTAGTTGGTTGTCTGTGTTAGATGGAGTGTAATGAGGCCCAATCCCCGGTCTCGCTGGACACTACTCTCCGAGAAAAGCGAGGGGGGCAACAGGCCAGTAGCCTGTATCGTGCTAGCATCGAACATGTTTTACCGGTGTTTTCATTACATCGACGAGAATAGCCCTAGATATCTAGCACATCATCCCAAATTCAACAATGACAGAGGAGTTCATCTCAATAGTTGTCCACAATCTTTAGAAAAGCGCAAAAACAACCTACCCAGAAATTTTCCAGGAAATAGGGCGTTATCATCTTGCTTTCCTCTCTTCTTCTCTCTTTTCTTATTTGTAATGTCTCGCAATTGTGGCACCTAATCCTCCGTCCAACCCCCTGATGTTGTTGTGTCTGGTGGTTTTTCTCTTTTTTCCTGCTGTTCTGCTCGGTTTTCCTCCCTCTAAACGCGAGTCTCCTCCTCCACCGCTCGCTTCATTCCTCCTTCGCTTGTTCAGAATTCCATTGAAGTAAATGTGATGGGGAAACAGCGACCCCAGCGGCGCGTACAGGGAATTGTGTCAACACTTTAGTGAAGCAATAGAAATTCCACACTAAAGGTAAAGGCACGCATTACAAACATAAAACGATCCCCGAGGTCTCTGTATTACGAGGTTAAATATTTATTGTTTAAAATAACACGTAGCAGCAAGCATACGTGTAACACATGCGTTAATGACTCGTGAGTTATGAAAAATAGCGACACCGGCGGTGAGAAATAATATTGTCTTAACTCCAGCTACCTGCATATAAATGACATATTTTGTGATATTATCAAGGGATTATAACAAGAAATGTTTACTACTAGAGAAATTTTACTAAAAGTCAATGAGCAACTTTAATAATGTGGACTACAAAGATACATACTTAATGAAGCTTATTACAAAAACAAAATATATCAGTCATGTATTGTACTAGCCATAATAATACACATTAACAGCACGGACATGCTTTCAACAAATGAAATGATTCAACAATCAGCGATTTCTGAAAAGGGTTTATTCTTATCAATGTTCAGATCCAAGCAGTGAAACAAACTCACGTCCATAACAATGTCATACAAATATCATTACAAAATTTTTACAATACAATATATATTCTTTGCATGATCCAAAATATTTGGTGGCCCCTAAAAATGATCACTTTCTCTATTTTCATGTATATTTTCAAATTCAGATTACAAAATAAAAGTTCACTATAAATTAAATTGCTCTCGGATCAAAAAAGGGAGCTTTTGAGATAATGTTTACTTCGCTATTGTTATTATTATTTCTAAATTCCACACAGAGAACTGTACAGTAGTTGGTGCATTCTGGGGTGGGGAAAACTAAAAATTCTTTACTGTGCAAGTGTCATGATTATACGAATACCCCAGCCCCAACTTCAAGGCATACAGTATATACTGCATCTAAATATCTTCAGTAAGTGTTCACATACATAAGGGCCAATTTCTTCCATGTAATGCCTGTGAATCTGAGCATTGCAACACTATTAAGTAAGCCATTTCTTGTATTTGAGTCTCTATTGGATCTGCTACTATACATCTCCAAAAGAAATAAATACATTCCTTTACAAGGTGACAAAATGACAAAAAAAGGCCTGGATATCACCAGCAGCTGAACCAATTACTGCGATTTGCTCTATTATTATTATTATTACGGTTATGAATAAATGGGAGACTGGGGGTAAAGGCATAAATAAAAGAAATTAAAACAGCAGATAAAATAAAATAACAGTAAACATACCTCCTGAGGTCTCTACATTACAACATAAAATATTCAAGTAGGAATTAACAACACGTAGCAGCAATCAAGTGTAAGACTACACACTTAACACATTCATAATATCTGCCAACATATTATTTCTGTTCTTGTAATTTTTTTTAGCATTGTCAGAAGCATTTCTGACCTCTCTTATCTGTTATTCATGTGAAACAGCTGGAATGTGCAAAAATGTTTTGCAGGAACACACAAACACAACACAACACAGACACACACAAACACCTGCCTGTATCCCATGGTGTTCAGATCTAAAATGATAAAACACACATCTGCTCACATGCTTTGTTTGAAATTGAACATGATCATCTCAAATCTCCACGTTTCCACTAGAACAATAAGAAAAAGTTCACATTTTTTAACACACAATGCAAGTTGTTTTCTATCTGGATCTAAGTCTACACCTCACACAACCGTTTTACTACAATTGATATCTGACAAAATGCAGACAAGCAATGTGAGAATAGGTTTAACTTCTATGATAACCTCTGAGATTTTAAGGTTTTTAAGGTCTGAATAGTGTCAGTAACTTTCAACCAGTTCTTAAAACACACACAGTAGCCTTAGATCCTCACACTTTTGGGATACATTTTAAAGGCTTTCTATTACACAGGAGGGACACAAGAATTGTCTCCACAAGCACTAGACTGTCCAGAATTTGACACAACACAATATGGGACAGTTTGAATTTCATGCAGGAGGTAAACAAATAATAGAAAAACTGAAAGAAGTAAGATATGAATGGAAAAAACATCACCCATTGTGTATGTGTGGAGAAGTGCATTATTACTGAAACTAGTCTTATCAGGGGCTAGAAAAATAGATTGCTCATTGGGCCACCAACATGCACAAAAAACAACTAAATATCCAGATTAACCCAGTCAGTTAAAACAGATATTACAAGCACCTTCAAAATCATGCTATGAGCAAACTAAGAAAGAAAAGACAATGATGTCCTATGTCCAAAAAGGAACAAAATGTGTGTTCAGCGTTCACTGACTGTCTATGTCAAACCACATAGGAAATCGTCGAATGGGACTCAACGAAACATATTGTAGGAATACACAAGCCTTGTACAGAGCGATGGAGCAGAACAACTCTTTAAACATTTTCACTGTATTGTGCTACTCTGTAGTCTTCCCTCTCGCTTTACACGTGCTAACTTAATACAACAAGTCAAAATATAAAATTAAATTGCAGTCATTCGGATTTATCTTCTTTATCTTTGCATTGCACTGCCAGTCTAAAACTCAGATGAAACCCCTTTCAGTGATATGAGAGGAATTAAATTTCTACGGATACATTATGAAGTATTATGAACCTGTTTGACAGAATGTCTTAAATGTTTGCGGATTACTGCTGTGCATAGCTGGCACACAAAAACACTGTCTGCACACATTCATGCAGTCGGGCTAGATCCTACATCACCCCATGCGTAGGACTAATGCTTAGCATCCAGTTTAGATTTACGCCCCACCCACCCATCATACCCTCTTTATAGTACAATCCAGAAAATAAACAAAACAACTCTGCATTTTCTCCAGGCACCTTCCAGTGTGCTCCAAAGGACCTAGAGAGTTTACACAAATCATTGTGCCATTGTTTTTTTTAAACCCGTTGAGCGTCCTGGTGAATGAATGTTAACAACATTTTTAGTTTTCACCCTTATGGCTGATTGTTATGACAAGACGAAAAAGCTTTCCTCCCTGTTTTGGTTTGGCGTGGTTTCTTCGACTAGCGCCGCATCTAACGCTTCCCTCCCACCCTGTCCAGAGGGGTCTAGTGGGCTGTTTGGTTCCCACCCCTGCTAGACTACCCTTCCCCCCAGGTAAAGGGCAACATATGCCCTGGGTATTAGAGGTTCCCATCCTCCCGTTGTAATAAGCTGAAACACAAGAGAGAAAGAGAATCATTAATATAAAGGTAGATCAGAAAGACCACCAACAGTTTAAGTTTACAAAAGACAACGTTTTCAACTGAAAACAGAAAACTTTTGCGTTTTGGCTGTTTGTTTACACAACAACAGTGTTTTGGGGTCTGAAAATGTAAACTTTCGAAAACGACACTGTTGTTGTTTCCCGTGTAAACACCTAAAATGAAGATTTGAGATGTCAGACGCATGCTGAGTTTAGTCTATAGAAATGCGGAAGTATAAGCAAAACAAAGACCAGTGGAGATAAATTGTTTATACACACATCGAAACACACATACAATACGTTGATTGTGCGCAGACATGTAGGTTTGCTTTACCAAGTGATATCACCAACTACTGGCCCGGCATACATTATACAGCGCTTTTGTCATCTTTTTTGTGGATCTATGTAAAAGTGGATAGTTTTGACCATGTTGTGCTGTATTTTTTTTGAAAGATTTTTTTCACCTTCTCACTACATTAATATTGTGCAAACATAGCATATATCACTACTAATGTAGATAAATATGCATAAGTTCTCAAAGCGTTTCATTATAGTTCAACTATAATGAAATCTGCATTCTCATATGTAACAAGGTCTGGAATTTGATACTTAAAAAATGATATCACCCCAAATATTTACAATAGAAAACAGCGGGCTAGGTGATTTCTAGAATCGGCAAATTGAATTATGAGAAAATTACAGTATTTGGCATATTTTGGAACACATCTATAGGCCTAATTATTTGTTGGCCTAGTTGTTTGATTCAGATGGATATCTTCAGCACACCTTTGTGGTAAAGAACATGCTAAACAAATCAACCTCTGACACTCCTCAATTGGTTTAGCTGTCGTAACAAATGTCCCGTAGCGAATGGATATTTACCTCTTTAACCTGGTTACATCTACACCCCGTAGAGTGCTGCAAGTCTCTCTTTGAGTGGAAGGGGAAACTGGTCAGAAAAGCATCTCCAATTCTCATCTCCGACCTGATTCTTAAACCCATGCAAGATCTAACAGGAAACATACACTTTACTATGAATCCCAAATCCATAATCACTTTAAATGGATAGTTCACCCAAAAATGAAAAATACTGTCATGAATTACTCATCCTCAAGTTGTTCCAAACCTGTATACATTTATTTGTTTGGCTGTACACAAATATATTTGGAAAAAAGTTAGCAATAGAGATGTTTGAGACTACCATAAGGGGAAAGAAAAGACTTAAGAAAAACCAACAGATCTGGGGCACATGTGACAAGATTTTTTGACTTCCCCAGAAATCTCAGTTGCTAACATTCATCTAAATCTATTTCTTTGCGTTCAACAAAACAAATACAGTTATACAGGTCTAGAACAACACGAGGTTGTGTAATTTATGACAGAAATTTCATTTTTTGGTGAAGGCTTTAAAACCTTTCCTTGAAGAACATTAAAAGAACATAAAATAAATGTAGTGCTCTACCTTATAAAACATTTCTCGAAGATCGTCTTTTGGGTTCATCCAGGATGCCACAGCATCACAGAAAAATATAAAGTCCTGAAGGGGTGGAAACAAGATCATTTCTCATATTTCAGAGAACTCAGAGACCCATCAGTGAGATTAAAGAGTGCCTTACCTGCACCACACCACCAGGGTTGACCGTGATCATGGTGCAGATACCGCGGAAAGCGGAGTCTTTTTCTTCATTGTCTCTTATATTGCGAAGAGAAGTGCACCTAGTGAGGCGAAGAACCCATTTTCAAATAACAAGCCTGCGCGGTTATTTTTGCAAGTGGAATAACACAGTTAACACAATATCATGACTACCACCTCAGAGCACCTTTCAGCACAGAAATTGGTCGACTGAGAAATCAAAACTTATCTTCTTTAAACTGTAAACATTCATTGTTGAACTAGACGTTCAAGAGATTTTGTGTTTATCAGAAGAATTCAGTTTGATTCCCTGACAATCCCTGATTTCACAGAAATGTAAGGTCTATTTTTGAAACATTATTATGCATCTATGTTTGGGGGGGTTATCATCTGTGTTTGCCAGGTACGTTGCAAGCACTTCAAACCTAATTTAAGTTCCTTTAGCTTTCACTAAAATATCCTCATTACTTGCATTTCATTATTTACTTTTATTAATTACTCAATTTAAATGAAATATTCTTCAAAATAAAAATATCTATATAGCACCAAGTCAGCTTCTGGTTTAAAATGCAAATTTCACGGCAGGCATTCTGGGATAGAATCATGCAGCTATATCTAATGGGCAGGAGCTTTTCTCTTTTTTTCATTTAACTATTTCCTTTCCTAAAACCAGCAAGCATTCGATATTATCCCATGCACTCGATTAGTTGTTAGATAGCAACAATAAAAGACGAAAACAGAAGTGAAAACTGAAATAAATCAATTGAGAATACATGAAGGTGCTACTGAGGCAAATTAAACGACAAGACCTACAGTAGGGACAGGGTTAGTCACATGGTTGGCAATGATTTAGACTGAATCATAAAGAACAGAGAGAGAGCGAGCGAGCGAAAGGAAAAGAGAGAAAGAGATAGAGATGCCTGCTCTCAAATATCTTGAAAAGGCCCCCTATCTAGTATCAAATGAAGATCAGTGGAAAAAGTACAATCGTTATTTGTTTACAAATCTTTGGGGACCTTTGCATATTAGCACAAATATCAAGCAAGACCACAAGATAGGCAGGGGCCGTTTCAAGAACACCCGGAAAAGGTCTGGACAGAGAAAGAGAGAGAGTGTATGAGAGAAAGAAAGAGAACCACAGGGGAAAGATAGATAGAAGATAGACAGAAAGAAATGAATGAAATAAAAGATTGAATAATACACACCAGGGTCTTATAAACTGCTGTAGCATGGGTGCCACCTCTTGAGGACAAACGTAACCAAGACGACCAATTGTTATTGCTAAGGTAACGCAATCACGGTTATACAGCACCAAACGCCAACCAAGACATGAGCGAATGAGGGGGGAGGAGAAAACAAAAAGAAACAAACAAACAAACAAACAGACAACTCAGAAACAGAACTCAACAGAATCTGTGTATGAGAATAAACACTAGTGCTCTTCACAGCCCCGGACTACAGGGTCAAATGTAAAATATGACACTTAAAAAAAACATTTATCTCTCGTTTAAGGGAGGAGTCCTAAGAAACACACTTTCTTTGCAGGTTAGAAATTGAAAGTCGAATCGTAGAAGAAGTAAATGTCTATTGGTGAAACTCTTCAAGATGACCGTTACATGAGAGTTACGATTGCAAGATAAACACTCGCACTCGTGTTTAATACACAAACTTGTTTCCTAAGATTTTCTCCCTTAAACTCACAAATTTTTTCCAGTAGAACAGAAATGTTTTTTCTTTTTTCTGTCTCTTTTGTTTCTTTAAGAAATGCATATTACGCCAAGCGAACTACATGGAGAGGACAAGATTCCACCAGGATCTTAAGAGGCACAGAGGAGGGAGACCTAAGTTTAAGAGACACAAAACTATGCAACATTCTCATTAAAAGACAGGCATTTATGAACAGTCCAATGAGACATGCAGAAAGCAGATGATTGGCTCATTAGAGAACGCCGTTCAGTGCAGGATAGGCTGATTCAAGATATTAAGTATATCGAACCGTTATGTAGTAGTATATAGTAGTTGAAAAGGTCGAGAAATGAATATGAAAATCATTGACCTATTGCTGTAACACATGCAAAAAAAAATTAAAATACGTTATTATGATACACGTTTTCTTTAAAGCGTTTTTAACGTTTTGTGTGCTTAGTAATACAAAAAGAACATCTATCAGCGATCCTGCATCAAACGTTAGCCGTCCTTACCTAAACAACATTCAACATCTATTGGCAGATATGCATTCACATTGAGAAAGAAAAGGAACTAAAAACAACAGAAATAAATCGACGAACAGGAACACATCTACAAGTACCCTTGTTTCTGTGGGTGTATATTAGGAACGTTCAACCTCATTTCAGATTTCAAAAAGCCTAACTTGGGCGGCCATTATGGCTCAGGCTACAGCTTTAACTGCAGCTGCCCAATCAGAGTGGAGCGTAACTGGGATACATTTTGCAAGGTTCAGGTGCTATACTTTCATGTAAACACCACAGATTTAGATCAGAGTTTAGCAGATCCGTCTAAAACTAAATTAATATTTAAGGTTTAAAGCTTTGACTAAAAACATTGAAATCAACATACAGCAGAACTTGAGACTCCTCAAATCTGGTTTACAGCTATAATACATTCATCTTTGTTTGCAATACTTCACTGATTGATTCACTGATCAGTCATTACCACGGCTGGACAGTTGCAAGGTCTGTTATACTCGTATATAAAGGTGCTGATAAAACTCCGTTTAACAAAAAAAATCATTTTAGTTCTCACAATTGTCACGATTCATTACTCATCTGAATACTGTGCAACGGAAACAATATCCACATTCATTTATCATTTCTTTTTATTATTTTTAACCTTATTACCATCAAACCTTGTAAGGTCCAACTCCTGGAGTTTGTATGGAGATTAATAAGCACTGCAGAATGGGGACTGGGAGAGTTTGGAAAAAAAGGAGGGGAGCAGAAACCTCTTGTGAGGGGTCAGCCTGGTCTCGCACCCCTCAAATGGTACCTGTATTTTCCAGCAGAGTCTTGGGTGTGTTGGGTCTGTTAATAATCTCCAACAGCTGTTGAAGAACCATTGGGACATACGGCTGCATCTCAGACCCTGAGAGGAGACAAAGAGCATATGAACATTTGAGGAAAAAATGTGAGGCTTCTTATCTTTTATAAATATTAAATGATGATACTCACCCATCTGAATAGATATTTCTCCAATGGCCCATGTTGCATTGTTGCACACTGATATCAATTCTGGGTTCAGGTTGGTGCCCAAGACAGGCATAAAATTAGCTGGGAAAAGATTAACGTCAACAAGTTTCAGTATCAGCAAGCACAGTTAACAGAAATAGATTTTATTTCATGAAGTGAATGTGTGTAACCACATACCAATGCAGGGCTTCACATGCTGGAAGCAGGCTTTGGTCAAATCTCCCAACAGAGCAAAAGAACTCTGCCGAACCTCTGGCATTTTATCCTGAGGAAAAAAACTATTTACAAAGCTGCAGCAGTTTTAGCTTTCCTGTAGCTCAGTGGTGAGAGCATGGCACTAGCAATGCCAAGGTCATGGGTTCGATCCCAGGGGGTTGCACATACTTAGAAACAAATGTATAGTATAATACAATGTAAGTCGCTTTGGATAAAAGCATCTGCCAAATCCACAAATGTAAATCATGCATCCCTTGTTCTATGCTACAAAATCTTGGTTTTGTAATTGTTGACTGTTTTTATGGTTACCTGCATGCACTGGTACATAAGAGTGAGAATGTTGCTACGGGCAACAAGCTGCTCTATGTTTCCACTGAGCCCTTCTGCTAATCCACTGAGGAGATCCAGAGCCACGATCATGAAATCTTTATCAGGAGCTTCATAGAACTCAGGCTGAGTCTGTTGAAGCTGTGACACAGAAAGAAAGAGAGACTTGAATAAATAATGCGGTCAAAGACACATAGGCTTTTGTATAAAACAAAAGTATGCACATAAACGTTCAATGTTTGCATGATAAATGTTTTAAAGGTCTAGCGTAGAAGCATCTAGTGGTGAGGTTGCAAATTGCAGCCTATGGCGCACTCCAAACCTCCCTTTCAAAGCACTACAGAGGCTGACACAAAATTATGATGTAGTCATGTCTTCGTTTTATTGCCCAAGGAGATAACATATATACAAAACGTGCTTTAGGGCTGCTGTAGAAACAACAAGGTGTATTCAATGCTAGAGGACCCACAGTGTATGCAGATAGAATTTATATTTAACAGCATAATTTGCGTCTGTCTATGTGAAGAATCTTACCACAGCCTGGGCGAGTGTTTTCTGGACCAGGTTGACACAGCGCTGATAGACAGGTTCACAGTATGGCAGAAAGCCACTCTGAAGAGCAGTGGCCACAGACGAGAGACACTGTATGATGAACGAAGAATTAGACATAATCTTTATGCCACCTATGATGATCTCACACAAAAAATCACAGCTACGATGTATATGCTAATTTTCTGTGACATTTGCTAAATATGCCAATTAATATGTCTTGTCTTAAAGGGATAGTTCACCCAAAAATGAAAATGATATCCTGAAATGATTTTGTTATTCCAAACCTATAACTTTCTTTGTTCTGTTGAACACAGAGAAAGATATTTGGAAGAATGTTACCAACTGACAGTTTTGGGGCATCATATTAGAAAACAATTTAATGGTGATGCTTTCAGTAAACAGATGCCCAAATCCTATTTTTTGGCATGAGATGCGGGTACTCCTGATTAAAAATAATTTATTTGCTGTTGCTTTAGGCTAACATCTGACTGGTTCATGGATTGTGAAGATACCAAGGTTACAGGCGTAACACAAGATAAATGGCCTTTCTAAAGGTCTCCCAGAATGGTTTGCTTTCCTAAATTTCTCAAAATAACTTATTTTTTGTACAGAACCAAAAAATAAACAATTATCTTTCCTCCTATGGTAGTCAACAATGATCTGGATTACAATTTTTTTGATAAAAAATTATTATAAAAATAAAATTCTACAGTAGGCCAATCAGAATCTACCATTCCATAAACTCCATTAACAACGCGTTTAAAGATACACTTTCACTTATTTACCTCTAGTAAGGGAAAGAGGTCTTTGTCCTCGTCTTTAAGCTGGTTCCACTTCTGAATCAAAGGAGGCATCAGCATCTGAATATATTCCTGCATATACAGAATACAATTATGTACATAAAAACACACAAACAGCAACCTGCAGCTGTACACGTGTATTTATTAGACATGCACTGACAGTTTGTGCCGGCACAATACACTATACATCTATGTCTAAGAGAAAGATACAGTCTATAAATGTAAGTGCTTCTGTGTTTGAAAGTGCATTACTGGTTTATTGAGATGATGGCCCACAGAGTCAGCCAGAGTCCCAATGGCATCGTAGAGGATGAGCAGGTTCTTGTGCTGGTATTTACTGAAAGCAAACACTAACGTGTCCAAAATGTAAGCGAGGTACGGCACCAGCTCAGTGCACGCCTCCTCCTCTAGGGTTGCAAAGGCACTGTGAGAGGCAGAAGGAGAATTACTGAGAATAATTCAACTTCATGGGGTCTTCAAAACTTCAAAACCATACTAGGCATCATGCTCACCTGCAGGCGGCCTCTTGGACACGCTTGTTGCTGTCCAGAATGCGCTTGAGCAGTTCAGTCATGAGAGGTTTGAGGTAGGTGTCGGGAGGCTGGCTAACCACCCAGTGGGCGTACCGACTCAGAGTCCAGCAGGTGATGGATCGAACCAGAGCCTTCTTATCAGAGAGACAGAGTACCAAATGAGGAATCAACTCTGGCAGGTAAGGAATCATTCCCTGCATACACCCTAAAAGGGAGAAAATGAGAGGATGTTTTCGGTTAGTTTATTAAATGCGAATTATAGCACCTTATTGTGGATGGTTTTTAAATACCTTCAGCAATTGCTCCCAGCACAAGTATGCCAGACTCTTTAACAAGCCACTCTGGATGGAACAACAGTTCTTTCAGCAGAGGAAGAATATGCAACAGCAAATCATCCCTGAAAACATTTGCCAGGACATCCAGTGCAGCTGCAGAACACTTTCCTAAGAACACGACAAATGCAAAAAGTATTTTAATTGCTTTTGCAACCAAGAATCAAGGATTTGACGTCAGCCCTCTCTTACTTAGATTCCAGTCAGAGATGGTTTCATCATCATCCAGATCATCGTCATCATCCTCCTCTTCTTCAATGGAGTCTCCACCCTCATGTTGCTGGGCAACGGTGCGCGAGCGATGGAATCTCGGGCGAATGTCCTGCTCGTTGTCTGGGATTGCTTCATCTTCTTCAACATCACCCTGATAATCATATATGAATTTGGACATTTTATGCAAATAACTATTTTAAAAACATTTCTTTATGGTGCGTTTACGTGATAAAATACGAAGAAAGTAGAATGATAAAAGTAAACAGACCTTCAAAAGGATTATGTCAATCTCAGAGTATTTCATTCCATTGACAAGCACTGGTATCAACCTGCAACAAAAACACACATGAACACATGTTTGAACAATCTGAGTGGCTGTGCATTGCAAGGTTGAATCTTTAACCTAAAAGAAAAGGAACACTCCACTCGAAATATAAACATTCTGTCATGTTTCAAACCAATATACATTTCTTTGTTTGGTTTAAGACAAAGAACGAGATTTGGAAGAATGTTAGCAACTGACAGTTCTGGAGACTACCATAGTAGGATTTGTATTGTTCTGTTGAACAATTTTGAGGAATTTAGTAAAGCTTATGATGCCCCAGATCTATCAGTCGAACATTCTTCCAAATATATTTTTTGTGTTCAACTGAACAAAGAAATGTATACAGGAATTCAAGACTTGAACTATCCCTTTAAATACCAAGCCCAAGGTTTGCATTCACAATATATTTTTCCTGGACTAAACAAAACTAAATTTTCTTGACTTTATATGTAATTACGTAAAAGAAATTGCTATGATATTACTCACTTTGGCAGGTGTCCACACAGAACCTCTTTACACACCGGTTGCTCTGCAAGTGTGAGCCAGAACTCACAAGCCTCCAGAGCAACATTTTCATCCTGGTCCTGCGTCCTTTGTAACATGTACTGTTAAACACAAGGAACGAATATGAAAATGTAGGTTTGAAGGTGGGTCAATCTTGCGGACATTGCTGCCACACTATAATTCTACAAGATGCTGCTATTAGATCATTTTACCTATTTGGATATGACATTATTTATAATCATAAAATATTTAAAACTGTTAAACATGATAATTTATGATACCAGCTAATTCCTGAGAAGGTCAGTGTACACACTTTATTATGTTTTTGAGTGGTTGAATGGGGGTGGTCTAACCTCAATTATGTTGTGCATGTGAGGAAGGAGACGGTCTAGTCGAACTTCTAAAAGCATGACTAAAGCACTGCACACATTCTTCCTTACTTCTGGCTCCTCATCGCCTGCCAGTGCAAATAGGTTCTATGGTACACACAGATACGCACGACAAAACATGACCATCATTTCCTAATAACTACAAAACTGACAACTTTTATTCCATTATGTGACAGAAAATAATTTCTGGAGTTGGTCTACATACCTCAATAAAAGGATCTATGTGCAGCATTAGGGCCTGTGTTCTGCTGATGATGAACTGGTTCACACAGGCAATGGCATGTGACCTACGACAGAACACAAGCATATAAAACATATCAAAATTTGTTAACATTATTTCCGGCAACTGTAGTTGTCTTAACAATCATAAAAGGCCAACAACATGCTAACTAATGGTCAGAAAACGATCTTTATTGACTGCTATCGAGATGGCAATGCTTTTTTATGTATGCAGTTTGATTTGTCCCACCTGATCTTGGGGCTGCTGTGCTTAAAGAACTGCAAGAATTTTGGGATCATCACATTGAGGGGGCGGTCCAACATGTCACTGTCCAGGATCTCAGCAGAGTCCTCGCAGATCTTTTGCAGAGCTCCGAAAGCACCCTGAAAGAACACACCAGGAACAAAAAAATAACCTTAGATTTCAATCTAGAGTGCTAGAATCAACAAAGCTGTCGTAACAAGCCGTGAGTGTCGGAGAGAGACCAGTGCTTTCTCTCTGAGAGAAAGCCGATCCTTTCAGTAAACAGATGCCCAGATCCTATTTTTTGGCAGGAGATGCGGGTACTCTTGATTAAAAATAATTTATTTGCTGTTGCTTTAGGCTAACATCTGACTGGTTCATGGATTGTGAAGATACCAAGGTTACAGGCTTAACACAAGATAAACGGCCTTTCTATTCTGAATGTGTTTATGACAGTAGCCAGGACAAGAGGTAATCCTGACCATCCAAGATGATTCAAAACAATCCAAAACCAAACCCCCGAAGCAAAGGCACCCCCTAACGCATCAAGCTCCCTCACAGACATTCCACCTGTGAGGAATTTAATCAGGTCAAGAGCACAAACAGCACCATGGCAACGAGCTGTCTGGCCTGACTGTCGCCATGACAACCGTCTCCACTGTCAGCTTGCACTTGGTTGGAGACGGCATATTTTGAGCTGGAAAGCAGAGAGAAAAGAACAGAGAGGACAGCTCCTTTCAAGGTCAAAACAAACATACAACGTTTATTACAATATTTAATGAATAAACTTTTTGTGTTTACGTCTATAATGTTGATGACGATGATCAGATAATCTATCTATACAATCACAATAATGCATGGCATCAGTTAAAGGGATAATTAACCCAAAAATGGGTTCTAACCCAAAAAATTCTATCATCATTTCCTCACCCTCATGTAATTTCATACCTGTATAAATGACTTTGTTCTGTTGAACACAAAGATATTTGAAAGGATGTTAGGAATTTTTAGTTCTGGGACATCATTCACTACCATAGTATGAAAAAAAAATGGATATCAAAGGTGCCTCTGAACTGTTTGTTTTCCGTAATTCTTTCAAAATATCTCATTTTGTGTTCAACAGAACAAGACAATATACTATATTTTTTTCTACTATGGCGCTGGATGATGTCCCAGAATTGATAATTGCTAACCTTCTTCCATATATATTTATTTGTGTTTAACAGAACAATAAAATGTATACAGGTTTGAAACAACCCGAGGGTGAGTCATTTATGAGAGAATTTACATTTTGGGTAAACTATCCCTTTAACTGACAATAATTAAGTTTGATATATTAGCAACCCCTCAAGAGAAAAAAACCCCCAGAAAAAACAAACAATGGCCTTTGGATAAACTTGCAATGATAGTAGAATTAACAAATAATATAAAATGTAATTACAGTAAATAATATATAATAACTTAGATCATTTCTTTATAGGGTGCACGGCCTCTTTCAGACAACAATGACTCATTAAAGGTCAGGACTATCCTAACCTTGCTGCCTAGATAACATATGACATTTCTGCACGTTTAACCAATTATAAAGCCTTAACCTATTCTACACCCAAGCTAAATAAAGTCTCCGACATTCTGAAATTGATTTATGTCTCGTGACAGCTCAGAATGCATCTATCAGCCAGAGGAGTCATATTCCACAACAAACCAGAGGACCATACGATTAAATGCATGAATTCTTTGACCCCCAACTCACAAAATGCCTGCTGTGTATGTATTCATTTATATTTAGGCATTTAACAGATTTCTGATCTAAGTGACTTCAAGGTATATGAATCAGAGAGTGTGTTCACTGGGAACTGAACTTGTGACCTTGGCTTAGCCGGCAGCATGGTCCACCAGTCAAGCTACAGGAACACTTTCTGGGCACATGGAAAGGAATAGCTAGTGATTCTCCCACTCGGCATGCCAGTGTAAGCTGGTGTGTGAGCTTGGACTTTTTTTCAGTACCACAGACACTACTATATATAGATGCATAATATGCATATTCTAGACAGCATGCTGCATGAGGATTTGGCAATCATTATAGACAGGCAGTATGACATTCCTATAACACACCCACCAAGCACCATGGGAAGGCAGAGGATGTAATCTGACACGCACAAAACTGCAATGAGTCTGTGTAAATTAGCCTTATATAAAACACCCTTTTAGGGTTCTAACTTATATTAATGAATTCATCAGCAATTGTTAATTCCCTGACACACAGCCCTGTTTAAAAGGCGACATGCAGTAATTGTGTAAACACCATCTCCAACCGTGTCTGTGATTAGTTGTGATCACATCTGATCTCCACAGCAGAAAATAACTGACCTCAATCTGTGCTAACAAGCCTGCTCAGCAAGAGTCTCATAGTCACACAGAGAACTGTACGGTGTATGCTGAGTCTCTTTGTTCGTGTGTGGGTGTGGGAAACTGAATTTATTCGAGTAGTACGTAAAATTAGCATCTCAGGTGTGTGCTCACCAGGGTTATGACCTTGCATCTTTGCTCAACCACAACACAAGCACTTATAAATTGCAAAACATAAAATCTACTCGCAGACAAGCCCGGAAGCACCCGAGCTTACAAAGCACCGTCCTAATTACAGACCGAACCTCAAAAATGCAAACTTTCAACACTACAGTCAACGTGCGTCATCAAAGCAGAGATTGCTTTGCCTGTCTGTATGACACCACCGCATGTACATCGATTGTACTTATCTAATTTCAAGCGATTACCTTCTTGAGCCCAGATGCCTACAACTCTAGGGATTTCAAATGCATGTATGAAAATATAATTTGCCTTGTGTCCAATATGTTTGAGTGACTGTGTCCCACTAAAAGGAATACACGCATTTATTGAACTAGTAAAGGAAAAAATCAAGGGACTGCAAGCACAACTGGGCAGAAAGTTTTTTTAATTGTCAAATTGTCTGTACCCGGATTGCAACATTAAACAAGGTGTATAAAAGTATTTTTTGGGGTTTTATTTGCACTACATTTCTGTCTACTTCTATTGTCAAAATACCCCAATGCTTTATAAATAAGAATAGTCCAAATCTGATTCTCGGTTATTGACAAACATAACCGATCACTAAATAGTAAAGAAAACCTTAAGTTTTGCATTTGTGCATGTTGGTATTATGATTAAATCATACCTTAAAGCAGGATAAATCATATCACAATTATGATTTTTAACAAAACATTACGACTAAATTGCCAGACTAACAAGCAAACTAAATCAACGACAGATAACAACATTGCCATAGAACAACATGATGAGCACCAAATCTATTATGAACAGACAGCAAAATAATGGCGAATACTTGACAGACAAATGAAAAATAATAATAATAATGTACACTAACACTCTTCTCTCAACAGGTAGTGGTTTAGCTTTTGTTTAAACTAGTAACTTTGTATTAGCACCTATTGTACTATTGGTCTTTGTATGACATATCGCTTATTGCTCCCCGAACTCTTTGTAAGTCACTTTGGATAAAAGCGTCTGCTAAATGACTAAATGTAAATGTCAAATGATGATGTGCATTCCGCTCATGTGGAAGTCAGAAAAGAAAACACCCTTAAGAGGTATGCAACGTTAACATGTGTTACAGCAACAGCTGAGAGCTTAGATCACGAAGACATAATACAATTATTCCTTATCTATCCATCAAAATCTTAGCTTCAGTTGAGTATACTAGGGGGAAAAAACATGATATAATGAGATATGTGACTGAAGAACTGTTTACACCTGGTACTAAGATCTGTCCCGGGTGAAGACACATCATTATTTACCTCTTCTGTGATGACGTATATTGTTATTTACAGAAAATTGAGTTTATACAATAAATTGATAAACTGAGTTTATTGTAGAAAGCCTCATGTACATAAAAGCTAAATCAAGTTACGTTAGCAGCATTAACGCTACAAATGTGATGTGGTCACATGCACTTTCCACTATTTTAGGGCCCGATCACAAGATGTGTTAAACACCTTTACACAAATAATCAGCACTGAACACCTGTGATTGGATCACTCAATACATATTGCAATACCAAATGAGGCAAAATGAGTGTATATGTCTTACTTCACAAGTGTTATAGTCCTCTGAGTCCAGCAGTAAACATAGTTTAGGTAGAAGTTCTGGCCAGTTCTGTAACTCTCCTTTAGAGGCTATAGTTGTGATCAAAATGCCTGAGGAAAAGAAAGAGTCAATATAGAACCTTTATTATGACGATTACCATTTAGATCAGTGGTAATTAAACTTTTTAGTTGTAAGGCCCCATTTGTGTAGCTTGTGTAGCTAACAATTTTTGGTTCCCACGTTAGTTTTTGAATTCCAGAAAGTTATCTTCTATGTTTTGTTTTAAGTTTTCTTAACGGAAATAGAATGTTAGTTTATGTTCCCCTAACGTTATAGAAACCATATAACGTTTTATTTCCGTTGATAACCAAAAACAAACCTTTCTGGGACCAGAGACTAACGTTAGGGGAACGTTAGCCTAAAATATTTTTCTTGGTCTGTTTTGGCTCGCCAAGTCATTTTTGAGTATATCCATGCTGTGTTTTTATCCATGGCTAATCTAATCTAATTAAAATAAGTAAAATATATCATCACACACAAAATGGAGGATGAAATCAATGCATTAGATACTTCTTTTAGCCAGATCCTTTTTCATTACTGAAGTCATTTTCGATTTATCAGCACAGTGTACCATTTATAATAAAACCACACTGTGTACATCAGCATCAGACATTATAGATATTAAAATAAAACAACTAATGACTTCAACACAATATACATGATTTAAAGAAGATATTTATTGACAGAAGAATTTATTTTATTGAATTATCTTCAGTCTAACAGTATTCTTGTCTCGCCACTGCATTATACCGCGGCTCCATTTTCACATATAACAATCAAAAGCCCGAGTTTCAGTCCTTACATCATGGTCTGTTGATTTAGATGTGTCAAATCAATCGAACATATATGTTTACTCTCAAATCTTTAGCGCGTTAGTGAGTGAGGTAAAACAAAATGAACGTTAATTTTTAAATGACGGGAGATCTAGTGATGACGGGAGCGCACACATACAGTTACAGACAACCGCACTAAAGAAATATACATGGATTTATGATTTTTTTTCATTTAGCTTAACTATTATTTTCAGCCATTAAAGGGCACATTTATTAATTTGATTTGGTTAGTATAAATGTGATCTTAATCTCTGTATTGCACATGTCATCTGACGTATACCAGATTCAACAATTTCTAACATAAAAAATATTCACTTTAGGGGTACGTTTTGTGTTTGCTGGGTAGAATTTTAAACTTAGAATTTGAATTAAACCAGTAATATATTTAGCTTTACAATGATAGAACATCAATCATTTTGTTTGGTGGTCTTATTTTAGGTTTCTAGATTTCATAAAATGCCACAAAATCTGTGATCAATCGTTAAACATCCCCAATTCATCACTTTGTGTAAAACATGTTTATTGAATCAATAAAAAAATTTCCCAAACAGAATGATTACATTTTTTTAATTCTGCAAACAGATGCTGGGTAACCATGTAGAAACATAGCAACTCTTCACACAGTCTAATCACAACGAGAAAACACAACTAATCTAGACCATCCTGGTGCACCACAAAAATCAATAAATCATCTTACACCAAAAAACAACACAAAAGCCATACACAGACCCAGAGGCACAATAAAGTCGATGTCATGGCTCTGATCCAGACGCTAAATGCACTGCCAGTCCATACTCACCCACTGTGGCTCTAATGAGCGGTGAGGAGTCTCCAATATTCTGCAGGCACTCATTTTTGATGAAGTCAGAGACGCCATTCGGGAAGTTCTGGTAATGGGCTCTAACGTTGTTCTTCAGAATGAGACCACTAAGAGAGCGAGTGGGCTCATCTATGTGAGGGAAAAAAGGGTACAGTTTATGACCAAAAAAACACATTGTATGATGTAAAACCCCACAAAGGACGCAGGTTCAAAAGATCCGGCAGAGCACTTGATAGATTACATTTAACCTAAAGTCTCGTGAAGCACTAATAGTGCTGGTATTAGAACTTGCAATACTTCAACACCATTTGAATCCAAACATTGCATAACGGGTCTCATGATTCAACATCTACTCTTTTTTTGATCAAAGCCATCTCTTCCAGTTAATGCGATAAGATTCCCTCTTAATATATTACATTTCCCTCGAACTGTCATGGCAGACCTCATAAATGGCATCAAATAGCCACACTGCAGATCAACAGACGGCAATTTCCTGCATCTGCTACTGTAGCACTGCCTCCTAATACAAGATGTGTCAATGCACAAACAATAGAACGATGTTCAATGAGGTTATACACAGGGATCAAGGTCCATCTTACCTTCTGTCTTTAGTTTTGTGAGCACAAATATCAAGTAGTTGTTGAAATCTGGATATTGATTAAGCTGCTCAAGTTTCTGTTGTGCACATTAAGGAACATCATGCAAACCACAGAGTAGCCGGGCTAAAACAACAGGGCTAACGTGTTTTAAGGTAAGTACTAAAAACGTGTATTATTACAGGCTATTAACATGTGTATACATTACATTGCATAAATCTATGTGACATGCCTCATCAAAGCATAACGCGCAAATAATGTGTAATAAAAAATTACGCATGCAGTAAGATGCATTACATAAACATGTACGTCGACTTTAGAGACTGAATGCAAATCACACTAGATACAAAAAAATATGATTTGTTTTTTATCGAAAACTACATAAACATATCCATTTGAATACGTCAAAACACACAAAGAGAGGGTGTGTTAATATCCAACGAGATTATTTCCACACAACATGTGGCGTTAAAGATAAAACACGTTGGTCGTGTTAAACTGGCATCGCTCATTTCTGATGTCTTTGTTTGAGCTGCATCCGATTATATAAAATCGTGATAACAAAACTCGCACCGAAGATTCGTCCGCGTATCAACAACTATTCAAACGCGCCTATTGTGTCCAAAACGCTATCAGTGTAGGTTTTGAGACCCGCCCAGTGTTTCATTAGATCAAATGATTGTTTATAAATAATCGCAGATGCGATACAGTTTCTCGTGCGAGCTGTAGGAGAGTTGACAGCAGATGGACCCGCTATCTCATCTTAGCTCGACAAATACTGACACCATATAGGTGACATACTAATCCACTACAAATAAAACATAAACACGGTCTCTGGTCACCGCGTGCACGATACAAGAATGAAGTACAAGAAGCGAACGCTAAATCACAGGCCAACTCTTACAACAACTGCACCATCCCTCCTCCACAGTCTTTCAATGCTCCGTTTTTAACGTGGTAAAGGATACTTGTTGAACGGATCGTTGTGTGGATGTGTCGGGGGACTGTGATTCCTTGAGTAGCTGTAAGATCTGCTGAAGTCCCTGTTCGTCGGGTTTCCACTGGCACTCCATCTTGTGTGGTAGGAGCCTCTCTCTCTCTCTCTCTCTCTGTATGCCCAGACACAGATCTACAGCCTTTCACATCAAATAACGGCCTCCACCTTGACCTTCAGTTTTAAAACCGAACGCGATTACGCTTAGAAAGAAAACAGGGGCTACGTGAACGTCTACGTTCAATGGACCCGTCTGAAAATACGCGTTTCTTGGGACGTCGGGGTCTGAGTAACGCTAAGCTAGCTCACACATACACGGACTCGGTCTGGTCTGGATCACCGCACATCTACAGCGATAAGCCTCTATCCTCTGGGTAGCGTTGGCTGGTCCTAGCGCCTGTCACAATACCATGCGGAACACTCATTGGTTTATCAAAGCAAGTTGATACCCGAATCAGACGTATGTACGCCCGGCTAGCTCAGTCGGTAGAGCATGAGACTCTTAATCTCAGGGTCGTGGGTTCGAGCCCCACGTTGGGCGAGTGATCTTTTTAAACATAGAAAATTATGTCTTTTTTTCAACAAAATTAACCATTTAAAGTGATGGTTCACACCAAAATGTAAACATTTCTTTGTTCAATTGAACACAGAGAGAGATATTTGGATAAAGACGGTTTGCTCGTCTACATTCTTCAAAATATATTTTATGTGTTTAACAGAATTAATAATAAAGTGTTTAGAAAAGTACATGTTAAACAACAGGGTGTTTTTTTATACAGTAAAAAGAAGTGAAAGCCTTATGGCTGTCCGCAACTTTAGGCATTCATGGCTAAACCTTAACCGATTGTTTAGCCACCAAATGAGCCCGGTCAAGATCAAGAACCCCATTATTATACAGATTTAGGTACATTTAGTTATCTGTTACCTAATTAGGATTATTGTGTTTGTATATTTAAACATTAATACTAAGGATTATTCAATAGCTCTCTTGATTTTATTCAAACCGTAACTGGGAAAACACATACACAAGTTGCACCATATGAGCAAATTGATGCTACATTTCATATTCTAAATAGTAGAAATGTTTAAATACTGATTCAGTACCATCACATTTACATTTAGTCATTTAGCAGAGGCTTTTATCCAAAGCAAAGAATTCAAAGAGCAATAAGCAATATGTCATAAAAGAGCAATAGTACAATAGGTGCTAATACAAAGTTACTAGTTTCAACAAAAGATAAACCACTACCTGTTGAGAGAGAGGGTTAGTGTTTTTTATTTGTCTGTCAGATATTCACAGAAGAGATGGGCTTTGCATAGTTTTTGAAGGTTGTGAGAGATGTGGTTGACCGGAATGTTCCACCAGAAAGGAGTTGTGAAGGAGAATGAGAGGGAAGGGGATTTAGTGCCCTTATGAGAAGGGATTACAAAACGCTGCTCGTTTGCTGAACGCAGGGTTCTTGATGGGGTGTAGGAGGGTGTGAAAGTATGCCGGTGCAGATCCAGTGATAGTCCTGTTTATGCATGTGAAACACCTTGGTATTGTATAAAAACATTTCAACCACTGATCTTTTGATCTTTTTAAATGACTATCAGCATGTATAGAGTGACATTGATTATCAGTGTATTAACCAAATGCTTTTTATTGCTGCTAAACATGGAAAATTATGTGACTGTTTTACTGATCTATAAAGAAAAACCTCTTCAAAAACATAATCAACCATTACATTACAGGAACGTGACATTTCAAAGGGTTTTCAAAGTCTAGTTCTTTAGCCGAAGATATCTGCGGTTGTATTAATAAGAAACGTGGTAGTCGATGCCAAAGCATGAGCTTGGATTTGACTTGAACGGGGGCTTCAGAAGGTGCAGATGAAGAGTATATTTACTGAGACTCTTCTGCTCCGTGCTCACTCTGACAGTAGTGTGGACTGCAGGGGTCTAAGAGTCCTTCGGCTGGTTTTTCTCTCTTGCTCCATTATTCCCAGCGGCCTCTTCTTTCCTAAGGGAGTGTGACACAGGAAATCATCCAGGGTCTGCTCGGTGATCTGGCCAGTGTCTTCCAACCGTCTGACCACCTGCTCTACACTCCCCTCCCATAGTCCATTAGCACTCTTCTTCCTCAACACATTAACCTTAGACAAACAGAGAGGAGCAGAAGATAACACAAAAAGAGAATGAGACAGAGAGAAACCTGCTGCGCAATCTGTTTTTCATACAATAGCCATATTCAAATCTGAATTAAGTGTAATTTATATATCCTTAAAAACATTTTTATATACACTACCTGTCAAGAGTTTAGGACACTTGGACTTGTGGAAATGTTTCCTAAAATCTGGAGAACTTTATAAACTATAATCTATGCCAAATTAGTTTTACTTTCAAATATAAATTATGCTGTCTTTTCTTTTTAAATGATTAATGTATTTTTTAAAGGGATAAGTTGGACAAGTGCCCCAGCATTCACGGGAATACCTTTTAAAAAGCATCCCAGGGGATAGCTCATGACGATGGTTGAATGTCAACACTTTGCAATGAGTAGATAAAATACAATATATTTTTACTTACATTTTTTTTATTCCATCTAACCCTAATAAAGAACAATTTAAGTCTCAGTAATGTACTGTAGTTATAATGGCATAGTTATATACTGATATATATATATATATATATATATATATATCTTACCACTTCCTGAGAGAATTCTGGTTTCTTCACAAACACTGGAGTCTTTGACACCAGGGCTGTTGTAAGGACATAGATTGCATCTTTCATGGACCCTGACATAGCCAGTATGACAACCTAAAAACAAAGTGGTTACACATTAAGCACATTTCAAAGCATTCATTTAGACATAAACACACAAACAAACTTGCCTTTAGGTTCTGGCACAGTAGGCTGTCTGTGCACATGATCTGAGAGAAGATTGTCTGAGCTCTCTCTGCGTCATTCTAAAATAAACAAGAAATAAAGTATTCAAACTATGCTTAATTTAACTACACTTAACTAAATTATACTCATCTGCAAGAATGCAAATTGAGTTTCAACTTAATACAATATTTTTTTATTTAAATTTAATATGAAGATTTATTTCATCTTACCTGTTTGAGAGCAAGGGCCGTGGCAAAGCAATAGGCAAGTCTTGGGATAAGACTGCCTTTTGTTTGACCTTCTTCCAACATGGCCAAACAGACACGATATGACTTTGAGGTGTTCTTTCAATCACATAACACAACATTAGGCAGTAGACTTACAAACAATACAAACATACGTTATTTCGTTACTTTAAACTTTATACAATAACTTTGAAGAGACAACATTTTTGGAATTAGGAATGACAGAATGTTGAGTAAACAGAATGTTCTGACAAACATGACAAGATTACAGAGGATTCTATACCGCATGTTAATTCTAAACCAACAGTCTGTTTCATTGGTTTAAAGTAATAAATAAATGGCAGATTTTTGCAAAATGTACTCAAACACGCATTACTTTTCAACCGGTGTATTATTTCTTTCAATACAAGCCTTCAACTCTCAAATGCGTTTATATAGCAAGCCCTTACCAGTTTATAGCAAGTAGCAATAGCTAATGTTAAGGTGTCTTTATTAAATGGCACTCCAAAGCTTTTCATTTTTCCCACCACGTCTAGGCCACCTGGGAAAAAGAAGAAAAGAGACAGTATAGACCCTAATTTTGAAACTATGCTGACAAAAGACTTTGTAATAGAGATACATGCCAAAAAAACTTACTTTCATAGCATCCTTTATTGAAAAGCATGTCAATGGCAATATTGAATGATGTGGAGTCTGAAAAAAACCCTTTCAATGCCTATGCAAGGACAAAATGCATGTTAATTCCATCTTTTTACCACAATCTCAAATACAATCTATCCACAAGTGCAAAAAAAACAGCAGTGCTTTTGTACATTGTGTGCTTATGTGAAAGTACCGAATCCATCAGAGTTGTGGCTGCCAGCTCCTCTAAACCCAGTTCATAGCACAACCTCATAAAAAGAGGACCAAACCGGAATTCCCCAAATGCCATATTGCGATTCTCTTCATGGTACCTGCCCAACAAATTAAACAAAGAGGAATACATTAAGCATAGATTTTTAAGATAATCTTTGTTCTGCTAGCACTTAGCAGAATCCAATTGTTACTTGTTAGGAAAAAATAAACATCTTTGATATAAAGATGAATAATGACGAAATATGAAAAATGATGCAGGTGGGTCAGACAATTACCTGTAAATCGCATTTCTTGCTATGATAACGTCTTCGGAAGACTGGCATAAGTGCAAAAGGAGTTTCAATTCATCTTTCAAGATTAGCTCTTTTTTCTCCATCTTCTGGTTTACCATATCAAAATAATAACCTGTTGAACATTCGGGACATCAGATAAACTACATTGTCAGTTCTGTTATGAGACATTACAGTATATGGTACTGTGTCATAGTATTAAAGTGACAGTGACACCTGCCTTTTGATCCTGCCACTTGATGGGCCACGGCAAGTTTCCTGTCCTGAAAATCCTGCAGCTTTAGGACATCTTCAGATAAGAGATAGCGTTTGGCTGAAACGGGTGTCACATGTAGGTCAAGTTATTTTACTAATCGTTAACATCAATATTTTTAAGAGAAGTGCAGATCTGGCGCAGATAACGCATTTAAGTGTACTTCATCAGCAAGGACGACACTGTATATTTAGATGCACATGTATGCACAAGTGTAACGAACATAAGGGTCACTTCTTTAAGCATGACATTGGCCCTTCACTCACAGGGTGACTGACTATGATGGTGTGCTTGTACTGCTAAAGTTACACTAAATACACAATCGCATTATGAGGTTGTAGCAAATACCTCCGTCTCGACATTTCAAACAGTCTGACTGCAGGGCTCCACGGAGCACTGCTGCTTTTGCTGTATCGGTCAGTATAATGCGAACATAACCGCTCAGTCCCCTCATCGCCATGTCTGAACTGAACCAGCTCACGCCGAGTGTCGCACGGTGTCCTGTCCTACAATTCATTGAATACCTAAGTATTAAGTAATGTAAATATATTTAAGCACGTTAAGTTTTGCGACAGACAACAAACATTTATTTAGTCTAAAAGCAAATTTCGGAATGACATCTTCAATTTACGTTACCAAACAAGTATTTAGTTAAACCGGACACCCCCGTTTTTGGTTAAACTGGAACAATCCAAGATGGAGCTCTGCTGTAAACGGCATGTTTACAACAGATGCAGTGTAACACTTTATTAATTCATTTAATTTTTATTTACAGAAAAGGATTTGCCAATGACTGTGAAATAAATACTATTAACGTTGCTTTAAAATGTATATATATATATATTTTACTGGTCAATCTTAGTGTACAACATATGTACTCTATATAAAGGAAGCAAATTCATATCGAACAGCAGATGGCGCTACTGATCAGAGAATAAACTAGGGGCGTAGAGACAAGTAGATGAGGATAAAGTTTGTGAACAAACTTTATGTTGGCTTGAGAAAGTCTGGTTTAAAAGTTTGAATTGTGTAGAGTTGTACACTGTGAAAAGTGGACAGTTTAAAAGACAGACAGACAGACAGATGAGTAGATAAATAGTTTATGTTTAAAAGTTAATAATTGTAGAGACTGAAAGAAAGATGGATGGATGGATGGATGGATGGATGGATGGATGGATGGATGGATGGATGGATGGATGGATGGATGATATTAGTGCATTTAGCAGACATGTTTATAAAAAGCGATAAAATTATAATTTTTTTTAAGAAAAGAGATAGAAAGGAAAAAGAGGTCAGTGTTATAGATATAAAGATAAATAAATATTTAGATCAATAGATTTGCATTTAGTCATTAAGCAGACACATTTATCGAAAGCAACATCCCAAAACGACAAAATTATTATTTAATTTTTTTAAGCAAGAGATAGAAAAGAAAAAGAGGTTAGTGTTATCGAAAAAAGGATAAATAGATAAAACGATAAGTAGATATGTAGGTAAATAGGTAGGTCTAATTTTAAAGAAATTTTATAATTACAGTTAATCATTTTAAAGAAAGAAATATTTTAAGAAAAGAGATACAAAGGAAAAAGAGGTTAGTGTTAGATAAAAAGATAAATAAATAATTAGAAAACAAGATAAGTAGGTAGGTAGACAGACAGACAGACAGACAGAAAGCTAGACAGATTTGCATTTAGTCATTAAGCAGACGCATTTATCCAAAGCAACATTTAAAAAACATTATTCCAAAGCGACAAAATTATTATTTTATTTTTTTAAGAAAAGAGATAGAAAAGAAAAAGGTTAGTGTTATCGATAAAGAGATAAAGAGATAAAGAGATAAAAAGATAAGTTGGTAGATAGGTAGGTATGAATGCAGAGATTTATAGAGAGTGAGTGTATGTTTATGTTTCAAAGTTGGCAGTTGACATCTTCCCTGAACATTCCATCAATGTAAGTCAATGGGACTTTTTGGAGAGTTTGATCGGCATTTTTAGGAAAACCGTAAGTCCAATCCCTTAGAAAAGATATAGCAACTCAAGTGAGACCAGCTGTAGCTAGAAAGCTCTAGGAGGAGTAGCAGTCAGAATTTTTTTGGCGGAAGAATAATAATATGTTTATTTAGCATATCAGTATGTTGGCTCACTCAAGCCAACATAATTATTATTGTTCGAATAAAATACATTTTAAAGGACTGTGTTTTTAACTTTAAATGACTTTCTCTAAACCAACTGTCCACTTAACAAACTGCCTTTTTTCTTATCGTAGAGTTAAGTTAAAGATTATTTGTATTCCCAAAAAACAGAAAAAATGTTTTTTAATAGTTAGTTTGATAAAATAACTGTTGCATGGTTTCTGTTTGGTGGGTAAATAAAACTTTTGGATTCTCTGGCACTTTAATGTCTGCAGAGTTGTTTTATTATAACAACAAAAACAAAGACAGAGCTCAATCTTTTACAAGCACTTTTCTTTTTCTGTTGTAACCACACAGTTGGAAATAATCAATTATGAACTGGATAACTGCCAGGCTTCTTTCCTCTGCCGACTGAAAGGCCATTATTAATGGTGGTTAGAAGAAGAGCGTCTGAGTATGTCACCACAATAATGCATCGAGCTCCTGCTTCGGTTGTACAGGGACCTGACAAAAATCCAAAGCTCTTTTTTATGCACTAGATTTAATTTGTAAGAATCCTAAATGATGTCCGGCTTGTTGAAATATTTATGCTGCATGAAAATCTTAAATACACACAAAAACTCTTAGATTGGTTTGTTATCTAGGTGTAGGTCAGTAGAGTAGCCATCCAAATTGATGACTGGGTGTGTGGCTGTAGCCAAGGGCATCCTCCCTGGAAACTATAATGTACTGCTGGACAATAACTCATTTTGATAGGTCAATGTTTCCATGGTTTGTGGATAACCCAGTGTTTCGAGAATGGTAGAGATAAATTATGTGTACGGTGAAATGGGTGGAGTTACTTATTTTATTGGGTGATGCTTCTGAAGAGGTGTTTGGATGAAGGACGATTGTATTGCCATAGCTGTGCGAGGTTCTGGCAGTGCACTATACCGTGGGAAACCTTTCATTCCAATAAAGAAGAAAATATGTTAGTGTGTCTATGTGTGGGCGGGTGGGTAGAATGCTTGTGTTTAAATGTGTGTGTGTGTTTGTGTGATTAGTGCCAAAGATTGACAGTAACACAATAACTGATGTTGTAACTCTTGCAGGATCCTTGTGGGACTCTGCTGGGTGTTTCCTTAGCAACAGCACCTCACCCCATTCAGCTGAGACTCCATATAGTCCAATTGGATGCTGACTCTCAAGTGCGCTGGATTATTGATGAGATCCAAAATGGAGGTGTTCAATGTATACAGGCAACCAAATAAGGTCCATTCACAATGTTTCCTGCCAATGATACCTTGTACTTCTTAATTTCTAAATGAAAATGTACGATTGCATTGAACACAAAGTGCTTTGACCATGTAAATCATGTCACTGTATTTTGTCTTCCCTGTATTTTGTATTTATAAAAGGGGATACTGTAATGTGCAAGGCCATTATATTTATCACTTTCTTTGCCATTACCCAGCAATTCACATCACTAGGCGTATATTCCTAATTAATTCAATAGATGTAATAAGGATATGTTAACAATTTGAATTATTAAATATATATCATAATTGTATTTCATACTGTATATGTTATATTTAAATATTACAGCATTAATATATACAAAAATATTATTTTATAAAATACTTTTATTAAATCGTACCACCTGATAAAATATGAAAAAATGTCAAACATATCACATTCAGATGTAATTGATCTTTAGACTTTTTAGGTTATATGACCTATCTGACCTGCATTGATCTGATGGCATCATGCTCAGATACATCAAAGTGATTGCATGCTGTGACCCAGACCTCTCACATTGAACTTCAGCCAAAGTTATTTCACTAGCACTTTGCCGCTAGACATTTCCATTTTGATTTAACACTACAGTATGGTTCTGTTTGGGTTTAATAATGCCCTCGGTGTCCTCTGTGAAACTAGAGACATGGTAGACTGACTAACACTAACTGATCAATGTGTTTATATTTTATTATTTAACAATTACAGTATTACAATATTACAGCACGTTTCATTTGTTTAAGTGATAGTTCACACAAAAAAAGATAATTCTGTCATCATTTACTCACCCTCTTGTCATTTCAAACCTGTATAACATTCTTTCGTATGCTAAACACAAAAGAAGATATTTTGAAGAAAGTTGGTTACCAAACAGCACAGCCCCCATTCACTTCTATTGTAACTAATGCAAGTGAATGGGGGGCTGTTAACAACATTCTCCAAAATATCATCTTTTGTGTTCAGCAGAAAGTCATACAGGTTTGAAATGACAAGAGCGTGAGTAAATGATGACAACATTTCTATCTTTGGGTGAACTATCACCTAAATAAATCACCTAATCTTCTAATCATAATGGCAGCATAAATCATTTTTTGTGAGTTTAGTCATAGACACATCTCTGAGGCATATGATCCCTGGAGCACAGATCTCTTTTATAGCCAATTCAACTCTCACAAAAATGCTTGCGAGCAACCGCAAGCACACACTTCCCCGCATGCACATAAACTATAATAAAGAACACAAGATATTTTCCACAAAATTCTTTATTGTGGACTAATTTTCTCTTTTTAATTGTACTTCCCTTTACATCAATCCCCCAAGAGGTGGGAGAAGATATTGCACACAAACATGAGAAAAATCACAAGGTAATACTTCCAGTTGAGACTATCCGCTACTCTAGATATGGGGTTAGGAATGAAAAGAGGAAAGATGCAAGTTCACAAGATATAGATATATTTCATACACAACTGCAGACATATTGTTACAAGCACCCGAAGGTGTGAGAGCAGAGAGGGCACAGATCGTGAAGGCTTGAGAGGAGAGAAGTGAAGGCAAGTGTTAAATTCGGCAATAAGTGTGGTGTTTGAAGTCATTTGGATGTCTTGTTTGCAGAAGCATGTGGTTAATGTAAGATGCTGCTGCTGTCACATAATTACGGAGAGTCTAGTGTTTAGTTTGAATATTATTTTTCCACATTTCAGAAAGAGTGTATTGTTATTGTTACATGAACTTCTGAAGGGTTGGACCATGATGGAACCAAATTCACTGTTCATGTTTGTTCAAGTAGTCGCATCATCATATCACTTACACATATATACCCTAGTGTTTCAAGTACACATCAAATAACTGGAATACTGGTATAATCTGTGTATAATCTGCCCAGTCAAGTGGTGGTGTCATAAGAATTTGATGATTGGATGAGATCTTAGAATTTTCAAGACTGTGTGGCTCTTGATGAAAAGTGAAGTTTTTATGCAATAAACATTATCCAAGTGAATCATGAATTATGTCAGTCATATCCTTGCAACGATTGGTTGGCAGTAAAGAATGAGTTTCCTCTTTAGTAAAAGTAAGCAGAGAAAAATGTGAAGTATACAGCAATCCATTACACCTGCACATCATCCCGTCACTCACTCAGTCACCTAGCTATTTATAATTAATGTACAGTGTATTTATAAGAGATTACTAAAGAAAGTTTTCCGTTTTCAACTTGATGGCTCTGGCAACATTGACTAAAAAGTAAAATTACAATTGCAGATGGATGAGATTCAAATCAATACCAGCACCACTGCAAACATTAAATGCAATTTACATTTCAAACCAACCCCATTTGGAGCATGAGAAAGCTATAGTTATTGAATGAAAACAAAAACAATCGTTTTCAACTTTCACACAACTTTAAATCCATGTGAGTTTTACTTGTTAAATATTAACTGCATGGGAATGCTAGCAAATTCAAATGAATAAACATTAAATAAGGCATTGAAATATTACCGTATTAATCAGAAACAAAGGTAAAAATAAATAATCAATCTGTGCAAATAATAAGCAGCAAATATTGGAGAATTTTTTCCCTGTAAAAAAAGATGAGACAGTAAATCCAAGATGGACGGTATAAAACAATAAATGGCTATCTATTAAATTCAAGTCAGTGATTTGTTTGCTAGTCCTGGAGGAAAAGGTATGAGATGAATGTTAACTGTAGCTTTAAAGGAGTAGTTCACCTTCAAAATTAAAATTCTGTCATCATTTACACACCCTCTCGTCATTTCAAACCTGTATGACTTTCTTTCTGCAGAACACAAAAGAAGATATTTTGAAAAATGTTGCTAACAGAACAGCACCACCCCCCATTCACTTCTATTGTAACTAATGCAAGTGAATGGGGGGCTGTTAACAACATTCTCCAAAATATCTTCTTTTGTGTTTTGCCGAAGAAAGAAAGTCATACAGGTTTGAAATGACAAGAGGGTGAGTTAATAGTGGCTTTTTTTGGTTGGCAAGATTTATAATTTATAGTTGTGTAATTTAACTGCAAAGGTAGCAATCCTCACATTTATAGTATTACAACTCAGAGCTGCTAAAATATTATGTTTGTAATTGTACATATATAGCTTTAACATCGTATGACATACATGTAATGTGTTTTTTTGTGAATGTGGATCATACACAACATTTAATCTTTTTCAAATTAAGTGCATCATTTTTTTGTACATTCAGTTTAACTTTCTAAGGCATCATAACAATCCTTCAAACTTTGGTGTAAACATTTGCAATCAATGGGTTTATGCGATCCATTTATTTGTTGAAAATTTGAGTTTAGAGTACAATGTTCAGTCATTATGTATTTGTTCTGTTGTTGAATTTGCATTAATATCTTGCTGTCTATGTGTGTGTTTGAGGAGGTCAATAACTTGCTTGTTATATATACTGTATGCCAATAACGTGCTTGTTCAGTGGCAAACAAAACCAGATTCAACAGCGTAGTCCTTCATTTTTACAACCTGAGACCTCAGAAGAGATACAGTGATTGTATGGAGAAATGTTAACTAAATGTTTCTCCAGTGAGAGGTTGGAATGTAAGCCAAAATAGTTGCTTTTGTGATTGTGTGGGGTACGTCTTTTTTAAGGTTTGTTCTCCCATATACAATATCTTAACATTTACAGCTCTATCTTACATGCAGGAAAAGACTCGTCTTGCATGACCACAGTGCTGCTGCTGGCCAAAACCATAATGTTTAAATCTTGCTGCTTCTCATGGGTTTCCTGATACCACTCCCTCATTACTTCTGTATCATGAGTTGGAATAAGTGTGACCTAGAGGATAAGGAAAATATACAATTATATCCCACATCACTGCATGGTAGACATGATTTGTTGAAGAAAGTAAGTTATTGCAATATGAAATAAATTGTGATGTCATACCTGCATATTATTTCCCCACTGGCATTTTCCTTCCAATAGCGCATCCAGGACAGCCTTACTCGGCTCCTGTGCTGTTTGATCATTACCACTGACTACATAGTAGGAGGACCGGATACGTTTGAAGAACTCAGCATCGACATTCTTGGCATTGCAGTGATTTGGAATGTAAACTAAGTCCATATACATTGGTGGACAGTTGGGTACTGACATTCCACTGCTGGCCTTTGTGCTTGCTAACAACCAGGAAAAATGTATGTTAGAAAATAAACATATTGCAAACTACATTTTGACTATCTTAAAATTGTCAGGGTACAGCTAGGGTTACCTAAAGTGTTACTTTTCACTCCTCTTGATGCAGATGTATTGGTAGCATTTTTGGCATCTTTTTCCTCAATAGTCTTTTTTGGCGAAGATGTTTTCAACTCCTTGATGGCACTTGTTTTAGACAGGCTCTTGGATGTAGACGACTTGGTTTTGTTGCTGATTTTACTCTTTTTTGGCTTCCCTCCATTCTCTTTTTGGGATGCCTCCTCAGCCTTAAGAACCTCTGGATCCACCATCGAGACCTCAGGATGTGGTGGAGCAGGAGCAGGGTCTCTGGGGGCTACCGGTGGTGGGTCTGCATGACGATAAGTGAGAGTCCTATCTGTTGGTAGCGTTTCTGAGTCATCCTCAGAGTCAATATTTGCATCTGCAGTTATTGATGGGCACTCCTCAGTGCCAGGAGGAACATCAGAGTCAGTTTGAGAGGGTGCTGATTCACTTACAGAGGTTGGTGGAGTTTCCTCACATTGCTTGCTCTGTTGTTTTTCTCCAGGCGGAGGTGGTCCGCCCCCGGATTTAACCAGTGGCTTTTCTTCCTCAAGAGGATTTTCCTCATTCATGAAGTACTCAAGAGGGCTGGGGTTTATAAACGAGGGAGAAAGCTCAGTCTTTGGATGCCTATATTCACAGGAGGTCACCAAACACAAATCCACATCTCCCCGTGAATGAGAAAAACTTGGTTTGGAAGTATCTGGCCCTTTAGAACCACCATCACAGTTCTTGGTAGATTCCTCATGTTGTGAGGTGTAGGAATATGATGTGCTGCTGGAACACTTCTCTTCAGCATCTGGCTGATTGTAAGAGGGAGAATGTTGGCATGGTGATGAAACTTTGGGACTTGTGGGGGATTTCGAGTCGGTGAAGGGATTGGTCGCTAAGCCAAGTTTGAACTCATCTCTCTTTTGTGAAAAACAAGTAGGAGACAGGGTAGAAGAGGAGGGTGAAACAGGAGAAGTCTTCTCTATACTCTGCTGGGTTTCTTCTGGCTTATGTATTCCACTCTCATGGAAAAATGAGGTGGGGCTAGTTTTACCTTTGTCTGGTTCCCCATACAGGGTACTTGATCCTCCTGAAACAAGAGATGCACCAGGAGATGAGGGGGATTGATTGCGGGGGGACGCTTTTGGAGTCACAGTCTCTGAGAAAGACCCAGCATTTAGGGACATTTCTCTTGGCTCCCCATTTTGGGATGGTGTTGTAACTGATGGGGTTGACTGAGAAGCATCTGACGGGGAAATGGAGGCAACTTGGGTACTACCTGACTCTTTGAAAAGCATTGGCTTCTCCCCCACTCCTCCAGGTTTGCGCTGTTCTCCCAAGACATCTGTTCCATCTGAGGGGCTGTAATCAACTTCTGTTGGACCATTTTCAGTGGCTGTACACTGAACTCCTACTGGCACATGGTCTGGTGACTGCTTGCTAAAATCTAACGCAAATGAGTTTAGTGGAGATTCTTGTTCAAGCTCACCTAACTTGGACTGCTCGGGGGATTTTGTTTCCTGCTGTGGCATGCCAAGTTTGCCTGAAACATCAGGAGAGATTGACATTGACCAGGGACTCTCCTCTTTAGACGGTGAGACTTCGGCCTCTTGCATTGTGGTTGGAGTCTGAACAATAGAGACGGAGAGAGAGTCATCTACCTCAGTGGAATGCGGGGAGCCGACCTCAGCATGCAGTGATGGCGAGACATCATCTGTTGTTGGTTCTGGTAAAGAACTTGTTGCAAGTGATGCTGTTGAAGCAGAGGCAATGTGAGAAAATGTATCCTCTGCAACAGCTTCGTCAACCGAAGTGCCAGACTTATCAGATGTGGTTCCCTCAGATATGGACATTTTGGTATCTTCTTTAAATGTTGCAAAAGGGTTTGTCTCAGACACACTTTCGACTTTAGGTGGTGGCATTGATGATGTAGAACTGTTGTCAGTTGCTGGCATTTTATCATTAATGTCAAGCTCAAAATGTGACTTTTCTTCTTTGGTTGAGATTGTTTCAAGACAAGGTGATTGCACCTTTTCCACTTGTGAAATGGGCACCACTTCATCAATAGGGCTAGCCTGTTTGGGAGAATATTCTTTATCACTTGTGATGTCAACAATAATGGGACCTTGGGGCGTGTAATTTTCATCTGTTGGTGGAGTGCCATCTTTCTCCTCCACTGGGGATTGATAGTAAGGTGTATGACCTGAGGACTGAGGAGATAAAGGACCCTCTAATGTTTTGTCCTCTGGACTGTATGAGTCCATTTCTTTTAACAATCCTGCAAGTGTGGTGCCCAGCTCAATTGGTGAAGACACGCCTGTATGAACATAGTCAATGTTCATATTTTGGTCGCCAGAAGGTGACCTGACAAAAGGCATGGTTGAAGTAGTATCACTAAGTCTGTCTGAACCAAATGAGAATTTATCTTTATCTAAACACTCCATGACAGATTTGTCTTCCTCCAGTGAAGATGGTGGTGAAATTGTGGAAGCTGATGCATGATAATCATGGCCCTCAGTGGCATCACTCTTTGATTGATCTAACTCAGGAAGATCTTTGAGAGGTGAGAGTGTCTTTATTTCATGATCTGTGGTAATACCATACTTTACAAAATCTTGGGAGGGAGAATCACTTTCATCATTCGTGGTCTCATCACTCATCACATCTCTTGGAGTTGACATTTCATCCATAGGAGTCGGAACACTTGAGATCTCAATTGTGGACTGAGTGTGTCCAGATGTGGTATACTCTTCTGGAGGCTCATATCGATTTTCATCATCAGACGCAGCTTCACTTTCTGAACCTGCTGGCAGGGTTTCACCATGAAAAGAAGGTGTGGGAGAAACCGGTGCAGAGAGCTTTGATGGTGTGGTTGCACCTAAACCCTGCTTCTCAGTTTCTTGGTCTTGTCTAAATTGTGATTCACCTGTGCCATTATCTAATACTCCCTTGATTTCCTGCTCCCCTTCTCGCTCTACATGATCTTTCAAATTAGTTCTTTCTTGTTCATCCACTTCCTCTATATCTCCCTTTTCTTCATAATCGCCGGTCTCATATGACTCTTCCAGCCCTGTTCCCTCATCCTCAAATTTTTCACTAGTGCCATTGCTTTTTTGATTGAGTTCTTGATCCCCTGGAGTACCTACACATTCCTCTTCAACTTCAGTGGTTGCTATTCCTTCATCTAAGGACTCTATAGCTTCTGGAGACTCTTTGCAAAGTGTTATTTCTCCATGTTTGACAATCTCTCCTTGATCAGAATCTTCTATGTTGGTCTGAGATAGGATTTGGTCATTTTGGACCATTTGGACCATCTCCTCTGCTTTCAAAGCCTCAAAGTCTTTGGTGAGATCTTCTGGAGAAGACATCAATGATCTCTCAGCCTCAAGAGTTTCTGTGACAGCAGCTTCAGCAGCTGGTTCTTCAGCACTAGGACCTGAGACAGAAGTTGGCGCCACTAATTCTCCAACTTCCTTTTTGACAGGTTTAGACTTAGCCTTGTCTTTAGATTTTGCAGGACTACCAGGACCCTTTCCTCTTGCTGCAACCTTTGGCTTAGGCGCAGGCTTTTTTACATCTGCTGTGCCAGTGACATTCCTTTTTAAGCCTCCAGCCTTCCTCAAATCCTTCTTAGGTTCTTTTTCATCTTTCTGTGTTTCTTTCCTTTCGTCTTTTCTGCTTTCTTTTAAAAGGGAATCTTTTTTAATGTCTCTTCTCTTTATCTCTTTTTTAGCCTCTTCTTTCTTCACCTTCTCTTCTTTTTTGGGTGTGGGTTTGACATCTTTTCTATCTGTTTCGCTCTTTTCCACTAATTTCTTTGTTTCTTTCTTTATAGTTTTTGGTTTGATCTCAACCTTCTTTTTTTCTGGTGTGTCGATTTTTGGTGTTTGCTCGGTCTTGCTTTTGATATTTGTTTCGCCAGATTTAACTTTTTTCACAGTTTTTTGCATCGCCTCTTGAGTTTCCACAGAATGAACGGAGTCAGCTTTACTATGTTTTTTTACTCTTTCAGAGGCTTCTTCTTTGGACTCTTTTTGGAGCTGTTTGCTCGGTGATGGTTTTGATGTGGACTTCAGGCTCTCCTTACTGTCTGTCTTATGTTTCATCTTTGCTTGCTTGAGTGTTGGGACTAAATCTGAAGATAGTTCTTTCTGTGTGATCACACTATGCTTGAGAAAATCTAAGTGTTTGAGTTTCTCTAGGCCTTCAAGAATGTTATTCTGTGTGGAATTACCGGGGAAAAGAACACGGACAATTTTTTCATAAGGGTTAGCAGGATGCCACACAATCAGTGATGAGATGGAAGACAAGTATGTGACTGGGAGCTCAGATTCTTTCCCATTTGGTAAAAAGATGGGCGCTTTGTCTTTTTCACTGCCAGTCCATTCTTTAAGGAAGTACTGCAACTCTTTACTATTCTTAGCTGGGTTGAGAACATACATTTCAAGCTTTCCAACCCCCATTTTCTGAAAAAGTATAATAGGATCTATAGTATTTCCTGTGTTCCTATGCAGAGGTTCAGGTTTCAAAGACAGCTTGTTTAAGTATTGTAGAGTGAGAGATGCCTCCTCAGCATTTTTTCTAACCCTGAAGTTAGCAGCAGAGTTCCCCAGGTTCTCAGGCATGTTGGCAAACATAACACCAATGTCGGGTGAAATCATATTCTTTGTCCAGTCACTGTTAGTTGTGGATCCCTGTGACTGCTCCTCCTCAAGTTCAGCAATTTTGCGCTGCAGCATGCTATTGATCCCAGGAAGGTTGTCATCTCCAATGTGTGTTAGGAGAATAGAATCCACTCGGTCAAGATGTCTTACCAGCTTCCAAAAACAAGACTTTCTATCAGATCCACCATTAATTAGCATGTTGAAGCCATTAACTGCAAACAGTGCTGAATCACCTCGGCCACCCGGGAAAATATAACAGCATGGTTTGGATAATTTTAGAAACCCTCCTGAGGTAGGGGGCTCGAGCATGTCAAACGGAGATGGGATCTCAACGGATTCTGAGAGGTACTCCGTAAATTCAGAGAGACCTTCCATTTCTGGGAGGATAGTCGGGGAGTTAAGCTTCATTTGGATGAAGTCTTGCAAGTTGTGTTTGTCGAGGTTTGAATTTTTCCAGTTACCATGTTCAGGACAGAAAAGGGTTAAGCTGGCTTTGTTGGCTGGATGTACGGTGCTTAAAAGCTCCCCAATCTGTGAGTCAAATGAAAACATTTTATTGAACAAGACAGTTTGATCCTGTAAAGGATGTTGAAATACACTGCAAGCTGAATCTTAATATCTGTTGACAGTTGCTCAAAAATCTTTACTCAACAGAGACCCTTTCAAGAAATATAAAACTGGCAAAAAAAAACAGTGACAACTACTCACCTCTTGATCTGCAAAAATGCCAATGAAGCTGGAAAAAGAAAAGGATCCTGACTGTAGAATAAGTTCGCCTGTATTTTCAAAACACTGTCCGGCCAAGACAAGCAGCTTCTGGTGAGCTGTGTCTGAGACCATCAGACGTACCTGGGCATAGACGAAATGTGTGAGATTGATTAAACATTTACATTGCCTTCAACTAATCAATGACTATCTTGCCAACAACCGAAACACAAAAATGACATGTGAACATCCTTAATTATGCAAATGTAATAATTCTCAAAAAATGTTGTGACTATTTGGATAGCAAAGAATGTGAAATCATGTTCCTCACTTACATCACAAGAATTAAGTGAACAGAAAATGTATATTTTATGACTCTGCATTAATGAGAACAAACTGCATCTTTGGTTTTCCGCCTTATTTCTTTCTCATTCTGGCGTTCTGTCCAAGCCAGAGTTTTCCAGTTTGTTGCCAGTGACTGTTCTGGGCGGTCTGCCAGACTCAGACCTACAGTGTTCTACCATATTATTAATGCAGAGTCAAACTGCAGTCACAGTGTGTGAACAAGGGTTGTGTGTGTGCGTGCATAAGTGTGAGCTTGCCTGCACTTGAGACACTCCCAAAGGGTTTTTTATGTTTGTATGTGCTAGTGAATGATGTAACAATATTCTTTTTAAAATGTAAAAAAACCTGCAGTATAATCATTTTCGAAATATGAGTCTTTTGTGTTTGTTGTTGTCAAGGCTGTAACCATGTCATGGTGTTCATGTCCCATAGGATACAAGCTGCTGTGTTTTTATTCTTATCCTCACTGTGGTTTATTTAACTTTGCCAGTGGTGTTTTAGTCGTGTTTACTTTACAGCAACCAGACACTCAAAACTAAAATGCGTTTTAGTGGCATAAATATACGTTTATGTAAAGGCATTGTAGTGTGGGGGGGGGGGGGGTGGAAGTGTACCTCAGTGCTAACAGCTTCATCTGATGGATTAATGAGCACCACCGTCTCCAGCACATTGCTTTTGTGGTGCAGACTCTTTTGCCCTGCAAATAAAATGTATTTTATGAGAAACAGGATGCACATGCATTTCTTCGAGCACTTTACTGTTATTCGCTTTTCAAAGAGAAAATTTTGTTTTTCTGTATATAAAAATGCTTTTCCGAGACATGCTAATCACAATGTGGCCCATACAAACACTGTTACCTAAACCACAAAGTCAAGCGAGGAAATACATTTAGCAAGAAATTAAATTCTGGGAAAAACCTTATGTGTGGTCTGTTATTTTCCTAAAGACAAGGCATCATTTCCTGTCCAGCACACTTCCTTCAGCTCTTAGTGTCATATATATTCGCATGTGTGTGTCTTATGTGACAGCTGTGCCACATAATTGCCTACTGTGTACTCATGCACAAAAAATACTCTCTCCTTCCCTCCTCATTTCTTTCTCTCTGCTCTATTGACACAGATACCTAATTAACCTCTGCCATTCTTCCAGCAAATTGTCATCCTTTCTCAACTCATAGCTTCCAGTAGGTCTATTCCACCGTGGTTTGTTCCTGTTTGCTCTTTTCTTGAATTTTGTGTTACCCATATGTCCTCTGACATCAGCGCCGCCGCTCCCACCACGCGAATCACGCACTGTGCGTAGGGCACCAAGTGCTGAGGGGGCACCAAAAATAGCCAGATGAAAAAAAAATTTTTTAATCTAATATTATTTCATTAGACTATAGAAAAATAATTAGGCAGACATATTTTAGCCATGTATATGTAAAAAAAAACGGCCGAACAATCCCATATCACCCCATCCACACCACCACCCGCCCATGTACGGTCCGCGCGGCAGTGCCGGTTGATCGCCCGTGCGCCTGACGCAGTTTGATAGACGGTAGCCTAGGCAACTTATTTGGAAATAGCCCCGAAAAGACAGCAGGAGTCAGGATCAGAGAAAAAAAAGAAAAAACTGCGAGATGATGCCCGTGCATGACTTGCAGGTAAGTCCATGTTTAATCAAATTAAATTCGGGAAATGTGCATGATGTGGTGATACTGAACGTAATGCGTGTCGAACTTGTGTAACGGAGGCCAGCTAGTGAAAGGCAATGCAGTGTGTAAACCTCACTACCCAACCAGCAAAGACGCTTTAGCCTCCTCGTTAGAGCGCTCGTCTCCCATTCGGACCGACGTCAGTTCGAAGCCTGTGCCGGGCGGGGCGAGTAACTTTAGTTTCGGTGCAGCTTGCAATCTGAATTGAGATTTTACTGTTAAACATTTATAGTTTTTTGTTTTGCTATTCTGTTTACTGAAGAAAAGTTTGCACCTTTAAGAGGGGGGGGGGGGGGCATCATAATGGAATTATGCTTAGGGCACCAAAACGGCTAGCAGCGGCCCTGTCTGACATTGTGACAACAATGTTCAAACTGTTTCATTGATTCAGCCTCTGGTTCTATCTAATTTTAACCTAATATCCTGTCCATATGACTCATGATAAATTCAAGTAAAAATCTACCCATCCCATCCGTGAGGGTAAATCAATCCTATTATAAATTCATCAAGCTTTACAGATGCGGTGTGGCTGTAAGCATCCATGAAACAGCAGGACTGTCAGCAAAGCATGTGCGATTACTGCAGAGGTCTATAAGCCCATAGTTATGTCAGCCTCATCACTTACTCACAGACAACTCAAAACAGTCAAACGCAATAAAATATAAAATCAGGAAAATATTAAGTAAAAAATATCCCAAAGATTAAAAAACACCTAGCCATACTGTTAGTCGATAGCTTGCCCTTTTGTGTCTTTTAAATGAATTTTCAGAACACATTGTTCTCAGTGTTAGATGGAGAGATTTCCAGAGCCTAGGAGCCACAACAAAAAAAAGCATGATCACATTTTGTCTTAAAACGTGACCTTGGAATAATTCAAAAGTCCAGGTCAGATGACCTTAGAGACCGACCGGACACAATAGATCCTGGATATAAGAGGGTGCCTGACCATGCAAGGCTCTGTAAGTAATAACTAGAATTTTAAAATGCACTCTAAAAGCAATAGGAAGCCAATGAAGGTCCTTAAGTATTGGAGTAATGTGGGACCTCTTACCGGACCTAATCATAAGCCTTGCAGCTTCATTTTGTACAACTTGCAGTTGATTCATGGAGGATTCATTCAAACAGGTATACAGAGATAAAGGCATGAATAAGCATCTCCGTCTAGTTTTTTTTTGAGACAATAGATCAATTCTGAGTTTACATGACTATTAAGATACAAGGCTCTGTCAAATATGACACCCAAGTTTCTCCAAGTTTGGGTCAGAGAGAGCTAAACCCTCCAAAAACTGCGTAAACTTGGGGGTAATGTTGTCAGGGGCAAAGATCATCACCTCAGTTTTATCTTTATTAAGTTGTAAAAAATTGAATGATAATATGCTTATATCTCTCCATTTTCAGTGCATTCCCAGTCTTTCATTTTATCATTTCTGATTCCTGTTTTCCCTCTCATCTTTTGTAAACAAGGGGCATTTAGAATTACCACAGAGGCAGAGCAGTAATTTGACAGCTTTACTTTAGCAATCCAACATCATGTCTGAGACCCCAGATTCAGAAATGGGTAACTCTCTCTGATCATCAGCAAACGTGAGGTGGGGTTCCTTTGGGAAAACCTGCCTCATCAAGATCAACTGAAGAATGGAGGGGGAAGGTAAGGATAGAATGAATAAAAGGATGAAAATTTGAATCAAATGAGGGAGACGTTCGTTTTAAAATGCATCAGATTTAGACTGGTATCTGCATAGCAAGGTAGGGAAGAGGCGTGGGTACTTTATGTGGAACACAGTGTAGCTGTCTACAGAGGTTCTGCAGTGCTCTGTGATATACTGCAGTTTAGCTGCAGATATTCTCCAACCTCATTCAATTTTCTCTGTCTTTCAGGTCTGTAGGTGGCAAAACCTGTCAGGAGTGCTATGTCTGTGTGGCCCAACCTTGAGCAAGAGGAAACGCGGGATTATTAAAGGTTTGCCTCACATCGGGGGTACCTATTTATGTGACAAAAACAGCTGCTCTCTGGAACTCCACAAAGATGGAGAGATAAAAACGTCATTAGATTCAGTGGTGCGAACTACAGCTCTGAGAATTACAACACGCTCAATAGCAGAGAGTTTTCCTCTCCCCTTGGAAAATCTAACTGCTGCCACTGACTATTATCCACATGGGTGGGTAAAATGGTGCTTTTAACATGAGTCCCTTGCCACGCCTTGATTTTCCAGACTTGACGTAAGACTGCGCTCTTTTGGGATTTTTTTACAAATCTATTGTTCTTATAAACACCACCATACACAAAATTGTATATGCTTCTGTTAATGTAATGGCCTTAAAGGGATAGTTCACCTATAAACAAAAATAATAATGTTATAATTTACTCAACCTCTTGTCACTTCAAACCTTTATGACTTTCTTTCTTCTGCAGAACACAAAAGAAGATATTTTGAAGAAAGTTGGTTACCGAACAGTACTGGCCCACAGATAACAACATTCTTCAAAATATCTTCTTTTGTGTTCTGCGGACGTTTGAACTAGAATTGCTAAAATTGTGCAACTAAATTAACATAATAATTCATTATATATATTTCAGATAGCTACAAACCCTAAATTATTTTGCTGATGTCATTCACACTGGAATGTCAAAAAGCTGGCATACTTCATTGCTTTTCGATTCAGGACGTCTCAGGTTCAGTATTGGTTTACCTGCACGCTTGCTTTAATCTGCTACCCTCATTGAACTTTTAACTCACCCCCATTGTCCCGATTTTAACTCGCACAGTCTGTGATACTAATACAGACTGAACAGCCTTCGGGCAGCTGACCATCTAATAACAGTCATCACAAACACGCATAAACAAAACACACATCCACACAAAAGCATTGCCATAAACGTGAAACTTGACTTCTCCCTCGCCTTGTCTCTCTGTACATATTCTGCTCTGCCCTTTTAACAAAATACCAAAATGGGATTTTACATAAGGTATAAATACATAAAGGCCCTTTCAAACAACAAAACAATATTCATCTTAAAGACATAAAATTATTAGCTTTCCAGCCCTGACCTTTGCCGTCTCACAAGCAAAGAGTGCTGGATAAAAGATTAATGTAAAAAAAACATTAATCTAGCCATAACATAAACTACTGAAAAGCGAATTAACCAGAAAACCAGATTATATCAAGCAGCATCCTATTACATGATGATATAGCATCATATTGTATTACAATGCCAATTCATATTCTGTACGGTAACATTATCCTATACAGTTAATTTTAATCATATCACAGAATTTCTGATGATCACTCACTGTATACATACACAGTGGGCACAGCAATCAAAGTTAAGTGCTTATTGATTACTTTACAGAAGCTGATGCTTTGCTATTGATCACATACTGCACTGTCTGTTCCTGTGTGCATTTGCTGAACTATGATAGCTGATCTAACATTAAACCTCCAGGCACTGTTTGAAGGCTCAAACTCTAAAGCAAGGAAACAATTAAAGTGTCAAGCACCATATGGACATCGGCTAAAGTGATGTGCCTATGTGATATGAATAAGCATGTGTTTATTTGTGTATGTGTGTGTGGGTCCACATGTTAATTTATATTTCAACACCGACCACACTTAGCTACAAATCACTCCCCCCTGCAATTTATCTGTAACCCTTCAACAGAGACTATATTCTGCACTAAGATTACTAGTGTTAAAAATGCTTTGAATGTTATCAGAAGTATTATAATACTGACATTGCTACTGACATTGCTGTTAAAAAATAATAAACAAAAAAGAGTAACAATAAAAGGGGTTGATACAAAATTATATGAAAATTATCCAGACATCCACTGGGTAAAAGTTGGATGCCTAATGCTTTTTTGCACCCTTAATAATTCCTTTGTTAATTGTCTAAAAAGCCTCTTTAAGCAAACACTCACTGAGCAATACATTAATTTATGCAAATGAATCAACAACGGGAAGTGCACAGGTTTATCCTACAAAGAGGATTAGTAGCCAATGATACATCCGTCTTTGTCCTCCGCCGAAAGGCATTCAGATTAAGAATAAGAATCCCAAACTGGATTCTGATGATCTCAGCAAAGTAATGAGATTTGCTGGCAGACAGCAGAGCCTGCACGCTCAGTTATGTCCTTTAATAACAGATAATAAAAAACAAAGATGATGAGCGCACATTTTTGAGAGCAATTTGTGTATTGATCAAATATGTCCCTTACGATTGCCATTGAACTTCCACCGTTTCCAGCTTGTAAAAATAATTTATATGACTGTTGTCATATAGGAAGCCTAATAGGAAGTTTAATCAGAATTTTCAGTAATATAGAAGTTTAAAATTTGCTTTATAATCAATTATTCAAGTGAATGGTGTTTTGAAGCCATCATGCTAAAATATGATCATTCTGAAAGCATTTTGAAATTGAATCCCATGGACATTTGTTCATAAGCAGACAAAACCTTAATCTTCAGATGAAGATTGAATGAACAATCATAGTAACAAACAATTCTCTATAGATTAAACATGGTATGTTTGACTAAATTCAGATATACCTGTTCAATTAGAATAAGGCAACTGAAATAGTCATATAACCTGCATGTGTAACATGACAATGTTACATTTCCTAGTGTGCTACATTCCCTTAACTCTATGTGTTTCATGTGTCTAAAATACCTCCTTTGAATCAGAATGGTGCAATATACAAATGAATCAAAATCCATATATGTTCTGCACTTTGCATTTATACAGTGTGGATTAAGATATTCTGGAAAAAATAAATTGTAAATATGACGTTCTGTGACAAACCACATTAGATTCTGTTATTAAAATCAAATCACCAATTAATTATTTATTCAAGTGAATGGTGTTTTAAAGCCTGTATGCTAAAATATTATCTGACGGCATTTTGTGCAAGCCTTTTGCGCAAGTTCAAAAGCAGATAAAACCTTAGTCTAGACTTTTTCAGCTATTTACCACACATTTAGTTTTTATCCTTTTTCATCCCATGCATACAGTAGTATGTTCTGCTCTTTGGATCTATACATTGTGGATTGAGATATTCTGGAAAAAACATTGGAAATGGATGACGTATTGTGACAAGCCACATTAAGATTCTGTTATTAAAATTCAATCACAGCTTCAAAGAATGACTGGCATAGTGCTTACTCATGCTGATTATGTTAGTTTCCTATTACACTGTAACAATATTTTTACTGATATTTATTTACTTTTATTTATTGAGTTTTCATAAATAATGTCCCAAAAATGTTTTTCAAAATTATTACTTTTGAAATATGGTCAAAAACCATAAAAATACCGAAAAAGACTGCACATTTACAAGAAAAGCATGATAAACACGTAATTTTACAGGAAATTTTGAGTGTATTTATGGCGCCCCAGTTGCCAGTTTTGCGCTCAAAAACTGTCAAATTACAGAAAAAGACTGCAACTTTACACAAAAAAAAATTAGAACCCATGTCATTTTACAGATTTTTTTTTATTTTACAGAATATTTCTGGTGCCCCAGCTGCCAGTGTAAAAAATAACCGTGCTTGCTTTTTATTGTAAGATTATTAAACTCAGATCAATTTATCTCATCAAAAACTGCTACAAAAAAACTGGCTGGGCTTAGAGCTGGCTAAGGGATAAAAAGTGACCATATCATGTTCAGCCTACCTCTCACATCGGCTGAAAACCTGGCAGAGTGTCGAGAAACAAAAAGCTTCAGCTCCTGGTCCAGGTTACAATCAATAAGATTTGTGTCCCATGAACGAATTCCTGCAAGTCAGAATGAAAAAGCATAAAATGTGAACTGTATAAACATTACTAAAACCTCTGAGATTTGTTCTTTATACATTGACCACACAGACTGTTTGCAACAAGGCTTACAATAAGCTAACCAAGTCTAAATAAGAGACAAGAAATATATAGAAAAAATATGTATTGCATTTTTCTGTAAACTGAGCATTGCCTCTTTTCAATGATAAGATTGTCTCTGACATTTTTGTCAGAGTTAGTTATTCACATATGTATTCTCATTTACTCATGTCATGGACGTCTGTGCTCATTCTAATAAACAAGTTATGGTCAATGCACGTAAATTAAAAGTTAAATTAAAGCAATATTTATTGTAAAGCTTTATCTAATTTATCTAATATCCTCAAAAGTGGTAAAAATGCATACACATACAATGCCAGACCTGGCAAATGCACTCTTGATACAAAGAAAATCAGGATGCACTAAAAAGTTGAATGTACTACGTAGGCGTGTTTGTAATTGTAATAATTCTGCATTTTTACGTGCACAGTGTTTTGCTTATAGGGACCGTAACTACAGATGACGTTTGTCACATGGTCACACCAATAACCGAAACGCCCTTTTGGCATGCAAACAAGGCCCTTCTGACTATCCGTAGTCACTGCAGTGCGGACAGCGCCACGCCCACAAGCCGGTGTCGGACAAGACAGGAGTGACTGAGCTGAATGTAAGGATGATAAAGGGATGATAATCGATCAGGATGCGCTGCAACCATGTCTCCTGGATAAAGTTATGGCTTTCCTTGCAGTCGTGCGCAGCTGTTGCCAACGTAATGTTAGTCAATGCGCTTTCTTTTTCAATTACTGGGTGTGTTTCATTCAGTGAAAAATGGAAAACGTTATTTACAATAAACGGAAGAGGAAAAATCTCCCTCGTGCATTCTCATTTTAATACTAAAACAGAACAGGACCAAAAGGACAGTCTGGGAAACAAAGAACCGACGCGCCCCACATCAAATCAAAGCAGACGCAGTCGCAGTGATAAGCATTGACGCACTATAAATACACATGCTGAATCATACTAGAGAAAGGTTAAAGAACTAAGGAACTGAACTTCATCGTAGGACAATGGCCAGCAACAACATCATGCTCGTCGGATGAGCTGCGCACGCCCTATGAAAACAGACATTGGTAAGAATGGTGCTGATGATGTCTTTGGGAAACGAGGTGGCGCGATGCGATCCGTTTGATAAGACGTGCAACACTCGCCAGTCACAAACAGGGAGGGGCTGCGCTACAGTTTCCACCTACATATTCACTCAACAAAGAATCCCAATAACACGACGCAGGGAAAGTTTCCCGCGGTCTCCAAAAATATAAATGTATAGTCCCAGTTCTAAAATAATCCGCTGTTCTGTCTGCACCCCAAAGTGGGTTCAAGGTTATAGAACTAAAGTTGACGAAGAGGACACGCAGCCTAAGATAAATCCAAACAAAATGGTTTTGTATGTATAAATAACACAGAAATGTCAGCCGAGCTACCTTTCTCAATGTCCGCAATGGCACACTTCAGATGTTCTTCGGTGACCAGCTCTCCGATCACCACCAGCAGGTAATATTTGCTGTCGTCGAAGTGCTGTTTCGAGGATGTGGGTGATGCAGTGTTCCTGATGCTACTGGCACCGCCGAAGGGTGCGGGGGTATCTACAGGATCAACTAGCGTCGCCATTCTCTCAGACACTCATATGCATTCACTGGCGCACTCACTGCCTCTGTCCGGCAACCTGAAGCTGGCTGGGATCTGAAGCCGAGCGACGGGGTGCAGAAGGAGTGGCCCGACTTTTATATCGCCAGACTGTGTGTGTCATAATCATGAGGAACTACTGGTGCTGCCTCTCCTCTCACTCTCATCCAAATGATGTCACGCAGCAAATGAGAAAACTGCGCGGGTCCAGTCGGAACCTTGAAAAGATTTAAGAATAAATATATGAATAAAATATGTTTTACATACGCAATGAAATTACGTGGATGGATGTATCAATCGAACTGCGAACGAATATTCATAAAATTATTTAATTAAAAAGTAAGACTATTTTGAAATTGTGTATATAGCCTACTTATACTGTAGGCCTATGAATATTTGATTTGCAAAAACAGACAACTGTTATGTTATATGGCTTTATTCTGTTTTGTGTTATTTAGCTGTTTTTATTTCATTTGTATCAAATCGAATCAACTGCAGTTCGATGGATGTATTGTTTTTTCTTTACATTTAGGCTTTTAACAGACACGTGTATCCAAAGCGACTCACAGAGAAGAGAATGAAGCAATACGTCAATAGGAGGAAATAATACAATTAATGCTTATACCAACATACTACAAATACCATGCATATGTATAGGTATTTTCTTTTTATTGGTGTTATGTAGTTATGAGAAGAAATATACACAATTTCAAAATAGTCCAAAGTCTTATTTTATTATATGCAAGATATACTATCAAAGTATGTATCTTCTTTTAGAGTGAAGGGAAGAAGCAAAGCTGTTAAGTTTAGCTTTGCTCATTTGTCCAGAGATGGTGATAGTCCTTGTCTCATCTTGATGATGTCATGTCAGGCAGCGCCATGGCATCTTTCATGTTCCCGTTTATTATTGTGCTGTACTGCAGCAGTGTAATTGGGTTCACCTGAAACTGTCTATTTCAGCATTTTCATATTAATAAATGGTAAATGCCAGACTTTCATTTTAAAATGTAGTAATATTGTGTTTGTTTTGAGTTTTATAGCCTACTGGGTTATTATATTTACAGGATTATTTCCATTTTTAATGATGAAATACTTATGTCAACTCACAATCTAGTTTTCAAAAATGATTTTTTTTGCAGTGCAGTGCATGTGTAAATATTTCAGGAGAATAAATCTGTATGTCAGTTATTGCAGTGTTTCCTTCAGCCTTTGGGAAGTAGGGCATCACCACATCAAACATTAATTATGATACAGCTGGATAAGTGAAAGCCTGATATAAATATATTATAGTATAACCATATGTGAGCCAATTAGAGGTGGATTGGTTGGTAAGGTAAATTCAGATGAGCTGTAAACTTTGAGTTGATGAAATGTGAAAAATGTAGTATTGAAAGTATATGCAATCATGATCGCATATGTCTCTAAATGTGGCTGTGTGTAACAAAATCAGATGGTGACCGAATTCTTCTTTGTAAAGTCTATAGAATGAAATCAGGATACAGAGCGAAGGAAGAGAATGAAATTATTTCAGCAGCAATTATGTTGAGTGGTGTCTATCATGACAACAGCATTTGTTGCTATGGTAGCTGCTCCGTAGGGACCACGAGTCCAGTGCTGCATGGGGCAGCAGATTAAAAATGATTATTAACATGGAGATGCCCGGCTCGCATGACTAGTGCATGATGTGTACACATTTTACCAATTTTTGTAGTTCATTGTTCAATCCTTGTATTTATATTTCTCCCCCCAAATAGTCACAAAAATATAACAGAAAAACACTGTATGCATCACCTATAATCTATTTTATTTATTTTTTGCTTCTGACATGGCATGGTTTTGTGTAAAACATACACCATCCTATCTTACATCCTATATAATTATAGTGGTGTGACAAGAAAAGAACAAGACAATCCTCATTTGTCCATTTAGGGCTGGTAGGTGAACATTAAGTGTGTGTGGGGTTTTGATGAGTCACAGGAACCTCCCACTGAGCTGTCTTGCCCTCTGCACCATTGTTTAGACGGCAGGATGCAGACACTGTCTACTATTGTCACATCAATAACCATATGGGTTAAATAAGGCAACAGAAAGGGCCAATAAAATAGATTACATAACCAAAACTTCTAATATTCTGAATCATTGCCTCTTGACATAGGGTCGTATTCATCTTCCAAAAGTAGCTCCTAAGCTGAAACTCAAAAATAATGTGTCAGTCCAAATTTTTGGAATTCGATATATGTAAACTTTAAGTTAGAGGTACTCACAATGACTCATAAGTCACAATAAGACCTGTCATGAATGATTCAGGAATTAGATGCAGGGTTCAACAAGATTTATTCAATACAGGTTGTAGACACTGGAAATAGCAAGAGCAAACACACAATGGCACACCAGTGCGACAGAAGGGAGAACTCGCTAGAATGTCCAGGTAGGGAAGTGGGGCAGGTGGCCTGGGCGCTCTGCAGTAAAGACCAGGGAGAAGTGGCAAGGAAAGAAGCCTCAGGGACGCTTAGGTCTGTGGGGGAAAAAGTATTCAACAGCACTCTCTCTGGGTAAAAAATATCTGTTTCAGGAAGGCAGAGGGACACAAGTCGAATGTGAGCCATGGTCACTGGGGCAAAATAAAGAGTAGACAAAAGGCAGACACCCGGCGGTGGTAAACAGCACTGGAGCCTGGACAAGACAATGTGATTAATAATTAGATTTCAAGACAAGGTGATTAATAACTAGGTTTCAAGATTTATACCGGAACCAAACTTCTCTCCTCTGCGCCAAAACCTTCCTAGTCCACTAGGTACTGCCCACCTCTGCCCCGGCGACGGATGTCCTGTAAATCTCCTGACCAAAAGGCAGGAGAGCCATCCACTAGTTCAGGGGGGGGATGGGATAGTTGCTGGCAGGATGGAGAGGAAAACAAAGCACAGGCTTGACCCTGGACACATGGTGAACCCGACCAAGGACGGGGGGGGGGAGTCTGAGCCTGAGGGCCACCGGATTAACCACCTTAGGGATGAGGTATGGACCAATTGACTTAGGTGACAGCTTGCTAGAAGGCGCCCGGAGAGGTAGGTCCTTGGTAGAGAGCCATACCCGCTGACCACAAATAAAGGCTAAGGGAGAGGACAGGTGGTGATCAGCCGCTGCTTTGGTCCGTCCTTCTGTTCGGGGCAGAACCCCTCTGGCCCTCTCCCAGGGGCAGCGGCAGCACTGGACGAAGGCCAGAGCAGACAGGATCCCAGCATCGGGTTCCTGTGACGGAAACAAAGGAGGCTTATAACCAATGGTACACTCGAAAGGAGGTGTGGGCATACTCTACCGGTGAGATCGGAGTGTACCAGGAACTCGGGTTGGAAGATGTCAGATAGGCAAGCATTCTACCCAGATCCTGGTTGACCCGCTCACATTGAAAACCAGATCTGTCTGCAAAACTCTTTCCAGAACCGGGAAGAAAACTGAGGGCCCCATTGGACACAACTTTAACCGGCAAGCCATGGAGGCGGAAGACGTGTTCAGCTGGATAAGCGGTGGGGTGCTTGGGGAGGGGAATGAAATTAACCGCCTTGGAGAAGTGATCCACCACAGAAAGGACCACGGTGCTACCTTTGGAAGGAGGAAGCCCTGTGACAAAATCAAGGGCGATATTGGACCAAGTGCGGGAGGGAATGGGCAAGGGACGGAGCAGACCAGTGGGAGGGCAGTACTAGCATTGAGCATATCGGGCAGGCCAACATGAAGGGTCTGACATCAGCGGCCATAGATGGCCACCAGAAACGTTTGCGGATGGACGTTCCCCAAATTCCTGGATGGCAGACAAGTCTGGAAGAATGCCCCCACTGGAGGACATCTGAGCGCAACGCAGCCGGCACAGACAACCTGCCATCTGGGCCCTCTGCCTTGCACCTTCAGTCCGGCCTCTCTATTCTCCGTTCGTTTCCCCAGGAGAGGGCTCCGACCACCCTGGAACTGATGCGAGTGAGCATCGGGCTTGAGGTTCTTGGACCCAGGCCGGTACGAGAGGGTGCAGATGAAACGACTGAAGAAGAGTGCCCATCGGGCCTGGCGCGAGCTCAACCTCTTGGCTGACCGGATATACTCTAAGTTCTTGTGGTCTGTGCATACCAAGAAGGCCAGCGCTGCTCCCTCCAACCAGTGATGCCATGCTCCCAGGGCCAGTCTCACCACTAACAGCTCTTGATTGTCGATGCATCGACCTCAACAATGAACTGGAGTGTAGGATCGGAAAAGACAAGACAAGTGCAGAGACAAAAGTAGCAAGGACAGAAGCCTCGGGGAGACAAGGTGGCAAGACTACACCGGAGGTGACGAAACCCCCTTAGGGCCTCAGCACGATAACAAGACCATAGCGGGAATGATCCAGAGAAACCCAGGTGAAATGAGGGAAACAGAATTGAGTGCTTAACGAGGTAACGAGAGGGGCGGAGTGGAACACACGGACACCAAGCACATGGTGAACTGTCATGGTGAACAATGCACAGTGCTCGACACAACAATAACAGAGGACAAAACAGAAAACAAGTAGGTGCTAGACCCTAGAACTGAAAGACCAACTCACAAACAATTCTGAAATGGCTGTAACACTGGCTGTGACACGGTTCAATAAAAGGAAGGATGGTGGCCGGCGATGACTCTCTAGCTGAGGGCAGCCAGCAGCTCCTCCCCCGTTCCCTGCTCATCCTCTTCATGGCAGCAGGCAGCAGGCTCTGGCCCACGGCGAATTGCGACTCCGCTGCCTCATGGCAGCCATGCCACCTCGACCAAGGAGCACGAACTTCCCTCGTCCGCGCTGCCCGAACTCCTCAGCACCGCGATCACCCTCGGCAGTGAGGGCTCTCCAACAGCATGTCTCTCCTTCCTCCCGGTATTTCGGCACCAATGTAACATGGTTCAATAAATGAAGGAAGGAGGCCGGACTGTAAAACAGACTTTTAATAAATAAACAAACAATAAAACAGAAGTAAAATCTGCACACAAACATAATAAAACACAACATAACGTCCAGGTCTGGTCCTCTCTCGTCGTACCCTCCTGTCGCTCTCATCGCGTCCTGCTCTACACAGTGACATTGCATTATTTGTGATGGCTATCAAGTATTGTATTCTAGTCTGTTTATTAAAATGCTGCTTGTATGTATATCCGCCAACTGTTTACAAGATACCATGATTATCAATATTGTGTTAATATTACACATATGATAACATTGTATTGAGAACCCATTTACAATTAGGCTTTAAGAGCCACAGTGATTGCTTTTTTTTTGCCTCCCTGAATAATATTTTGAGTGTGGCTCATTGGTCAAAAAAGAGAGAGAAAACACAAATAAAAAAAATGAAAGAGGAATTTGACATACACTATCATTTAAAATTCAAGAGCAATTGTGATAATATTGTCACCATATTTTTGTCCACAATAACCGTGCAGTGAAAATCTGGTATTGTGACACCAAAATCTTGCTTTTTACATGATCGGTTTGGCATCAATATCACAATGTTTTGCAGTACTGTGCTGCTCCCTAGTGCTAAAAGTAGAGTGACACAAAAAATGGTTTTCTCTGTTATCAACTATCAACATCTACACAGAACTCATGGACTCGTTGAAGTTAGCATTTAAAGGGATTTTTGATCTGTTGAACACAAAAGATATTTTGAAGAATGTAGGATAGCAAACAGTTCTGGGGCACTTTTGACAACCATTGTATTTTTTCTCACTATGGTAGTCAAGGTAGGGGGCAAATCTGTCTGGTTATACGCATTTTTCCAATTATCTTTTTCTGTTTTCATCAGAAAAAAGAAACTTATACATATTTGGAACAACTCGAAGGCGAGTAAATGATGACAGAATCTTAATTTTATGGGTGAAGCTCTTTTTATTTAGAATTCTACTTTACAAAAAAGTTTTTTGATGCCCCATCTGCCGGAATGTTACAGTCTTTTTTACAGTGTAGGCTACAGACATTTTTTTTCCATGAAAATGTATTTCACTGCCCACTGTAAAGCCTTTATCATAGTTCAGAGACTCGTTACACAGTTCTGTGAAATGCACTTTGTAATCGATCCACCAGGTGGCAATATCAAAATATTTTTTATTTCATGGCTTTTATCATTGAGGGTCATTTCTCAGTTGCATGCAAGAGCACAATGACTAAAGTAAGCTATTAGAAAGCTGTTAGAAAGACTGACTCCAGATCTGTAAATACTCCTGCAATGATTTACATTAAGCCTTCCACAAACATCAGACCACAGTTTTTCTTTTCATCAGACATTTTGCATGCCTGTACAGATTGTGTGAAGGGCCATGACTCATGTTATATCCAGTCATAGTTTATGGCTCATTTAAAAGAGCTTTTTACAGTGAATAACAACGCACCTCTTCAGTTAGGTATTTTAAATATTATGGTAGCTTATAAAACACAAAACCACTATTGTCTGGTGTCAACACAGCCTTGAAGATAAATCTTATAATTTTCAAAGCTTTGTGGGTTTTTAAAAATATTTTTATTTTATTGCTGTTTAACAAAGCTTAACAGTCAAAAGCTAATACAGATCTTTTAGGTCAGTTTACAATTTCGTACTGTTTGTGATATCACCAGGACTGATCTCTTTTCAAATGGGTGTATGTCTTTGTCTGATCTACTTAATGATGAAAAGCATTTTAAGGAAGTCGAAAAGGAGCTGGAGATTAGCGATTCGTACTGTTCTTCTTGTGGACACAAACCCACAAGGACAAACAACTGATTTCATGTCACACTGTAGTTGTGGTTTCTACAGGATAAAAGATCAACAGACAGATGTTTTTCTAGCACAATGATGACACCAAGTGAGTTATACAGAAGTATTTGGATACAACGCTAAAAGTAGATACGAGGTAACTTGATACGAATAATGTCATGGAAACCGCAAACAAGCTAAATAATGTTATACGTTACTGGACAAACGAACTTTGACCCTAAATTTTTGAAGGTTTTCCAAGACATTTTGTGTTTGGCTCACATACAGATATTTTAAAAGAAAAATAAAGTTGTGATTGATTATCCTGCACATTTCCACTTGGTCGCCATCAGCATCAGGTCCACATTACTCATTAATGAGAATGATTGTGATAAAGTATCCAGTCATAATGCATAAAGCAGACTATCCATGAAAGATTATTTGCAGAAATCGTGAAGTAATGCTGTAAACATACAGTGCCATTACGCTGGTCTTAAAATCTCTCAACGGAATCTGTTTATAGCTTTCTTCAAATCTGCTCAGCATATAAAATATTATTCACATTTTTCATATCGACTGACTTGTTCAACATTTTGCATTCAGACCTCTCTAATATACACATACCTAAAAGATTATTAGGAACACCTGTTCAATTTCTCATTAGTGCAATTATCTAATCAACCAATCACATGGCAGTGGCTTCAATGCATTTAGGGGTGTGGTCCTGGACAAGACAATCTCCTGCACTCAAAACTGAATGTCAGAATGGGAAAGAAAGGTAATTTAAGCAATTTTGAGCGTGGCATGGTTGTTGGTGCCAGACGGGCCGATCTGAGTATTTCACAATCTGCTCAGTTACTGGGATTTTCACGCACAACCATTTCTAGGGTTTACAAAGAATGGTGTGAAAAGGGAAAAACATCCAGTATGCGGCAGTCCTGTGGGCGAAAATGCCTTGTTGATGCTAGAGGTCAGAGGAGAATGGGCCGACTGATTCAAGCTGATAGAAGAGCAACTTTGACTGAAATATCCAGTCGTTACAACCGAGGTATGCAGCAAAGCATTTGTGAAGCCACAACACCCTTGAGGCGGATGGGCTACAACGGCAGAAGACCTTTTCTTGGCACACTTTAGGCTCCTTAGTGCCAATTGGGCATTGTTTAATTGCCACGGCCTACCTGAGCCTTGTTTCTGACCATGTCCATCCCTTTATGACCACCATGTACCCATCCTCTGATGGCTACTTCCAGCAGGATAATGCACCATCTCACAAAACTCGAATCATTTCAAATTGGTTTCTTGAACATGACAATGAGTTCACTGTACTAAAATGGCCCCCACAGTCACCAGATCTCAACCCAATAGAGCACCTTTGGAATCTGGTGGAACAGGAGCTTAATGCCCCGGATGTGCATCCCACAAATCTCCATCAACTGCAAGATGCTATCTTATCAATATGGGCCAACAATTCTAAAGAATGCTTTCAGCACCTTGTTGAATCAATGCCACGTACAATTAAGGCAGTTCTGAAGGCGAAAGGGGGTCAAACACAGTATTAGTATTGTGTTCCTAATAATCCTTTAAGTGAGTGAATATCAAGGCTCTCTCATTACCAAATATGATTCAAACCTGTCTAGAGAAATCAAAATAATAAACAACAACACACTGGTGGATCTAGGGGTGGGGCCAGTGGGGCACAGGCCCCAAGTAAAATTGTATTGGTCCCCCCGTCCTCTCAGGGCCTCTGTAGCCTTCACCTGATATGTGTTAGGGTCGATCGGATCACAAGTGGATGATTTGAAAATACAGATTTCAACGGGGTGTGAAACGTTTTGAGCTTGTCGACTTTCTACCACTCACAGAAGATGTTGAAAACGCATCCGACCGGATTGTGGTTGCCTACTTGCGCGCTAGCCAGACAAGATTTGTCTGCTCATGCTTGAACAGTGACTTGAATATCTACTAAGGCATTATCCTGGCTCAAGCAAAACTTTGTCTTTAAAAGCGAACAGCCAAAACACATGAAAAGTTTTTAGTTTTTATAGTGGCGTAAACTTCCCCTAAATCTTTTCAATTCTTGTGTATATCAACAACAAAAATCTAATGGTTTGATAATTAGGTTGCCCTAAAATAGCTTTTCATTTGCCTCTCAAATGTTAAACCTCTTTGTGACCCACAGACTACAGCAGCAACTACCTTAAAATCTGGTAAACAAGAGGGTTAAGGCCTTTAAAATTACTGCAATTTTAACATCTTAAAAGCATGCTTCTATATTGGCATGACACATAATATCAGAATGACAGGTGGCTTGAGAAAAGACAGGGGACTCAGGGGAGTCAGCGTTGGCAGTCTGGCTAATACATGTCTTTAAAGTGCCCATCTGTTCACCAGGGGAGATGCAAAAACAGATTATTCACATTGGCGAGCTCACTGTAACCAGAGCATATTTAGACTGTATTTATTCAGCAAGAAGGCCAACTATCCCCACCATGGGACAGCTACTCTCCTAGGACCGCTTGGGAACACTCTCAAGAGCCACAAGGGTCAAGAATACCATTTTAGACTGTTTAAAGCATTTCTGTTGGGGGCTTCATTTTATTTTTTGACAAACATGCAATTGTGATGTTTTACAGTCCTTCCAGAAATACTATTTTTTTCTTTTGTCTGAGGTCTTTCTCTGTTCTCATGGCTTGATGTATCCCACTTCCCATCTTCTATATGTGGAGTCATGTCTTAACTCTTTTGTCCTAGAAAAATACTTTTCAAGTCTTTTAAGGTCAGGTTTTAGTGTTTAAGTCTAAAAACCCTTTTTGGTGATAGGTTCTTGTACAAGTTTGTAGTACAAATTTAAGTTTTCATATCATACTTAACCATGGACATTTTACTAGGAAATACCTGGGATAATAAAAATGGATGTGAAAGTAAATGCCAGGAAGTATCCCTTTTATGTAAAGTTTGTGATGTTCAGAGATTTTTACTTTTTAACCGGTGAAAAAGAGTTCATTCATGACTTGGGCAAAACTTGAGTTTTAAAATAGTTTTGAAACTGCATAAAAATAGTTACCTTTCGAGAACGGTAACTTTGACATTGCGTCAAAAGCTGACGCCAGGGGGGTATCCTCCAATCAGTAGCTTCCTGAGGCCTTATTGCACAATGCCAGTACATTCCAATCTTTACTGAGCCAATGACGCCCAAGACTGCACTGGGGCCAGAGCCACCTCAGCTATAATAAACCAGAGACGGAGAGAGGGCACGAGGCAGAAGCGCCTCCTACATCTCCTACTCAAATTTATCTTCTTCGGGGGATCGGCGGACGAGGACGGTGCCTAAAGGGGAACGTGCTTGTGCTGGCAGGATGGAAATCTTCTCCAAAGTTGACGAGGCGGAAGCTCTGGGATACACGCACATCCCCCCCCCCATAGAAGAAGCCTGAACAGCTCTTCTTTGCCCATCTACAGCGTCGTTGGGAAGGGAAGCCACTCTCCCGCCAAAGACTTGCCGAATAACGGAGCACCTGGCTGGAAAAGCCTACGCCGCGGGGGCAGTCTTTGACCTGCACACCATGGCAGTGCTGCAGATCTTCAAGGCGCAACGACAAGAGGAAAGAGGAGCCAGGCACCTTCAGGGACCTGAGGGCAGCTGCGGACTTCGCCCTCAAATCCAGGAAGAAGCAGCACGGGCAATCAGGCGAAATATGGGTTATATGGTGGTGCTGCACCGCCACCTTTAGCTCACCCTCACAGATTTAAAGGTAGGCGGGTTCTGTGATGGAGCGTTTCTCCGAGATCATCTTCTGCAGCCCGCCAACCACCTAAGCAAGCCCCTGCAGTGGTTTCTTCATTGGCAGCAGGGAGTTCAGAGCCACCGGTCTGGCCCAAGACCCTCTGGCGGGAGTCACCTAGGAGGTGACCCTGGGCGTCATAAGGAAAAGCTATGCTCTCCAATTTCGGCACAGACCACCCCGCTATTATATCTCTAGAAGCCAATTCTACCAATATAGATATTATACCTCAGAGCGACTATGTCAGCGATCACCATCTTATAACCAGTGGTGGAATGAGTACTGCAAATTTGTACTTAAAAGTACTGTTATATTGCTGAAATTGAACTCAATTACAAGTAAAACTACTGGTATTAAAAAAGTAATTGAGTAAAAGTAAAAATTACTATTCTCAAAAACTACTCAGAGTAGGCTACTAGTTACTCATTACTTTTCAGGCGGTGTTATTTAATTAATTATTAATAATTTGGGGATTTATATAGAATATAGCTACTTTTAACCAAACACATCTTACTGAAAAAGCATATAACTGGATACAACTCAGACAAAAGCTCAGTTTTCCAGTAAAAACCATTAATGCAATACTAACACTGTTCAATAATGTGTACTAGGCCCCACAATGCAAAAATTAATAAATAAGAGCCCAAAATACTGCATGCAAAAAATGCTAAACATTTGTAACCTAAATTGGATAAGCATTAATAGTCATATCTGTAAAGGAGCTGGCTGATCATTTCCTCAACCTCAAGCCATCCAAGATGTATGAGACATTATTTCCTAGGTAGAACAATAAAGATTTTATTTTAAGGAAAATGCAAGTTGTTCTCTTAGATGCATAGTATTGGGGGGTTGGGAGGGAACTATCCTTTCACAAAGTTATACGTTTTGAAGTAAAGATGTGGTTTCTGAACATGTTTGATGGTTTAGCAATTTGGCAACATCTGAATTTATTTGCATGGTCATTTAAGGAGTCAGATCTGGCAAATTCTTTGCAAAACTATCTTCAGTGTAGGGCGCAGACTTTTAATAATAAATGATAAAACAAAAACCCACAAGGGTTAATAAATGTAAATGTAAAGACAAGACTAAGACAACACTTGAATTAAATACAAATAACTGGACTAGACTAAACTTACTAAGACAAACAATCACAATGTACTAGCACAAGACAGAAGACACAAGGACATTAAATAAGGGAGCAAATCAAGAGGGAAACAGGTGAAGGGCATGAATCAATAACGAGAGGGCGGGAACAGAGACGAGACCGGAAAGAGTCTATGGAAGGACATGAGGGCCATAAATGCCTCCCCACACAAAACATGAGACTCTGTCATGATCCTGCCACTAAACAAAGAGAAACATGACATGATGCGGCAGAATCATGACAACAATATGAAGGCTCGTCCGATATATGGAGAAATATTGAGTTCCTGTATCACTCTCTTCGCCAAGCATCATCCAAAGGGCTATATCATGAGGTAAAATCTCTCTCCAGATTCTCTACATCAAGTGCTCTGTCGATTTATTTTTGCAAATGCCCTTGCATTTATTTGCAAATCTATTTGTCTGCAGTTTTAAACTCACAAACCCTAAACAGGTTTGTGATTATTGTTTACAGGTGCAAATCTCAACATTCAACTTCTGATATATATTTTATGGGTTTTCACATTGGGGCTGCGAGTGTACATTTTAGCATACAAGTACAAATACTTAATTTACAAGTTTTTCAATTTAAAATGTACAAGCTCTCAAGTTTTGCTACTGATTTGCCTTCATATTAGACCACATCATAGCACTGAAACTGCGCTTGTTAAAATTACAAACTACCTGCTTAAAGCACCAGATAAAGGTAACATCTCACTTCTAGGGTGCTTCTCATTTCTTATTTGTGCGTCCTCGCTTCCTTTCCTCGCTTCCTTTCCACGTGTCTTAACTCCACCTCTTCAGGATGCGAGAGAAGGAAGCAAGGAAAAGACGCAAGGACGGAAGAATCGAAGCAAGTGAAATTATATATCCTCGCTCTTTAGCGTCACTTCAAAGCGTCGTCAACTAATGATGACTGTACACCGCTGGATTTAGCTTGCACATCATGATTCTTGAACATAAGATATAATTATTTATATTTTAACCGTTTCTACCTCCACAAAATACCACATTTGTTCTTATTTTTTTTACCAGTTATTATTAATGAATTATTGTTGTTGTGATTTCACATACATTGTGTCTTGTACATGTAAACAATAATGATAATGATTATAATAATAATAATTAATAAACAGTGGCAAGAACACACATTTACAATAACTTTATGCTCAATAGTCTCATTTATGTGTGTTTGTATGTTCTGCCATGGTTAGCACTTGGAGCAGATGTGAAGTGGGAGGAGAATTTATATGTGCATCACGTTTAGGCAATAAAAAAATATTCTATGTGTTGCTGACGCTGAAAAGCTTATTCATGCATTTGTGACATCAAGACTTGGCTGTAACTGTAATGCAATACTTAGTGGTTGTCCTGCATCATCAATAAACAAACTACACTTATTTCAGAATGCAGCTGCCAGAGTTCTAACCAGGTCCAGAAAATATGATCACTGATGCCCATCCCGAGGTAGGGAGAGATTAAGCCAGGCCCAGATGAACGTCATATGCCCATCCCAAACTAGAGCCTACATATCCTGCTATCCTCCTGCGAGAGCCTGTGGACTGACTGACCATTCCAGCTTCAGTTTCAGGCAATTCCATCACCAACCAAGAGCACAGTGACCATCTAACCATCCCAGCTCCAGCTCAGGCAATTCCATCCTCAACCTAGAGCAAAGACTGACTACTTGTCACATTAATGCTAAATTTACAACACTTCGTATTTAATGCTAAATTTACATCACATGACACCAGTTTGAAGTAATAGCTCACTCTCACCAACTTCTTGCGGCATTACCAGGCTGCGACAATGAAGAGACAGTAGTCAATTTCAGATTTTTTTACAAATAAACTGGCAAAATAAAATGAGCAAACTACTCCAGCTTACACTGTGGCCTCAACAACAGACCCGGAGCATCCATCTCCAACACGGACTCCGACAAGCCCTGGCTAGCTGCTCTCCTCCGGCCTCAAGCCAAGCTAGCGACAGCCACTGTACAAGTGAGTGCTGCGGGGGATCTCACAAAACCAAATCAACCTCACGACCCTGCTGTGCTTATGAAGACCAAAAAGGTACAGGGGACTGGGTCTTCACAACGACTGAGATCAGTTCAATATCAGTGGTTCAAAGATTTAAACTGGCTGACATTGTGTGAAACGAGCGGGAAACTTTACTTGTTTTGTTGTTGGGTGTGTGTGTGTGCGTGTGGCTCTGCACATCAATCTGATATGAGTGATGACTTGTGATGATAATGACTATGATGTTGATTTAGATTCAGGGCAGCAAGATGAGTTGTGGTTGTGGACTGGACTGGATGTACTTTATGTGTTTGCTATAGTTTCATCTGTGTGTTTATGTGTAAATAGGCTTGGCCTGTTGTGTGTGAATGTTAGATTGGGATCAGAGGGGTTAATCTGAGGAAGCATGTGTGCGTGTTCATCATGTGTGTACTGTAGATATGACTGTGTGGTGTCGGAATGCGTTTGCGGGCCATGGCCGGTGCCCATAATGCCCATTGGATAATCCAGCCCTGGTTGTCTGATATCGATCACAAAATAAGACAAAATTAGACCTAAACAGTTTCAACAAATGAAATTTTCCTAAGATAACCACCCTTCATTACCTGATGAGATGTCTCAAACCCACCTATTACTGCACCTTTGACCATGAATTCTGTCTCACATTTATGTAAATTTGGACTGCTAGATGGTGCACTTTCGAAACAACCAGAAAAGGTGAAGCTAAATTACGTTATGTAAGAGAGTGGAATTATGGGACATGTCACAATCCAGAGGCATATATCGGCCAGTATTTTCATCTCCCTCCACTAGCTACCGGTTGAAGCCCGTGTCAGATTCAAGTCACTGATGTTTGTCTACAGGACTATCACTGGAACTGCACCAGCATACTTTCACACCCTCCCACACTCCTACACCCCATCAACAACCGTGTGTTCAGCAAACGAGCGGTGTCTTGTAAATCGCTTTCCCGCTCATTCTCCTTCACAACTCCTTCCAGGTGGAACATTCTTCCTTACTCGGTCCGGTCAACCACATCTCTCACAATCTTCAAAAAACTATTTAAAACTCATCTCTTTTAAGATGAGCAATTCCACTATCACTCCCTCCGAATCAGCCAGGAACCTCTGAGTCATATTTGAGGAACAACTGTCCTTCAATAATAACATTTCAAGGACAACGCTGTAAAATGTAAATGTGCATGAGTCCATCCGCCCGAGGGGGAGGAGGAGGGTCGGAAGAGCCGGGAGGGTCCACTGCCTGCCAGAGTCTGGAGCCTGCATCCGTCTGCCCAAGGGGGACAACCAGGGGACTGGGGGCCCGCTACTGCCTCTTTACCGGAAGAGCCACCACCAGCCGCCAGGGGGTGCATGGTCTAGCGCCCAGGGCCACCGTAAGGCACTGCGAAGGAGAGTACCCCGCCTTCCGGAGCTCCCTCACGGTCGACTGCCGGCCATACAAACATAACAAAACACAACATAAACTCTAGGCCTGGTCCTCTCTCACTGACGGTTCGGTCGCTCGTCCTCTTATGCTCCCGATCTCCTCCATGATACGAGACCGTGTGATAACGAGCGTCAGCTGTACGCTCTTGTTGTGCCTACCTCACTACAGTATGTTTACCAGCCACTGCTTACACAGATCGGCTTTGCTGGATTAAAACCTCAAATTCGGTTGAGTTTGTAAACATCTGTTCACAGTAATCATCAGAATATCTCTTCTCCTGTCTCTGAAAACAATTGGATTTTGAAATCATTTGGGAGACAATCCCAATCCGTTAATTTATATAAAAATGTATCTAAATTTGTTTAAATTGTGATTTGTCCTTTATTTATCGAATAATTATCGAACAATTCTATAATGATATTATCACAGTATCTATTGAAAGGACTATGTAGTTTATCCTTTTATGATACAGTATGTGAAGAACTAACACAATATTGATAATTGTGGTTTTTAATACCACGGTTAATTGGAACACTGTTATATACACACTGTTATAGTTGACACAACTATATGGCATGTATATTTTTGCACACATTTCTATTCATTATTCATATAATAAGCATATTCAATAAGTTAGTTTTAAAAATGTATCCAGAAAGATACCCATACAGTTATTTCTATTTTCTAAAATAAAATGCAGTAAGGTCATTCAAAGGCACACATGTTCCAGCTGAAGTAACACACGCTTAATCACAAGTTGATATGTATGACAGCTTCTTTGTAAAGAACTGCTTTGACCAAGACCTTTTGCTTAAGTTGATAACCGTGTAAGGGATGGTTAGTGTCAATGCTAAGTCAATTTCAGCGTTGCATAGCCTTCATTTGACACTTGGTTAGTAAATTCTGTAAATGTGACATGCCTTCAAGTGATATCTGTATGGAGTAATATAACACTTTATTGCGTCTGATGATTCACACTCTTTCTCCCATTCTCTCAATTACTCCCTCTGATAATTTAAAGCAGACATGCATCACTAACATTGTGATGAAATGAAAAGGAGGGTGCCTTTGAAAAATTAGCAAAGATAGCTTATCAACAGCGCTTTTCACAACAGCGCATTGCAACCAGCCACCTCTAAAATATGGAATCCAGAAACATTTAAGAGAAAAGTCTCATTAATCATGATGATTTTTTTAAAGGATTTTCAGCCTGAGCTTTTCAGCATGTTTTCCAAGTTATCTGATCCCTGGGCAGAATGTCAGTGGTTGATAAATCTGCTTCCAAAGAACACCCAAAGTTCCCAGGTCACTTGTTTTCCTGCAAACATGGTAGGTCATCTAAAAATACTGCAATGAGGTAATGTAATAATATTAAAACTTAATAATGATGTTAATTGCTTGTTGTCTGTTCTTTGTCATTGTAAGTCCATCAGTGCCAGTTTTGTACTTGTCAATTATGTTTAAACCTCTCAAAAGGCCACAAAGCAGAGCTGTCTGGTTCGCAAATGGTCTTGAGTACTTTGCAACAAAAAGGGTAAGAACACAGCGAAAGGGTAGACAACATTTTCTGACAAATTGTATTTGCATGCAACTGATTAATATGCAAGAAGACTCATACTTCTTGACTGCATGTGGCTGATTGGTAAGATTATGGCATTGTGGCAAGCCTATTTTAGGTTGAAAGACCACACTAGCAGTTTTCTATAAGCTGTATGGAGTCTACAGCAGTCTTGAACAAACAACAATATCAGCAAAATCCAGCACTGTGCTATAAGTCACATACAAACAGTCTCCCCAAAACAAACAGGCACACACACACACACACACACACACACACCTACATACACACACATACACAGTTTGTTGTGGGGTGTTTGACATCTGAAGATTGTGTTTGTTTAGGTTTGTCTCCACTAATTTTGTTTTTTATTGTTTGTTGTATCATCCATGGACACATAATACGTTTTGTGTAGATGTCCAAGGGGTTATTTATCTAGCTATTTTATATGCCGTATATTTGTTATCACAATAAGCCTTTAACATATTTGATAGTAGTTTACAATTGATGACTCAACTAAGCCTCATTCTAAAATAGTATGCCATCCAGATATTACATCTCAGGCATTTTCAGTGTTTTATCAAGATTTGTGCAACAAATGTAATTTTGTCTTACACACTTTATCTTTTTCATTATTCTTCTACATAATTGTGTAAAGAAATCTGTGGGGATTTAATTTGAGTTTCATTCTATCACGAATGCAGGTGATAGAGAACTGTACCAGATATAAAATACAATGTCAGCACAACATTTTTCAAGCATTCTCTCTGAGGGACAGTTTAAACAGACACATTAAAGGTTTAATATGTAACTATCAAGGTGTTTCCTAAGTTTTTGGATTAAAAAATCCATTAGTTTTAACTCGATTGCTAACACACAATTCATGATTCACCTTTTCCTCACAATTATAAACACATTTTCTCAGAACAATACACCAACTTGTACAGACCCCACCCAAAAAAACATCCTCAAATTGCAAAGTTTTAACCATGTTCTCATTCAGAAAAAACAAACACATGATATAATGAAATGAAGTGTCAAGATGTTAACTCAACTTGCACATATTTACCCATCAGTACACATTCAGTAGCAAAACGGATGACACACCAATCAGAATATCAGGTTAATATAAATCGGAGCACAAGTGATTGTGCATCCTAGAATCATCTACAGGGTGTTATACTACTTCTGTATCCAGTAACCTGTAGCACGTGTGCACCCTCAATTTTGTGATTGTCAAGTTTATATGTAGCATTTTTTACATGTTCTGTATTTGTGAAGAACGTTCGGCGTCTTGTAATGCCTTCTCAGAAGAGCATTAAATCGCTTTCCCACTCATTCTCCTTCACAACTCTTTTCTGGTGGAACATTCTTCCTAACGTGGTCCGGTCAACCACATCTCTCACAACCTTCAAAAAACGACTTAAAACCATCTCTTCTGTGAATACTTGACAGACAAATAAAAAAACCTCTCTCTTCTCTCAACAGCGAGTGGTCTAGCTTTTCTTGAAACTAGTAACTGTGTGATAGCACCTATCGTACTATTGCTCTTTTATAACATATCGCTTATTGCTCCCTGAACTTGTAAGACGTTTTGGATTAAAGCGTCTGGTAAATGACTAAATGTAAATGTAAATGTTTCTGATCACAATGTCAACGATTGCAGTTTCTTCCACATCAGTGAGGATCTTACCTCTCCCACCATTGGGAGGTAACCGTTGGGTCCTACAGTAAGCAGAAATGCATAAACAATTACACACAAGTAGGTTTGGAAATGATGCTCTTGCAGACAAGTGATACTACAACTTACCGGTTGGTTTGCTGGAAATTGATGCCACTGTTGAGCTTGGAAAATTTGGCTTTTCTTCAAGAAAGACCGTGATTTACATGATCAATAATAGTTGCCCTGATCTCATCTGAAACTACTGCTCTTGATCTTCCTCTTATTCTTCTTCCACCACACATAACATACCACTAATGGCATCCTCTTTCTACCACTTCTCTATGTCTGGCTTGGTCCATGTTTATGTTACAATGCAAATTATTCCTAGTTTCTCCTCTTTTTTATAGATGGTAGTGAAATTACATAAAGAAGAAACAACGTGTGTTGATCTTTAGGTACAATGGTAATCATCTGTGGTTGGTCCAACTGTTTTGATAGCATTTTATTTTTAGAATCAAAATATATTTCAAATATTATTGTAGAGATACAGAAACTTCTTACTCTTTTTTAATTGTTAAACTTTAATTCAAAACAATAACATTATACAAAACTGAATATGTAGATGTGTGCCAATTAGTATGTATACAGAGTTTTGGCAATTGTTGTGTCTAAATAATAAAATAATTCATGAAATTTGAAAGGAGTGGTCAATGAATGCATTTTGTGCCAAAGCAATGATAAATGATCCACAGTATAGCTCACACATACTACTGTTGTGCTCACTGTGTGAAGAGTTCTGGAAAATTCACCAACGTATGGAGATATGTGTCCTAGCCATTGTAAAAACTGTAATACATATATTGAACCATCTGTTTATATTTCACTATTCAATTTTCATATATACACAGTTTTACTTATGGTTAAAGATTTGAATTGCTTACATTTTTATTTATAAACAATAGTAAAAAGTCACATTTACCTTAATCAATTCCAAAAGTTTTGAGAAAATTTGTTTTTATGATCTCATAACAGACATGAAGACAGAAATATCCAGTCATTCTGCTCCAAGTCAACATTGTTGTCATGACACCAAGAGCAACAGCGTAATGTAGCACACAATACACCAGCCTATGAGTAATTTGTAAAAAGTACATTTTGAGTATTTAGTATTTTACATGCGACAGAAAACAAATGATGTTCTGCTGGTCTCAGGAGAACCTCATATCTCAATAATTATTTATCTGTTTTCTCATTTCCTCATAACACTTACCAAGTGTCTCAGAACAATGTTAACAGCAGCTAAGAGTCTGTCAGAAAGGCAGTTGGCAGTATTTACAGGAACTACAGAAGGAAGCAATCAAATGTAGAGGATTTGCCTGGATTGTTGTCATATCGCGGTAGCAGGAAGCTTCACAGTATATACTCATAAATACAGTAAAGGCTAGAATACATTATTCCAGTGAGAGAATGCATACTCACACAAGTACACACACTCACACAAAACATAATCATGTAGTCATAACATAATGGGGAGGCTAAGGGTTAGGTCGCATAGAGCAGAGCAGAGTATTTGCACTATGTAATAAACACTTGTGCTAATATTTGATCATCTAAAGACTATGTGCTTTAAAAATGTGACTCCACCCTATAAAAAGTTAACTGCTCCATGTGAACTGCAGATGTTATGAAGAACTTTATCCATTCACAATGCATTCTTTTATAAGTTAAAAGTCATTTTAGTGTGTTTTAGTATGCTTTTTATATGTGCTTTAGCATTATTGGGTACATCTCACAGGTATCTGACACACACACACACACACACACACACGTTATGTAAGGAAGGAGTAATATGATCAGCAACCTGGAAGATATCAGTTTGACAGAATGGAAAAGTACTAGATGCAGCGGTAACAGAATGTAAGTCCTGCTGAACCGTCAGAGTTTATCAGCTTAAATAATGGAAATGTATTAATTCTCAATTGACGAAAATAACCCAATGGAAAAGTTGACACTCTTGATTCTTAAAACCGTGCAATAGAATCTCACAGGAATTCATGACAATTTTACGATTGGTCAAATTCATAATTCGGTTTGATTTCATGCCTGTGGCATTATAGGTTTAGGGGTGGGGTTGGGTTAGTATTCAGAATTTCTCTAATAATTGCATTTTGTTGTATGATTAATATTGTACGAATTAGCTTACAACTATCTTGTAAAATAGTGAGAGAAAACCTGAAAGTTTTTCAGGCAAATTGATTATCTTTATCATTTGCATTCTGTATTCAACATCCGTTTGGCTAAAAAAGCAAAGGTTGCCAACCCAGCTGAATTAACATATCACTTACCAGCTAATCTAAATCTTTTCAATTTCACTTCATTCTTTTTCTAGATCAGTACAGAACAGTGTTATTTGTGCTTTAATTGCATGCTTCAGTAATGTTGCTCTCTTTCTCTATATATTGTTTTTGGAGGGGGGGCATAGTTAAATAAGCAGAGAGCTGCCACAGGGTGAAGCGTTAACAAGTCCACACATGCAATGCCGTACCGCAAACACACAAAGAACAGCAATGCACAGCTACTTTCATAAGATCGTAATGCCTCATAAGACAAGGCAGTTATGCGGTCAGTCCAGATATTATACAGCATTGTACAGCTGTGAAAGAATTGTCTCCATGAATAAACTGAATACCCTGTCACTGCTCAAGTGATGTAATAATCTTGTGATTTCAACCACATACATTGATTTCAGAGCAACAGCAGCCAATGCAACTGCTTTTTACATTCCTGATACAGATAGGACTCTCATATGTCCCTGTGTCAGTGCTACTGTTTATATAGCATTGGCAATGGGAGAATGAATGACAAAGAGTTAACCAGAGAGCAGAATAATTTGCAAACAAATAAACAACAGTTACTGAAACTAAACTTTCACTTTTAGATGTTGGATCGTGCCAGGTTGAAAAAAATAGAGGCATGCTGCTTGTTCTGGCCCTTTTCCAAATCTCACTGCAACAAACAAGTCTGTATCTATAAAGAAATTCAAGACTCATTTGAAGTTTATAAATGCTGTTTCTAATCCTTAACCTTATTATTTATAGTACAATAAACTATTATGTAATGGAGAACTAAGAAACGCGTAACTATATGTAACTATTTGTGTCGTTTACGCAAACAAAGGGCAATAAATTTATGAACGTCAACAATAAAAGTCAGATTATAACGTGCACCATAGGTTTCTTAGAAGTGCAGCTTCATTGTGAGAACTTTTTGAACCGATGTTTAAAGTCCTCAGATGGCTTTTCCTCAATGAACCTCTGGCTCCCACTAGCTCTGGAAAACCTGCAGGCATCAACATGACAATTTGACAGGCTTTCTTTTAGTGAGTAACTGTGTGTCATTCATCACGCCTTTAACAGCTACATTTAGAGCAATTGAAGACAATTAACTACTAACTATATATATTGGTGTTCTTTAAGTCTGTCCTATAAATCTTTAACAGTTAAGATGGTCAAATGACCACACTTTGTATGTTACACACGCATTACAAAAATACAAACATACACACGTGCACACGCATGGATGCACACACAATCACCGGCGCAAAACACGTACAAACAAACATTTTCTCTTGGGGTTGAATTAGTTTAGCTGTGTTGTTTTTTGTTTGCCCGAGGGAAAATACTTGCAACTGTCAAGACATGTTCTGCAAAAGCTTGTGTTAAAAGCACACATGGAAGTCAGAGATGACAGGCAATTTAAGCCATAATTTATTTTATGACTGTTCTCCGCAAAGCTATGAAAGCCTGGGATCTCAACAAGCTCCAAAAATTAAGCACAATGTAACCGCCTTTTTATTTGGAGAGAGAGGAGAGCTCTGCCAGTCTCTTACTGGTACAAGTCACACGGTCAGGAGTCACTCCCCCAGCCAGGAGCCTACCCCACCTTTTTTGTCTTTATCACGCACACACACGCTGTTTTTAAACCTCAAATATATTTTACACAAGAACGCAAAGGCAGATGCAAAAACTAGCGTAGAGGTCTAGAACTTTCTCCGCCACATTTAAAAAACGGAACAATGCGAGAAATACAGGTTGCATAGCAAGATGTGTCTGCTTTCAAGTACTTGTGTCTGGTATATTTCAGCCTTAGGAGACAACTCATCACCTTGGAATTATAAGGTTCTATCTGTGGTCGTAGTTTTGAGATATTGAGCTTTAAAGTGTTTGCATTTCATATAGCAAAAATGATATTAGGAACAAATCTCTTTTATACATGAAAAAGACAGAGACTCTTAATGTATTCCAAATGTACAATATCAACATTTTCTGAAATTTGTAAAAAGAAATTGGAACAGGTCAAACGCAGATACAACCTTTCTGAAAAATCACTTTCACTTTAAGGTTCGATCTGCGAAACATTCATTGAAGTAATACATTTTCAAGCAACACAACCAATTTACTTACGGGATAACTTTTGTTAAAACATGAAATGAGTGTATAATAATGTGTAAAAAGGGTACATTTACATGGTTTTTATGACACTTTTCTTGTTCAATTTAAGCATAAAAGGCTTTGCCAATTGTTGTATCGATGTTTTATCCGCAGAAGGTGGGACAGACCAAATTACTATTTAGAGAGCTTAGCTTGCTAGTGTTGTATCTATACATATACAAATTAATCTCCTAAACAAAACCTAAAACAAAACAAAAAAAACTGTCGTTTGAGCTGCTCTCGTTGACAAGAGAATAAAGCCTCAAGGTTTCTTTTAAGAAGATATTCACTCGTCATTGTGCTTCTGTTCACATGAAAACGAAAGCTGATCCTGATTGGTCCACTTGTGTGCATTCAAAGTGCTGATTGGCTCTTACAGATAGGACCTAACAGCATCACATTATAATTCGAATTTGTAAATAGATCCTTTTGTTTTCTTAAAAAAGTCCCAAAATGTACACATTTAAAAAATAAACATGGCATAATGTAAATAAGAAAAACAGAATAAGAATATCTGAATAACTCAATTTTGAGTAAAATGTCAGATAGAACCTTATAATTCTAAGGCGACAAACTGTCATAGGGAAAACAAACTGTATAGCAAAAGGTAGTGAGCAACAGACTATTACAGAAGCATATGAGAAACTACTTCCGAGAAAACTTCAGTCTTATGACTGGTTTCAGTTCTATAAGAAGAGCACTCATTCATGAAACAGACTTTCATCAATGCATTACTCATATGCCAACAGTAGAGTAACAGAGAGAGTTCTGAGTGATGTCTGTTTTGTGTTAGCGCTTTTGCACACTGTTCCTTCTGCTTATTTATGTTTATACCACACCTTCCACTGAATTACGTAAATCTCACACTTCTCAATGTAAATGTCTGTATTTTAAATACAGTCTGTACTGAACCTTATTGTCATGGCTTAAAAAGTTACAGGATGTATTGCGGGTAATGGATTGGTAGGAAGTGGTTGCGGGGGTGTTTTGCTTGATGCATGATGTATTTTGCCTATGAAATGATTTTACCCATCTAAAATTTACCATAAATCCATTTCTCATTTGTAGTTTAAAAATCTTTGTGTGGTTTCAACGCCTAAACACCCAGAAGATTTTGATGGACCTTTAGTGAGAGTCTTTCACAGGAAATGCATTTAACCCAAAGAGAGCACTCAATATTTAGTCAGCCTTACGTCACACTATTTCTTAGAAACAATGAGTTATTTTGAAATGCCATATTGCAGGCAAACTCAAAAACTTTTGTTTATGCATCGTCTGAATAACAATGAGGTGTCCCTTACAAAAATATGTTTTTTCATGTAGGCTATTCGTACTTCTTTAAAAATAAGGAAAAGAAAGCATATATTTTAGTCTACTTTTTATGTTCACCTGCGTTGGGTTGCGCTGCGTTGGGTGTAGACACAGAGTATATCTAGTTAGGCGCTGTGTTTGGACAGTTCTGTAAAACTATATTCTTGTTCAAGTTTAACAGATGGTACCCCCCCAAAAAACTGCATAACGTGGCTCCGGGAAATGGAAAGCTTGCCCCAGGGGCCCGTTTCAATAAGCCGGTTCCACCAACACCAAGTTAAGTTGAGTTAGTTGAATAAACTGAGTAGGCTTACCTTGAGTTAAGCACGTGCACCATGACTATGAAAAGCCATGATCAACGGAGCTCCAATATTATGGCAACGGCACCTAAATGGCTACAGAAAGCGCTCGAGAGCTTGGCACCCTTTCCTTATCCCTCTGCATACAGTGACTTTAGTGATGTGCTGAAAATGACTTAAGTTTGAATTAATAAACAGATAAATGTACCAATAAATTAATTAATTAATCAGTAAATGAATGAATGCAAAAAGCAGAAATAACAAAATTATCTTATTTTCTCACTCCCCATCAATGCTCTAGTGATAAGAGTAATATGTCATGATGTATAGGACACTTGTTAGGGTGTTTTGGGTAATAGTGGCTGCACGTCTAAATTGTTTCTGTATTACTTTTATCATTTCATATCTTTTGTGTGAAAATGTAAGTAAAAGAATATGCTCTGATGTATTACACGGCCACGATGGCTGATGTTATTGATGTAAGGGCAAGATATAAAGTATTTTGATATATCTTATTCACTGTAAAGAAAAATAGTACAGTTTTAAGAAAAATTTTAGGGGAAATAACAAAATTCCACTTCGGGTCCTAAATTCCCTCCCAAAAATAAATGTATGTTCACAATATAAAAGCACATAAGATTTTGATGGTCTCTGTGTGATCAAAATGTGTGCCATGTATGACTGTGTTAACATCTTTCTATACCACCAAGGTGAGCAATGCACCTGACACTCTGCAACTTTTCAAGACTTTTAACTCTCTTCTTTGCCCCTCCTCCCCCACCCACTTCATCTTTGACTGCAGAGGAATTCACTGACTGAAAAAAACATCAGCCATCAGCAAACAATTCTTAGCACCTCCGACCTCTGTACACACTGCCCTCATTTCAAACATTGAACTATCGCCCCGCTGACTGACACTGAAGTCACCAGACTTCTCTCCAGCCATCCCATCACCTGTCCCATTAACCCAATCCCCTACCATCTCCTCCAAGCCATATCCGGCCCACTCACAACATCGACAACTGCCTTTGAAAAATACTTATAGTGTATATAGTTGCCTAAATATATCTAAACTATCATTATATTTAATAGCATTTATAGTTTTAGAAACGTATAAATTCAATTGCACAATATTCCTGTTTTTTTATTTTAAACAAAAATGCAGATTTAAATCTTTTGAGCAAAAACCCATCCCAGTTCCAGAACACATTGGAAGTTTTAATGCTGGCATACAAAGAGTACAAGCCGATTATAATGAAAAAAAGTATTACGAATGCATCTGCAAAGAAAAGTGAGTTAAGAATAACCGACAGAGTAAATGCGTAAGTTATGAATATGATACCCTCTACCCGTTTATTTGAATGTCAAGTTGAACATTTTTAATTTTGAGTATGTTGTATAACTAGTAAAGCATTTACTTTTACCGCCATCAGTTTGTTTAGATTACAATAATAATATATTCACTAGTATTAGCCTTTTGTTTTATTAGGTGTAATTCTTCTGGAGCCAGAAGAACTGGCTGATCTCTCTCTTTGTGAGTTATCCAGTATTCTCCCCGTATCCTGTTCTCTGTGGTTTCTCTTCCTGAGTGGGTCCTGCTCTCTTCTCTGTGAGGTGGTCATCACTTCTGCAGGTCGAGCCTCTCCCTGCCGGTCACTATGCTGCCGGTGGTGCCTAACACCTGGATAGTGTGGACTTTGTTAAATGAACTTCTGTACCCCTGCAGTTGAGTCTCTCCCCTTTCCCAGCCATTACAGTTTGTTGTGTCTCGGTGCACTTGGATATTTTTACAGTGTTCTGCATGCAGGCTCTCAATTGGATGTTTTTCACATTTAGTAAAACCTTGATTTGGATTTGTCATCGGATCTGGATCTTTTCTTAATGGCAGTAATTTTTGGTTCATTTGTGTAAATATTAAACACCGTTGGGCTAAAATTGCAACCCTGTCTCACTCCACGCTCCAGGGAAAGATATCTAGTACGTTTTGTGCTGACTTTTATGCCGCACTTCCTTTCAGTGTTGAAGTCTAAGAGTGTTTATTAAACTACACTATAACTTTCCCAGGATACAACTCACAAGGCACAAATGCACCTATTGTTGTTAGTCAAATTTTACTCCGTTTTTAAAGATTGGCACTATCATGCCTTGATTCCAGATGTCATGTTAAATAGTTTTAAAATGGCCATTTGGAATTTACTTTTTTATGTTTTTTCTTTTCATTTAAAATCCTAAAGGTCCGGATGCTTTTTTGCTTTAGGCACATCATAGGAAACAAATGTTATGGTACAGTTTACAAAATTTTTAAATGTTGTTTTTAAATATGTCCTTTAATTGGGATTTTAGCTGAAGAATTATCTGTATTTCCATTCACGTCTTGTTTGATTTACGTAATAACTGCCCAGAGGTGCGTTGCAAAGATGGCCGCCGAGTGGCATGACTTCCCTAAACGGTCTTTGCACAGAAGACACCACTTCAACATGCTTCCTTCCTCTTCAGCTGCCTTACATTACAAAGTTTATTTCTTGTCAAAATATCTCCACAAACCCCTCAAAACAGATCATATCTTTCATATCTTTCACCTTCCAACAAGTAAAATCATAGCAACTATTTATTAAGCATTTTGTTGGTAATTTTTTATTTACAATTGTATGTAATATAACGTATAGTGTACATTAGCTTTTTATTGCCATATATGAAATTGGACAAAATGGTTTACCACAACCAGTAACCTAGGTTTACAGATGGTATTTCCTCTTGCAAAGATCAAGTACATTTGGAGAACTGATAGATGATTTATCGTGTAATTTACCAAAGACAAAGTTAAAATATGTGGACTATCTATAAATATCAGAATGATACAAAAACACAATCTGTTGCTAAAAGGAAGAGATTTATAGTATCACTGTCAAAGGCCATTCCACATGTGACCACTTCTAAAAAGCAACATCTCAGACTACATTTGGATATCTTTGTATGTTCTTTTTCTGGGAGTAAATTAGTTATTTTAATGCTATTAAAAACTAATGACCTACTTTCTAAGCATCCTCACTCAAAAAAAGATTTTTAAAGGTTAATACATAACACATATCTATTGGTTTCTCGTTCAAGCACAATTTCAATATGAAATAGTGACATAAATAGGCAACTCTTTTGACATAACTAGGTCCATTTTTATGACATGAATAATTTTAATTGACTAACTGAAATTATACAACGGATTGAGTTCCCAGCATGCTTTGCTCTTAAACCTGGATTTAGATTTGAAATGGTTAAAGTGCTATTGTATTTAAGGTTTTGTGCAGATAAGGAGACTTGTTAGGGTTAACTGTTCTGTAATATTAAAATTCAGAAGATTTTCTGTTGTCTGTGATTTTTGGGGGTGTTACCTTAGTGGTGAAGACTAAAGGTTTTAATAGGAACTACCACGTTTATGCCATTTTTGCATTTATCCAGCTTTACTCAGTGAGTAAATGCTCTGCAAGTGCAGTAAGTATACCCTCTGGTGCTCTCTGCTAAACCCACATAGTACATGTGGTTAAAATAAATATGTTTATTTTAACAATAGTGTCACACTGAAGCGTTCACATTTAGTTGACTTAACACAAATTAATTACATTAATCTGAAATTAAGTTGATGTACTTAAGGTTTACTTGTCTGTACGATTCCCCAAATTTAAGCTCAAATAAACCAATTCAATTGTGTGGAAGTGGGTGTCATAATAAAATTCTGTTAAATCAAACAATACATTTTTTGGAGTGTCTGAAGTGGTGTTAATGTTTGACCACTGATCAATGAACTTTTAACCTAAAGGCCATATTATCTGTTGATGTTTATAACTGATGCAATGTTTCTCAATCTTAGCAGGAGGCTCTGACACTTCACATTTTAGATGTCTTACAAAACCGACAATTAAGATCATGAAGCACTTTAAGGGAAATAATAAAATGTGCAGTGCTGGGCCAGTAAGAGCAAGAAGTAGAAACACTTGAATAATGCTTAGAATGTCTTTCTTAATTAAAGAAATCTTGAATTACTGAGTTGCAAAATCCCTCATGGTTGTTAATGTGGCAAGATAATTAACTGATAAATGTTGATGACGTATGTAACGAGATTCAATAAGAGAAAGGAAGGAAAGAGACAAGAACCGGCAAACATTTAAACATCTTTAATTAATAAATGTAAACGTATATAGACAGCCGGCAACTCCCTCACGGGCGACTGCCCGGCAACACACACAAACCATAGCTACAAGCCAGGCCTGGTCCTCTCTCACTAACGGTCCGGTCGCTCGTCCTCTTATGCTTACGATCTCCTCCTCGAATTCCGGCTCTCGTCCCGCCCACCTCACTACAACGTACATGACGGGAAGACAAAAGTCAGAGAATGTAGGCAAAGTAGACCAGCTTTTGGGAGACGTGTTTTACACCCTTCTTACATTACCAAAGAAAAGCTTGGACAACATTTATTTTATTCTCAATTCTATGGTATTCTGTTAACAATACTTGACTTTTTTATTAAAGCTATACATCATTAAATGGCTGGGATGAAAAACAGACAATCCATCACCACAAAGTTGGCTTTCACAAATCTCTTTAATATATTTTTAAAGACACTGACTCATTCTTGCATACTCTTGGGAAATCCCTGAAAAACTTCCAGAGCCAAGTTTTTCCACATTCATGTAATTGCTTATTTTAGTTTAAATATATTTTGATAACTGCTTATTGACTTTGGTCACAGAAGCATTAAAAATCGTATATAACCAATTAGTCAGCGGAACTTGAAGCGGAGACAATCAACGAGAGTTGTAGCTGCAGACCGTTAGGTTTCACCAAGATTTGTTGTATCAGTGGACTGAATGGGAATTTACGCCAATTAAGTTATGTGTGATAGAGAGTCATTGAATGGCTTAAACAATAATTACATACAGCATCGATACCTCCTCCATCTTCTTGAGCTTGTGACTGAAACTTGAATCCAATATTTAGACAAAGATTCCTGTAAGAATTACCGCAGTCGAGCCTTTGACACCCCACCCTATTCCACAGATATTATGAGATATATGCAAGCTGCAGTTTATGGTGGCTGACACAGAGCTACAAAGTCGTCAGGTTTCCGCTTCATTGCTGAAGAAGCAGGTTGTCCGTTTAGGGCTACTGTAAAAACAACATGGCAAATTCCGTGTTAGGGGACCCACGGTGTATGAAGGTAGAAATAGCTCATTCTAAGGTAATAAAAACATAAGGCGTTATTATGTAAGGTCTTAATACACATATAGTTATGTATATTACATTTACATTTAGCAGACGCTTTTATCCAAAGCGACTTACAAAGAGTTCAGGGAGCAATAAGCGGTATGTCACACAGGAGCAATAATACAATTGATGCTAATACAAAGTTACAAGTTTCAACAAAAGCTAGACCACTAACTGTTGAGAGAAAGAGAGAGTTTTTTGAAGGTTGTGAGAGATGTGGTTGACCGGACCGCATTGGGAAGAATGTTCCACCAGGAAGGAGTTGTGAAGGAGAATGAGCGGGAAAGTAATTTGCTGCCCTTATGAGGAGGCAATACAAGACGCTGCTCGTTTGCTGAACGCAGGTTCTTGATGGGGTGTAAGAGTGTAAGTGGGTGTGAAAGTATGCCGGTGCAGATCCAGTTATAGTTTTGTAGGCAAACATCAGTGCTGCTGCTTTTTGAACCAGCTGAAGTGGTTTGATAGCCTTTGCAGGAAGACCAGCAAGGAGAGCATTGCAGTAGTCCAACCTTGAGATTACCAGGGCCTGGACAAGGAATTGTGCCGCATGCTCAGTGAGATGGACAGCTGTTCATCAAATATGACTCAGAGGTTCCGTGCTGTTTTGTAAGGAGTGATATGGCCAAGTTGGATGGTGAGATCATGTTGCACCCTGGGGTGTGCCAGAAACAGTAGTTTTGTCTTGACCGGTTTCAGGTGATGCCCTTTCATACAAGCTGAGATGTCTTCTAGGCAGGCTGTTAAAATAAAATATCAATGCAACTGAAAAAAATGTCTAACTCAAACTTAACACAAAATATTTTGATTATATCTATTTCTGTCATTAAATTCTACTGGGTTATACAATCTGAACATTGTAATAGAAACTTTGTATTAATGAAGTTTCTCTTGATTGCCTTCTTTAGATGAAACGCGTGTTGTATTCCGCAGCTGTAAGTCGCTCTCGATCAGTAACTTTGGCTGTGCTATGATCTTGTCACCCTTAAAAAATATTTGATTTTGCACATTTGCATTGTTGAGCAATAGCGGATGGCTTAATTTGTGTGTGATGTGTGCAATTATGCTTACGTAACTAAACTAAACAAACATATCAGGGGTATCTTCTCATCTCCTTTTACTGCTCTCCTCCAGAGTTTAAAATGAAGCATTAAAAATAGATGCTTGCAAAGTTAGTAGTTTAAAAGTAGTAGCTGGAATGTTAATTGTTTTTGGATGGAAAGAATGGTCTTTAAAACTGTTGTTGTAGTCACAACACTAACAGGCGAAGCTAATTTGAACATCAAACTGAAAACATAAGGTTGGTTTCACACTTACTTTGCATCATGATCCAGGCCTGCTGATTGAGTCAAGATATGTCTGGCTGTCTGGAGCACAGGAAGATTTCCCAGTGGGCCGCTGCTCAATGTGGGACAGTATTCTGACAATTTAACACTTGCTACTCTATCAAATGCAAAACAGGACTAACCCCTCCCCCAACCCATACACCTAAGTTACCCCTCCACCTCCCACTACCCAATCACAACACAACACAAAACACCGGCCCACTGTAAGGATATAAAGAAATAATTGAAATAATTTATCATATTTTCATTTGCTCACTTGTTAAAGTCGTGATTTCTGTGCCCCTAGCCACAGTGGTAACAGCGCTCTCCAATGTCAAAAGGTTGGCCAATCAAACAGGGTTTAGAGAATTCTAGCCAATGAAATGACAGAGGCCAGGCAGGACTTAAACAATCAAACTGAAGAAGACAGACGTTTCAGCCAATTAAATTGAAGACTGGAAGACAGAAGTTCGGTAGGCGTGCTCTAACAGAAACCAAGCGCGACTGTGAAGTAGAGAGATATGGGAAGTCAAACATAACAAAGCCAACTGTTTAACAATGAAAATTAAAAACAGTAAGCTTTTAGAGATGCAAACTACCTAACTTTTGTGAACTTATGCGGCTTGTCACATAACATAAGATGTTTAATGTGCATTTGACTTAACATGTCTAAAAACAATGGACAGCATACCGTTTATAGCAGCGGTTCTTAATCCTGGATCTCACGACCCCCCGCTCTGCATATTTTGTTATATTTCATATTTTAAATCATGCATGTTAAACAGAGACAGAGAGAGACGCAAAATATGCAGAGCCGGGGGTCACAATGACCAGGATTAAGAATTGCTGGTTGATACCAATTCAAGCCGTAAAAAAAGACTGTCTAAGTTATATGGTGGACTTAATTAACATGGAAGAATTCGAATAGATTGCAGAACTATTATCACAAGTAATGAATTGACTATTTTTGGTCAAATTTCCATTTAATGTACACTTCTATAATGCTTATTGAAGCTACTAAGATATCAAGCCCAAGGCATGAATGTTTCTCTCCTCTCTTGCCGGTTTATAATTCTAAATGCTCACTTTTCTTTAGCGTTGTATGTTGATATTGGACTTGATGAAGTAAAACAAGAGTTTTAGCAAAGTCTAGTCTCACCTTTATGGCAACACTTAAATAAATTATTTCGTCTTGGAAATTACTCATAAGTAGGAAGTCAAACAATTAAAACTTGAATCTTTGACTCATATGTGTTCCATGTCATGTTCATTAAAGTGTCATTTACAAACAGTTGAAATACTTTAACCTACATTACACTGACATGTTTAGGCAGGCTTTTATGTAATGCTGAGGTTTGGCCTTTTCTGTTTAACATTTGTTGTTTCATTGGCTTTGCAATGTGTCTTTAAAAGCTCCTTAGAAACATTTGCTTCTAAATTGTGGTGTTACAGAATGATTTATGCATCAAGAAGCTGGTGTATTATGCTGACAGCCTGGTGTTGTGTGCAAGGCCATTTTTTAATCTCAGTTTAAACTGTGAACCTTGTAACACCTTCAGGTCATACGCTTCCTTTTACGCATTTAACCATCACAGAAACTAGAAAAAGATATGTTCTCAGAAACGTTAACCACAAAAGAAACCACTCTCTCTGTCCTATAATGAGGGTTGATGTTTGGTGCATTTTGTGCACGTATGGTTTGACTAACATTGCATCTGCTGCAGCTTCAGACATCAGACGTCAGTAAGACAACACACGCCACAAGAACAAAACAAACAAATCCAAACCCAGAGCTGAATGACGTTTGAAAAGAAGCTGTGCAAAACTAAGTGAGTCATTGTGTTTGTCTTTATAAAACATAACAGAACTGCCCAGGTCATATGCCTTGAATTTGTAAACATGTTGGCAGTGCCTTAATAGAGACACACACACAGAGAAAGAGAGAGAGCTGATTTCATGTGGTATTAGTATTTTTGTGCAACATGTGCATACATCTCATCGGCAATGAAAAAAGAGGTTTCCATGACAGATAAAAGGGATAGCAGCTGTTTATTCAGCTCCGACAAATCCTAAACATGCACATTTAAATGTTATACATAAATAACATTACATTACTTAGATTTAGGGCCAGAACTCGGTGAAGCCAGCCTAGCCTTCATTTTTTTTAAGTAAACACGTTGACGTCCCTGAAAAGTGTCCCACTCCATCATATACAGAAATGTTATGTTTTTTAATTACATTTCTCTAAAAATCTGGCATTCACTTTATCACTGCCAAGTACATTTTGTAAGTAGTAAGTTTTATGTTTACTGGAGATTTTTACTTGATCCCTATCAAAAGAGGGCAACGAGTGAACAGTAGGCTACGTAGATAAAGATTTGCAGATATTCATGTTGAAGGATAAATATGTCACTGACAGCGGGGTGTCAAACTGCGTAGTACAGCTCGGGGCGGAGTTTACAGAAAGCTCTCAAGGATAAACTTGTGTGTCAGTTTAGTGAGACTGACGGCAACGGCGCAGCGCACATCTCACAGAAACAGAGGGCTGAACTGAACTTGTAGACTTGTGAAAGTCTCTGGCGAGTACAAATGTATCTTAAACGTTCTGGAGTATTTCGTGGACAGTATGATTTGTGGAATATTTGACATCGCAAAGTGAACGCGCGCATTTGGAGAAGTCATCATGCGCCTGAGGCGCGCGTAAAGATACCTTACTGATAGTTTTATCAGCCTGCATGTAGGTAAAAATTCAGCGAGGATGAACGGCACGAATATTACGAATCACGGCGGGGGAACTCGGGACCCTACCATTCCGATTATAATGTTTATTTTCGGAGTTGTAGGCAACGTGATAGCCATTGTTGTGCTTCAGAAGTCGCGGAAGGAGCAAAAGGAGACCACCTTTTACACCCTGGTGTGTGGACTTGCTGTAACTGACCTATTGGGCACGCTGCTGGCGAGCCCCGTAACCATTGCCACCTATGTGAAGGGTCAGTGGCCCGGTGGGGAAGCTCTGTGCCACTATTCCGGATTTATTTTACTCCTTTTCTCATTGGCAGGACTTAGTATTATTTGTGCCATGTCTATTGAGAGATACCTCGCCATCAACCACGCGTATTTCTACAGTCGTTACGTGGACCAGCGGGTGGCGGGCTTGACACTCATGGGGATCTATGTGTCCAATGCGCTTTTCTGCGCTCTTCCCAGTATGGGATTGGGAAAAGTGGTGAAGCAGGTTCCAGGAACGTGGTGTTTCATTGACTTGCGGAGCAATGCCAGCACGGATGCTACTTTCTCTTACATGTATGCTGGCTTTAGCTCGCTTCTAATTCTGGCCACCGTGATCTGTAACGTGCTGGTGTGCGCGGCTCTGATCTTGATGCACAAGCGCTTCGTGCGCAGGACCTCGCTCGGCACTGGCCAGGCGCGCATCGCGGAGATCAGGCGCAGGCGCAGTTTCACTCGTTTTGCGGGAGCAGAGATCCAGATGGTCATTGTTCTCATAGCCACCTCTATAGTCATACTCATTTGCTCCATTCCATTAGTGGTAAGTGTGTTTTGGTTGCTCTTTGTATATGTTTGGGAAGTGCAGCGTATTTCGTTTCAGAGAAGTTGCACAACGTGTTGTGGGGCGCAGGGTGTAGAGAAAGACCCTAATTTGTTTAAAAAATGACAATTAAACAAAAGTCATTAAAATTATATTTTTTTAGATTTTAAATTAAATTTATTACAAACTGTTCATCTGAGCAAGTAAAACAACACGATAGATATTATTGAAGCTTGTGTCATGGCATGTTTTTTCAACAATGTGGCTCTGATCCAAAACGTGTTGCTTCTGTTTGAGGTCAATTTGACCTTAACCGAAACAAAATGTGGAAATAATATAGTAACACAAACCAAAGTATACTGGCACAGTGCTTATGCTCACATTTACTACTGTAACTATTTTATACTAGAAAAATATAACTATAAAGAGCAGTGTTTTGTTCTAAATGTTTTTTCTTTAAATTCAACACAAATATATGTAAAGGAAATCTAAATTCTGACTTGTCAGCTCAAATAATTGCGGAGTAGCCTAATGTAGTTATTTATAAACACAAAATCAGATTTGTTTGTACTTGGTTACTTGATGTAGAACTTATGACTTTTTCTGTTTTGGCCTAAACATCTTGAAAGGGAATTTTTGGGTGGAGCATCCCTTTAAAAAAGTTAAAAACAGGCCGTATATATTGTAAATAACTACATTAATAATACATTTGTAATGTTTTGATGAGAGATTATTATTACTTTTACCTTCCTCTGTTGAAGTCCACTGTGTACGGTTGGGTTTTTGTGTGGCAGTTTGTAAACGTGTGTGAAATAAATGCATGATAAATAGATATACTGATGACATTGCATATCTTCTTTTCTATTTAGGTGCAAGTGTTTGTAAACCAGTTGTACCATGAACCAGTACAGAAAGCGGTAGAGAAAAACCTCAAGGCTATCAGAATAGCTTCTGTAAACCCCATTCTTGACCCCTGGATCTATATCCTCCTGAGGAAGACGGTCATGCTGAAGCTGCTGGAAAAGATCAAGTGCCTCTTCTGCCGTATCGGCGGGCGAAGTCATGGGCGGAGCCACGCAGACTTCCACTGTAGTAACGGAGGGCGCAACTCTTCGATGGCTTCTCGTGATTTTCCGTCGATGGTAATGCCAGAGCTGCCGGAGATGATCTGCACGTCACAGACGTTTCTGTATTGCATGGAGGAGGGGCAGGGGATGAGCTGCTGTGGTCATTCTGTGCAGATTGGGAGTTGTTCGACTCCCACTGAGCAGACGCTTCTGTGTAAATCTATGGCATCGGATCTCTGTAGTGGACACAGTTCGAGCCGGACAGATGGGAGGAAACAGAGCACAGACTCAAACTTACACACACATTCTAAGACAGATGAAGCCCAGAATTCCAAACACCAACCACTGCAGGTCACCTTTACAGACGAGAACCTGAATTTACAAGAAAGATGCATATGAAAGATTTGAGAATAAGCAAGCCAGGCATTTGAAGAGGGACGTAAACCGGACGAACTTTTATGATATTTATGAAGAGCAACTTACAAGTAATCGATTAAATTGAAAACTGGACATTGCAGAGAAATACACCAAAGCACTAAACTACAGACAAACCATGTAGTACTCTAAAACAAACGTCTACTAAATGCCAAAACAAAAGTGGGTCAAAAAGAAATGTTGGTAAGTTTTTAATGTTAAAGATTATGGAGTTGAGCAACAGGATATGCTGACTACACAGTCTAGGATGACAAATCTACAAGAAGTGTTTTTGTTATCATTGATAGTTTTTGTTAAAAAAATTATAAATTACTGTATGAATCTCTGCAGGAAAGACGATTTTAGCTTTTTAAAAATGAAGAGATGACCCAGCGAGGGGGTATTTTTCTGTTCACAAATTTCATACCACATGTGATTGTGATGGATAACCTTGTGGGTTGCTCTTGTGAGCAAATATGTCCAACGCTGCTTCAAGTTCCCTTTTGCAGACATTCTGGTGAGATCTTGATTGGGTCATAAGTAAAAAAACAATCCAGAGTGCTGTGTTAGCTTTTCTCATCCTTATATTAAGGTGGCAAGAATACACTTATGATTTCAATTGATGCATAAACAACTGTCCACTATTTGAAACGTGCACTTGCGTACTTAACTGTAGCTAGACGTTACTGAACATTCTTCCTATTTTCCATATTCGGTGAATAGCCAACCAATGTCCATGGGTATTGGCAATGCAACACATTTTATTGTAACCCAGAAACACAACATACGATTAAAGAGCACATAACAATACACATCTTATTTTCTACAGACATTTCCGTTTTGATTTATTTGTTGAATGTATACTGAGGAGGTAAAATGATAAAGCTTTTAGGACGTAGAACGTCTTTAATGAGGGCATACGTGTTGCACTTTTAAATCCTTGCAAACTGAGAAATCAATTTCTGTCAAAAATGCTTTTTGTGATGTTGGTCAGTTAGTGGTCAACAAGGTGCATTTGTGGAGTTAATCTGTACATATTTGTGATGTTAAAATGTGAACCTGTCTCATTGAAATGGCTTAATGTATTGCAGTATTTCTTGACAGTCTGTTAACCTCTTTCTTCTCTGTGAGAAGGTCAAACCTGACATAGTTTTATTCATGTCAAAGCTATTATATGGCAAGTATCTCTTTCGTTCGCATGTTGTAGATTTAAACTGTAATTATAAAGCACCACCCTCTGTTGCATGTATGTAAATTACCCAAAATATATGATTCCCTTTTTCTCCAGAAAGAGCAACACATAAATTTAAAATCTTGTGCTTTTCACCCTTGATGTGAATGAACCCTATGAAATGTGCAATGGTCAGTTATTCAATACTACAATAAAGTCTGTCACTGATTTGAAGTGTAACAGATAAATGAAAGCATCCGTTTTCTCATTCATAATTGAAGCTGGTTAAATAATTGAAATAATTAAAAGCACCATAAACATCTTAGTCCCATTGCCTTGCTCCTGTAGAGTAATGCAAAACATTTGGTCATGGTGAGGGTAGGACTGCTCCAGTTAGTAATTATTGACTTTTTAGGAAATCAGAAGGTAAGTGATTCATCTGTTGAGTCGAAAATACAGATGATCAGCAATAATACAGTGACTAGTACTGCTACTTCTACGGTTGGGAAAAATGTCAAATATATAGTCACATTTAGAGTTTCTATGCCATCAGTGCTCATGTTCAATATGTCAAAAGTTGCCAATTTCTATTTTATGCATTATGATTCACAAGCATGTGACATAAACAGGTCATGTGTTTGTGCATTAGCAGTCAGTTAGAACACATTGTTCACATAAAATGAAAAATTCTGCACTATGGGTTAATTTTAACCCAGTTTTGGATCGAAAAATGACAAACCATCCATTGGGTTGAATTAACCAAAATGGTTTAATTTGATCCAACAATGGGTTAAAACAACACAGCGGGTAAATTCATTACCCAACGGTTAGGTTTGTCCCTTTTTGACCCAGTTCCCATAAAACATTTTCCTGAATCTGCAGTGTAAGCAAAAGAGAAATTCAGATTCAACTCTCGACTCTCCAGTTTGTGTAGTAACAACTACTGCAAATATATATAGTGATTTACTAGGGAATCATTATGTGAGGCAAACCAGACCAGAGCATATGATCTTTACACAATGACCAATGTGCAGGGACAGATCCGGAGACATTCATAGACTGTAGACATCCCATAATCCCATTAGATTAAAGATGGAAAATCAGTTAAACTCTTCACTGCATTATTCTCAGCATGAATCATTTATTTGTACATTTGCTATGACGTACATTCTGACACCTGTCCTGTACTACAGATTTAAATAAATGTGATCTGGGAAATGTGAACCGATTTGCAGATTTATTTGTGATGCGTCACCGCCAGCCAGACGTTAGCATACACATTTATTTAAATAAAGAAACGATTAGCGAATGATTAGCGGAAGACAGAAGGATGCTGCAGCTTCCGTCAGGTCCCACAGGTGCCAAATAAAAACCATTATGTACATAAATTCCTTGGTTGGCAGCAAATGGACATAATTGGACAGCATAAACGCAAATATAAATGACAGTGGACGTTTGCATACATAGTTGCAAATGCAAATCATAAAAACACATTTTGGGCTTGTTACCATGTTAACTGAAATAAAGAAATTAAAGATCTTGTGATAGAACACAACACAAATATGGGAAAGCAGCTTATTTAAACAAAGATCTTAGTCAATAAATAAACTAAATAATCAATTACAGAAATTAATTTGAAGTGATTGGTCGGAATATGCCTTTGAGTCTCAACAAATATAACTGAATAGTGATTGAAACAAAAACAAAAATTATACATACAAATTATATGAATAAAACTATAATACCAAACCATTATGAATTATTATTTATTACACTCATTGAATTATCTCACCTTGCTACACATTGGTTTTAAATGACATGAGGGTGAATAAAGGATGAAACCATTTAACCAAAGTGTTTAACCCATGACACCAACAAAAACATTATAGCTTGGTAATTGCACTAACTAATCCACCTGTCAGCAGATAATGTTGTGTGTGTGTGTGTGTGTGTGTGCATTAAACATCAGAGTTTAACACTGCTTTAATGGTGCTCCTAGGTGGGGACTCTCATAAAATGGGACTAGAGTTAGAGTTAATGGCGAAAGAAACTGAAACGGTTTTGCTATTTTGGGAATCTAAACTGCACTTTAAAAACAAATGCATCAGTAAAATGAAGGAATTCATTCTCTGTTGTGAAAACGGTCCAGACAGGAAACATTTCAGCTGTTGAAAGAGCATCTGGTATGGTCTCTATTCACTATACAAACTCACTCACATTATACACATGAAATCCACTCAGAGTCAAAGCAACATCGTAAATATGTAGCACATTAAACCATATACATAGAGAAAATACCAAAAACAACCTCTATTCCTTCTTTAGAGAGCTCTTGCCTTGACTAAATCGTTCACTGAGGATGAAGCTGGTATGCTGTCATCCTCCACAGCCACCTCTTTCACCGCCCCATGTGTGTCCACAATAACTGCTGTTTTCTTTAAGTCCTCATATTTTTTCTGTTTCTCAGCCATGGCTGTGCAGGCGTCAATCACTTCATCGCTCTCAAAATCATAATCGCTCTTCAGTTCGGGTGCTTCCACAACAAGCCTTCGAGCTTCCTCTTGCTGATTTTCTCTTTCACTGAGAACTTTTTTTTGCTGCCGGAGCTTTAGGGCCCAGTCTAAGTCCTCCTCCCATAGGGGGCGCTCAAATGGATGCAGGTGCAATGCCACTTGGAAGGATCGTATTGCCTGGAACAGATGAAAGTAATAGGGAAAGTTCACCCAAAAAGGTACATTGTCTGATCATTTACTCTTAATAAGCCGTTATAAAGCTTTATAAAGTGGTTAAGGGCTCCAGACTGCGACGAGTCAGCGCATTTTCTACAAGTACTAGCGCATGTGCGACCTGCAAATTTGGAATTTCTTCTAGTTATTTAATGGGGAAAGACGAGTGGAAAGCGACCTCACCACCTGTGTGTTTGTCAACTGCGGCGCCAGTGCACAGGTCACTCACGTGTCACTGATATTTCCTGCAGATGCGCACAATCGTCATTGTGAAGTTTACACACACACGCAAAGCAATCGCTTTACGAATCGATGTTTGCTGTTGTGGATTTCTTAAGCTTTGATATACGAGACATTTAAAACTAAACTGCTCTTGTTCAGTTTTATTTGACATTATATCCAAAGCGACTTACAAAGAATTCAGGGAGCAATAAGCGATATGTCACAACTACAAGCGAATGCTCTTGTGAAGTTTTATTTGACGTTATATTTACTTGTGTTGTGAACATCTTTCATTTTGCTTTAATGTGTCACACTGTAAACAATTAAATATATACTTTGACAAGCACACTTGCAAAACTGTTGGTTCAAATGAATTCAGATCTCTCAATCTCTCTCTATTTGATTCTGATTGGTCAATAGCTTTGTTTTATTTACGGCATCACTGTGCAGTACCCTAAGCAACGATTAGAACTTCGTAACATTAGCATTCTGTTGCTGTTCACAGTCGGTCAGGGATTATATTTTGGAGCGGAATGAAGGCTTTTACTAAATGAAAGTTGTACTGATCATTTTTTTGGGCTTTAAAATTGATATTGTGTGAGATCTGTTTTATAAAAGCAATAAAGTACTCGAGGCTAATTCTGTATTGGGAATAAGTGATGGCTAACTTCTTTTCTCCTAACCCCATTCACTATCGTCATCTGCAACAAAAGATGCATGCAATGTAAATAAATGGTGATCGAGACTGCTGGTCTCTATTAATCTGAATTCTGTTCCACAAAAATATCAAGGGTTTGGAAAATAAATTGGGGGGTGAACCATATCTTTAACCATGCACATGCATAGGTAAGACTAGATGCATGTACAGTTTAACTCAGTGCATTTTTGAATACACGGTCACATAAATCGAAAAAGTAAAATATCCTTCATTTGATTTAAAAAGCCAGTCATGACATTCATCTTCTATTCTTCAGGAGAGCTTCTATTCTCCTGATTTCTGAATGCCACTCCCATTTAGCAAAATGTTCAGGCCTTTGAAGATACATCATAGCTAAGGCATATGAATGGCCCTTGTTACCATCAAAATGGGGTGTAATAGATCAGAGTCTGGACCATGATGTATATTACCAAGGTACTATCAGAAGATTACATGGTTTTCTATTCCACCATCAAATTTGACCGGATTTCCGGGAGACGTGCGTTCTTTAATGGTCTGCCTGGAAACAACATGAAGCCGTATGATCGATGATGTAAGCTTTCATGTTTACATCAGTTGCTATAAGAATTTATCACGATTGACTAAACACTTACTTCTTAAAAGTATGCGAAAATCACTGCATAAAATTATAATCGTTTTTGCTGTTAACTTTTGACACATTTGTGAATGTCTGTTACCACGGGGACATTTCCATGCCGCTAAACATAATGCGGACACAAAACGAAATGTGGTTGGTTTCTTTACCTGTCAGTCATAAGGCTTGTTGGGCGGGCCTTGGCCCAAAGTTCCCAGACCTTCAATATAAAGCTACGGGAGACTGTGTGGAAACGGACTTCAACTATCTAATACAGCACTGATCAGCAAACCATAGCATTAACAAGCGATATCCGTACATTACTGTAATACACACAGTATGCATTATTTTAGAAATGCATACAGATGCACTCCTCACATAACCTAGGATGCATGATGGTCAGATTTCTTTAATATTTTTAAAATAAAAATAAATATTTTATATTAAAGGGTTTGTGTGTGCAAGCAGCATTAGAGGTGGTTAACTGTCTCCGCCTTTCTGAAACACCTTGATTTGCTCATTAGCTCATCGTTGTGAAAAGCGCTGTGTGCTCTGATTAGTCATCTACCCAGTGTGTTGTGATTGGCCGAATACCTTAAACATGTGGCGGAAATGTAACACCCTTGCCATATTCGGAACATCTGCCTTCAAAGCATATTGACAGCTGACAATGTCACCGTTGCCGTGTGAGCTCAAGCCCGAATATGATCCAGAAAATGCATTTCCAAACGGATTAACAAACTTTGCCAGCAGAGCTGAAAGATCGGTGAGGTTTAACAATTAGCTAACTATTGCGAACTTCTTGAGCAGCCTTTGAAGCTGTCTCGACGCAACGCAACAATGTCAATTAAAACATATTATAAACGAGGCATATGTTGCATCCAGCAGGGACATAGTTACTGAATATAATGACTTATATAGACTTTTTTCATGTAGCATCACACTGCAGGGGAAAACAGCCAGAGGATACTAAGCTGAATCCAGCTCCTGATGGATTCAGCCTCGTAGGTATAAAACCATTTCTGCATTTGTGATGGTAGGACCGACAAAAAGCTTACTTATGAATAGTCAGTTGCAAATTCTTTAATAATGAAAACGTACTTACATGCTGTGAATGAGAAGCGGCAGACTGTCCTTAGAAAATTGGATTTGCCCCTACTTTTAGAACATTTACATTTATGCATTTGGCAGACGTTTTTATCCAAAGTGACTTGCATTGCATTATACTAGACACTTGTTTCTGAGTATGCGCAATCCCTGGAACTGATCCCATGACCTTGGCGTTGCCGACACTCCAACCACTGAGCTACAGGAAAGCTACTGAAACATCCTTTATTTAACATATCTTTTGCTTTAAGACATTAATGTTTGCAATTTTACGTGTCTAATTTATGCATGAACAGCTTGTAACACACCAAAGATATAGGAAAACACGAAATCCATTATATGACTTTAAGTTCCTGCTGTGAATCAGTCACCCAGGTCATGTTACCCAGGGGATGAGAGGAAAGAGTATGAGTGGGAGGGTGGGATGAGAAAATGAATGACATTTGTTATCTCTTCTTTCCCTGGACAGATAATGAGATAAGGGTTTAGTGATTAATTTTACTCTCATAATCACCCTATTGATTTTACAGGAATTGCTGACTCTTCACAAAAAGGCAAGATGAAATATCAGCCTAAGAGAGAACAAATATAAGACGGATCCAAAATTTTAGTTCTTGTCCAGAAGAAATCGTTTAATGAGAATTTAAAACCATCTAATGACTTTGGGAGAGCTTTTCTCCTCCAGACTCCTAATCAATTCGACAGACAGTAAATTATTTAAACAGTTGTCCTGAAGTCAAGGTACACATTTATTTAACTCCACTTCACCATATCAATGTGGTCTCAAGCATCTGGATTCGAGAATTCTCCATGATCCCGCAAAAACTAAATCCTTCTTAAAAATGAACAAACGTAAACATTAGCCCTAACATTTGACTCAAGTCCTCCTCCACCCTCAGGTTATTTTTCTATTTGCTGAAATGACTTGACATAACATGCTTAGCCCGAAATAGAACAGCATTCAATAAATCTTTAGCCAAGACCTCTGCTTGGTGTGTGCTTGTGCACACATACAAACACACTTACAAGTAGTTACTAGCCAGATGACTGCAGGATGTGCAAGTGTTTTTCATCAAGTCTCTGTCTAACGCACATATTCACACACAGGTCGGGGCAGGTAAGATGTGGCATTGTTCCTCTAAGTAATCTTCCATGCTTCTGGGTGTGGATGTCCTGAAGAACACATTTTGTTACGGTGCCAGTTAATCTGATTGAGGGATAACTGGCGAGAGCAGTCATGTAAACCTCGCACATACTGACAGGAACATAAGAGCCAATAGCGACGACTTTATTAAAACTAAACACGTTTTATGATGAACCGCTACATGGCAGATGAGAGTGAAGGAAAAATCTTAAAATAAATACATTTTTTATAAATAAACATTTGGGGAAAAGGAGAGATAGGGAGAGAAAGATTGGAAAATACAATAGGCGATAACGTCAGTTAAATGCAGATGACTCCTGACTTCAGTTGGCTTTTGGAGAGTCATTTATGCAGGATTCAGATACATTTTCCATCTTGAATTGTGAATTTGTATACAAGTACAATGAAGTCACGAAGACATGTTATTGTTTGTGTGCAATTTGTGCGACTGCATTTGTCTATTTTCATCATTTGGCTTACAGTGATGTACACTTATCACATATTTAAAGTATTTGTTATATTCAAAATCAGTTCATCTGGTCAACCAAAGATAAGTTATAAGATTTATAAACAATAAATGGGGAGCAATGTAATGGTCAATATGGCCGCTCTAACAAAGAAAGCCCCACTTTTCAGTATAAATATGATATCCAATCATTAAACGATTCTCTGGGATGGGGCATTTGTGAGGCGCTTGCCAGCCTTTGCGCATGCGCAGTATTAGCCAAAGCAACTTTGAAAATGCACAATTTAAGTTTAGCAATTAAGCAATTAAGCTTGGTACAGTCCACTTCAGGTTTAATTATTGATAGTAAAAATGCAATTTCATTGTCATTTTAGAAATATCTGATAAGGAGATGAACTTGCTATAACGTAAACAGCCGCCCAGAGGCATTGCAAACATGGCCGCCAAGTGGCACGATTTCCGTAAACAGACTTTGTCAAGTAATTTTTTCAGATGTAAAAAATGTTTAAACACTTACTAGTTCCACTTCGCCAAGACTTAACTGAGCCCGACCCAGAGTTTGCCACGCCTCCCACCAGAGGGGGTGGAGTTTAGTTGACATCTCTGCAGACTGCACAGCCAGGAACACCTCTTGAAGGATGATCAAAACCTAGGGGTTACACATTATAAGGATTACAGATTAAGACTAACATTTTGCAACATTTTATCTAGGGCAGGGGGATATTGCTTCAGTATTCTAATGAATTTTACCTGTCTACAATCGATTCGGAACCGCAAAAGCTTAAATTCAAAGTTTTATGCACAGCTCTTTGGGGAACTATGGCTCTTTGATCAATAGGAGGTACTGCTCAATCTAAAATCAATACGAGAGCCGTTTAAAATGTGCATTTAAAAAAGCAACACTCATCAAAAATGATCATTATGAATACACACACATATATATATATATATATATATATATATATATATATTCTCGTGAGATAAGGGTCTCGTTAAACCCCTACTGAAAAGGCTTGAAGAACAGCGATAAAATATGCCCTTTGGCATTTCCTGGAACTATAGCGGTGTCTGAATTCGTTCACTCATTTACTATATAGCGAATGCTAAATAGTCCACTATATGGGGAAGAATTTAATGAAAATGAATGAACGATTTCGGACACTGACGTAATATAACCTGCGTCTGACAGTACTGTCGCGGACATTCGTAATTACACTTAGATTACACCTTTGTGGCTTTATGGATTGTTTAACAAAATGGTAAAGATCATTTTTACCTTCACGTTTCGTTATTAGTATTTATTAGAGAACCCAATTGTTTGTTTATTTTATTACATTTTTTACGTTTAATAAAATGATTTACAATTTTGTCAATAAAAAGAACCACTGTCTATAACATTAATTGAATCAGTTTATTATCAAAAAGTAGAAAATAAGTATAAATGTAGTAAAAAATATAAACGTGCATTCGTGGCATTAATGGTAACTCTCCACCAGCTGATTCTAATCAAAAGGTTGATTCACGCTATATCATGGGAAATAGTCAACATCGGATGTTCACTCAAAACCAGAATGCATTGTTGGGAACACATGTAGGGAATGAGTTGTTTCCTAGGAAATCGGACAACACTACAAAATGGCGGACACCCGATATAGAGCACTTTATAGTAGAGAGGGACTGTGGCACTTCTTTGGAGTCTCTGCAGAGAGTGCCCTCTGGCTTCGGATGTGTCGGCATTTAACCGTAACTCATTGAGAAACTGAGCATAAGAATGGCACGATTTACACAGTAATCACACAGTGTTTCTTTGTCCGTTACCACTACAAAATGGAAAGTTTAAATACGTCTTTAATCATTCAGCCAGGGTTCCCCTGCTCTTTGACTAATGACTTTTCCATGACCTCTTCAGAGGTTTGTCATAGACTGCTGTGTGAATTTTCCATTTATACGTCAGTTACCAAGTTTAACCAAGTAAATATTAAATACTTATAACAGTGTACTCAATTATCAAGCAAATATGATTTAGTAATTGGTTCTAAACCTTAATACATTGTGATTAAGAAATTCTCACAAGACCCTCAATAAATACATGCACGACATACTGAACCTTTAAGCTACATGGCGACCTCATCATATGTGCTTTCATTATACTGTTACTCAAGCATAATGGCTTAGTGCCAGTCCAATAATAAAAGTAAATACTAGAGTGTCCAAAACAGGCTGTTGCCATGGTAACAATAACTGAGGGCCAAAATGTGTTGCAGCTGCTGGTCTAAACTTGCAGATCGGCAAAATATTTTGTTTCCACATGTTGAGCATCCTGGTCAAACAGGTTAAGTGTAATTGGCGAATGCAGGGAAAAGAGCAAGCTACTAAATCCCCAGTTGGCGGGAGGAGGAATAAGGGATGAGAAAACAATTAGGAGTAAACTGTAGCCTGCGTTTTCTACTTTGATGTCAAACGTTGCCTGTGGATTAATCAGGGGAAGAATGGAGGCAACCAGCATGTCCAACATATTACTTATGAGAGAAATTCCACATGGCCCCTCATTAGGCCCTTCACAAGCAATTTGATTGACAGGCAATCTGACCAATCATAACGCGGATATTATTAGGCCACGTGATTGAGCGCCATTTTTTCCGATAAACAAACCAGTCCCGACAAGCTGGGGTAGTAGAGCTTTGGTGATTAATATAAAAATAGCTTTTTAATGATTTATACCACGTTCACACTAGAACAACAAACAATAACTAAGTTATAACCTTTAAAAATCATTCTAAATGAAGGAGAATAGTAATAAACAAATAAACAAAAAATGGTGTTTTAAGGCTGACATATATTATTGATATATTACTTCATATATATTATTTAATGTATGAGCAAGCTAGCAAGATAGTATCTGTGTCCCTGTGATGTGATGAGCGCACCTTCAGCCTTCAGAGAGCAGCCTTTGCAGTCACATTTCAAAGGAAAGACGTTTTCAGCAATGAAGTCAAGAAACAACAGCTGTACTGTGTTTGTTGTATTTAACACAAATAAAGTTTAAGACACTGATGGACTGTTATTCTGTTCTTTTTTGGGGCGGGGTATTGCGAAAGTGACTCACCTGATATGATCATTTCCTTAGCCTAGTAAAGGTCACTTGTGATGATTTGGTTTACAAGAAGGATAAGGATATTGATATTGATATTGCAATCATCACACAGACGAAAGTGTGTCACTAATGGAAAACCCAGGCGGACACATTGTGTACAACCTATAGTAAACCTCCAAAGGGTCAGGCATGGCAAAGGGTTTACCCAACATCCTAGTTTGCACCCACGTACCAAACAGTCAAGCTGTGCCACACTGTTAGATGTCGGAATCAGAGCATCAGATGAAACTTGAAACTATTATTGTTTTGATTGGAAATAGAGGTGACCCTGAATAGTCAAAGTTTCGATGCTTCGATAGGGGGATCCATAAAAGGGAAGGAAGGAGGCGTGATCCGGCAAACATTCCACAAACTTTAATAAAAATAAACAAACAATAACACGGAAGTAAAAGACCGGCAGCCACCTCTTAGTAGACTTCCGGCCACAAGAACATAGATACCAACTTTTACACATGTCCGGACCGGTCCTCTCTCATCAACAGTCCTGCTGCTCGACCACTTAAGCTCCCGATCTCCTCCGTGAGATATGCAGGACCAGTGTGCTCACAGCTGATTCCAATTTTCAGTCACGCAACCGGCTCCGCCTCACGGCTCTCGCCCCACCTTCCTCACCACAAACACCCATCGCCCCTTACAGGCCGGGAGGCACGACCGAGACGTCGGAAGCGCATGGGGGTATGCAACGTCAAGACCATAGAACAAAGATGGGAGAACCAGGAGCGACAGGTACGAGAGAGGGGAAAGAGGCAAAGAAAAACAAATTGGTCCGGTTCCCCGACACTCTGTCCCTCGGTCCTCAGCCCATTTACATTTATTCATTTGGCAGACGCTTTTATCCAAAGCGACTTACAAGTAGTTTTATACAGTGGCACATTACTGCAGAGCAATCAGGGGTAAGGTGCCTTGCTCAAGGGCCCTTCAGTCATGACCTGCTGGCACTGAGATTAGAACCGGCAACCTTCTGATCACAAGCCCAACGCTCTAACCATTAAGCCACAGCTGACGTCGGGTGGTGCTAGACGTCGGGGGGGGGCCCGATCCTCCTCTGCCTCCTGGCGGTTGGCGATGGCTCTCGGCTTTAGGGTAGCCGGCAGTGAGTCCCCTGTTTTCTGGTCCTCACCCTCATGGTTATTGGACCCAGGATTCCAGCCCACGGCGACGATCCCCCGCTCTCTCCTTAACGGCCGCCATCCCACTTCGGCCCATGAACACGGCAGTGGGCTCTCCGTCCCAGCCGATTCATCTCGATCCAGCACCACCACCTCGGGTTCCGCACGGACCCGCAGATGATTTGCAAGTGAATGTGTACACCGTTTCCAAACATTTGGGCATTTAAATATTAAATTTGACACTTTAATTGCAAGTAGTTTGTTACTTAGACTGAAGTTTTGAAAAAAAATGTTTTAACCAAAATCACTACATATAGCAAGCACAGCGCAGACTTTTGGAACTTGTCATCAGAGCCGGACAGTAACGGAGTACATTTACTCGAGTACAGTACTTAAGTACAATTTTGAGGGATCTGTACTTTACTTGAGTATAATTTTTGGGGAGTACTCATGACTTTACTCAAGTACATTTGAGAGGCAAATATTGTACTCTTTACTCCGCTACATTTCTATCCATAACCGTAAGTACACGTTACTTCTAAAAAGGAAAAAGAAAAATCTCGGAAACCACCAATTTGTTTTTTCCCTCTCAAACGTGATTGGATTGTGCAGGCGCCACTTATTGGGCGAGCCTATCAGCAACAATCACCCAGACCTCAGAGCTCTATCATTTGCTGTACACAGCTGTCAATCATCTCACGTCTGCATGACACGTCCTGTGTACACTTCCTTATTCAGGACATCCGCGATGAAGCTAAAGTAACATTTCTTCACCAAAACAAGAAGCTAATAAATGCACGATTGAAGAATATGTGTTTTGTGTGTATTTTCATGCGATTTGGGGGTATTTTTATACGAATAAAGAATAAAGGTAAGGGAAGAGTAGCCAATAGCGTCATATAAAATGCTAAATATAACATGAAATGAACTTGAAAACATCGCGACCGGTCAGCTGATTTTCTTTAATCATTATTATTTTCTCTTCTTTGCTCTATGCTGCGTGTATAACAGGGTCAGGTTCAGAGGTGTGTCAGAACATTGCTATATCGCCTTCTTTGCTGTTTTAGGTTTATTGATTTCAGGGGCGGCGTTTGTGTATGGCCCTAGCGTTCAGAAAACATTGTTGAAACAAAGTACGTGTGCATAATGAGACTCATTATAGATAATTAAACTACTTTACACTGATCTGTACATGTAGCATAGGCGTCGGAAGCATGTGTATTTGAGAATGTATAAACACCGTTAATTCACATAGCGTCATTGACGTATAGTCGGTAAGACCGAAGATATGTAGTTTTGACGTGACATCATCGTAATGTTGGTTCGAAGCTCTTTTTGGCTAAACTCGTTTGTCTGCATTTTCCACATTTAAGATCATATACAGGCATTTATTTTCAATAAAACAAAGAAACTGTCTACAAAATGCCTAACAGTGGTTTTGGAATCAAGTGTGAGGTTATGGGTAGTGGGGATGGTCTTTATTTTCCCAATTAGTTGGCATCCATTTAATAATTTTAATAAATCGAATAATTTACACTATTGTTATTGTATTTCATTCATAATGTACAACGCTATCTGTGAAAAATTAAAAATATATATTGTACGGAAAGACTTTGTAGTGCAGTCGCAGTTTAGGCTATTATGTATTTTGCGATTTGCCACTAGCTATGCCAGGATTATCTTAAAAATGAAAAGAATCAAGGCTTAACAACCCTGCGACAAGGTAAGACATGTTTTATATTTAATCTTGTTTGCTGAATCTGATCAATGGTTGGTTTATATTTTAGTCTCATAGTCGATTAACGTAGTCGTTGGTGGTGGTTATGACAACATCTGGCTGGGTTATTTTTACTACTTTAAGTTTTGTGGTTACATATATGTGGTATCATTTGGTTTCATTGTGGTTCGTTTTTGTATGGTCTGAGGAAATTTCGCCATACCCTAGGTTTTGATGAAACGCCACCACTGATTGATGAAAAAACAGAGAAACTCACATGTACACACAATTGTTAGCTGAATTGTATTTTCTAATATTACTCATTAATGTAAGCCGAGTATTTGCTTTGATGTTCTTGAGTATGCGGTGTGTTGTTTAAAACTGTTCGGTTCAAATGTGGGTGCAAAAAATCCATTAAAACTCTAGCAGAGGTGAAAAGAATAAAGCATGGTAAAAAGATTAAAATTACTTTATTTTACTTTAAATTCCTTTAACATTCTCCAAGGTATTAACATTAACATTTTTCATAACTCCATGTAGGACGTTTCTGTACATAAGCACTGTGGCAGTAGTAATGCAATATTTAGAAAATGTACTCTTGTACTCTTGATACTCAAGTACTTTTAAAAACATGTACTTCAGTACTTTTACTTAAGTACACATCTGACTGTAGTACTTTTACTTGTACTTGAGTAAAATTTAGCAAGGGGTATCTGTACTTTTACTCAAGTAATGAACCTGTGTACTCTGTCCGCCTCTGCTTGTCATTCTCTGCACTGAAACCAAGAATGCGCGTCAGGAGGACAGAGAAAGAGTGCGCAGGAAAAAAAGGTGAAAGGGACTTTTTGACGGTTTAAATTATGCTTTATCCGTACATGCTTATCCCAAGTAACTTTATTGGTAGTTCATGGCTAATTGTCATTCATAAAAAATAATTGATTATTATAGATTTGTTTTTAAAATAGTTTTGATGCGAGATCTGGTCTAGTATTGTCTGGTGATGTTTAAGGGAAATGTGCATTCATTTTACTATTCGGTGCTTGTATGTTCTCCTGCATTTCAGACATTTTGCCTTAACATTGTGACTCGATTCTGGCTTATTTGTTTTGATATATTCTAAAGGTATATTCTGTTCTATACAAACTCTTAATTAATGTGTGATTGTTTGATTGTTTTTTGGTGCATCAATGTTGCGCTACACTTTGCACTGTACCCTTAACCCCTCATGTTGTCCCCACATGCACGCACACACACAGACGAATGTATTTTTCGACTATCAGTTGAGTATAGGCAAGACCTGACAATTCTGATTCGACTATGTAAATCCTTAGTCGGGGACACCCCTCGAAATTGTATTAAGAAATCCATCAAGTAAGGGGTGTAGAGAGTTCAACCTGATATTTTAAGCGCATCCATGTCATTGAAAACAAATCATCAACAGACAACATAAGAGAGACAACGAGGCCAAAACACTTTACTTGGCACAGAAAACTATAGAGTGATGCCAGGTGAAGACATCGAAACATGAGAGACAGAGAGAGATGGAAAAACAGTGAAAAACAGAGTTACAAAAGAACAGATCAGTTCAAGACACTGGATCTAATAACTACTGCTGAATGAAACCTGTATTAGCTAAATGAGTGAGCAAACAAGTGTGTGTGTAGATGATTCACTGAACAGATGAATCATTGAGTGTCTGTGTATGTACATCTACTGTATATGGGCAAAAATGGATGCATTATTATGCAAAAGCCTACAACGTCAAACTTTTATAAAATAAAAACTATATTTTTAGCAAAGAAATGACGAGTCTGAAAGATGAAAAACACCAAAAGGGACAGTTAAGTTTTAATTTTTGGAAAAGAAAGTGTTATGAGATTAAATCATTGATGTTATTAAAATAAAAATGTTAAGCAATTAAATTTGATGGAGCTCACCCTTTCGACACATAAATTATCAGGTAACGTTTATTCTGATACTATCTGTGAATAAAATGAGGTTGGCAGCAATGAAAACATACACTTATCTCAATCAGAAGGGTAAAAAGGCTTAAAATTAAATAAATACATAAAGTTGATTGCAAAAACTGACCTGACAAGTGGTAAAGCTTTTCTTGACAGAGCTAAAGTTGACATTAGACAATGTACAATCAAAAGGATATGAAATGAAAGATGAGAGAATATAATTTGAAATCATACATTTTGCTGACAGAAACCAATAGATGTTATTGGCTTGTCATAACCATCATTAGGCCACACTGCTATGATTTGTCATCATAATGATATGATATATTTTGTGATTATGACAACAACAGCTTAGGGCAGATGTTTTTCATACACATCAACACCCTCAACTGTTGGGCAGCCACTGCTCCGATACTGTGTGAGGTTTGATATCTTTTCTTTGATTAGAAACCAGATTAAACTCAGCACATGTTTACCCTGTTACAACTATGTGGTTTGTATAAATGTGGGTTTTTCTGTGGGTACACGGTCTCTGGATTGAGTCACTGCTTCAGCTTGCTTGCCTGCAGGGTTTTACAATGTTTTTACTTTACCCACAATCTTAACCTGCTCATTCTTTACTATTTTACTATATTTTAATGGTCACTGCTTTGATTTTTTAACATTGTTGGTCCCTACATTATAATAATTATGTTTTGTGTTAGTTTACAGTTTTGATTATATGATGCCAAAACATATAGACACTGACTTGTCCCACCACAATAAAAGTCCAATGACTAACTTCATATGTTCATACATACTGCAATTTTGTTTTAGCAATCAAACAACAATAGGTTAAATTCCAAGAAAACGTGACTCATGAATCGGTATGACTTAATTGTAATTTCTTTCGTAAAGCCACAGGAAAGCACCTGCTAAATGACATTATTTGATTTAAAAGCTCACGGTCACCTGACTAAGAATATTTTTCATGATCTTAAAAACCTTCTGATCTGAAAGCATATGTCTGAATGTTTGAACAGTAGTTCATGTTTTTCAATATCAATTACTTGGATAGCCTATAACATCCCAGGACAGATGGAAACTTCAATACGGTTTAAATAGCATTCAAGGGTAAGAAAAAGATATGATAAAGCATCAATATACATTTTTGGTAGATTCTAGGTATATTCTTTTTTTATTTCTAGATTTCACAACATCATTCCCACTGCACCATCTGCGTTATTTAAGTGTTTTGATGAGTTTGCTATTATTCTACAATGTGAAGAAATGTACAGTAAATAAAGAAGGAGTAAGTGACCCCAAACATCATCAGAGGGCAGACGGAATAGTAATTTCGTCCAAAGAGAAAGAGACTTACAGTAAGTCCATAATGTTCTCATTGTAAGATACACTGTGTTTGTACAGTACCAGTACACCAGCTTGAGAGCAAATTGAGGAGAGAATATCCAGGGAAAAAACCCTAGATGTCAAAATGTTCTGTTATAAAGACCACAGACAGGGAGTGTGTTTGGGGAGTGGATCTTCGGAAGGAGGAAATGAAAATAACGACTAGAAGAAAAAATATGAGAACTGAAAGCCACTGTCAGAGTAGAAGCTGTGTGTACGTATGTCTCTAAATGATGGTGTACGTGTGTTTATGTGTGTCTCTAAATTGTGGTACATTCCACTATTGCAAACTCAAGATTTAAATTTGTTACGATAAAAGGATAGTTCACCCAAAAAAGAAAGTTCTTTGATCATTTAACTCAGATTGTTCCAAACAGATGTAATCCCCCATTGATTCCCATAGTACGGTATTTATTTTCCCCTTCTATGGCAGTTATAGGGGGATGAGATCTGTTTGGTTACTGACATTCTTCCAAATATCTTCCTTTGTGTTGAGCAGAACAAAGAATTTATACAGGTTTGGAACAACCCGAGGGTGAGTAAATGAGGACAGAATTTTCATTTGTGGGTGAACTATCCCTTTAATGTAACAAATTTAAATCTTGAGTTTGCAATAGTGGAATATACCACTGTTTAGAGACACACGCGTTCACCATCATTTAGAGACATGCGTACACACAGTTGCTACTCCGATTCCTTTGAGATCAACACATTTTATAGTCCATGTGAACTGAACTTATTTTACCTGTGACTTCATCTCATACAGCACAGGGTCGTCTGGTGTGAGCTGAAGTGCCTCATCCCACCTCTTTAAAGCTTCCCAGTTCCTAACACACACACAAAGGGAGGGAGGGAGAGAGAGAAAGAGAACGATTCAGCTCTGGATTTTCAATTGAAAACTCATATAGACATAGCACACGCAGTCTGTTTGAACACACACATTGCAATTACTTCAAGTACACAAGATCTGCAAATACACGTATCTGACCCTTATTCCATAAATCTCACCTTTGCAAGTCACAAGCCACATAGGAAAACCCCAAACATTTGCTACCCAAAGTCTGTTTTCTTAATGGGCGAATGACAAATTATAAACATTTTATTATAATATTATATTATCATCTGATATTTAGAGCAAGTCATTCACTGCTTGGAAATACAAATATTAGTAAAAGATCAAGTTTAGTCAACTATTTAATCGTTATAAATAGACATTTAATGATATAGCGAAAATTAGGACAAGATCCAACACTTCAACCGATGACCAGACAAACCTGTTAAGCTTGCCTCTAACACTGAGCCAAACACACCTTCTTTTAAACAAGCATGAGCACTTTCTAGTTCAAAATGCCAAAAATGACTGGAAAAAAGGGAGACCTTTACTTGCACTAATGTACTTATGCACACACATGGTGAATCTCAACAAAACATTTATTAGTACTTCAGCATATGTCATAGAAAGCCCACTCTTGTTTTCCTGCCCTCCAGGAAAACTGCAGACTGACAAAAGAGCAAGAATATAAATGTTAATAGCTCCTCAAAAGCTCATTAAAACCTTGTTGTGACTACAACCATTACTCAAAAGAGAACAAAGTCTCGGGTCACAGCACTGTCTTCTGCGATTCGAATGAAAAATGATCCGGACTGATTTACAGATAACCTGACCCTTAGATACATATTATCGATGTTTACACGCACAAAAATGGACATTTGCTGGTAGGCAAAAGAAAGCTCTGGGAAAGAATGTCAGCCGAGCAGGTTTTCTGATAAGAAAAGTTACTTGATACTAAAACAACTAAGCTATGGTTTAGTTTTTTGCATCCTTTAAGTCTAATCCGGTGTTGACAGTTAATGATCAAAACAGGAACCATTTGGAAGGAAACGTCTATGTAGTGTTATCACGTTATTTCCCAAAATGTTTAATGTTTCTATCCAAAAACGTAAATCATTTACAGTGTATAAAAGGATTAAAGATCTTTCGCAAGTTAATTGGTAACTCAGAGTTCTGACTGTTTAATATTTAAGCATTCGAAAATGTTGTCGTCTATGGAAAGCTTTGTAACAAGACCAGTGTTTTGGTCAATCGTTAATATGTTTGGGATTGAGATTGAGCGTTTGACATTTCGGATGCAGTTTAGTAGATCAGGCAGTATCCACCTCTTCACTCCAAAATGTACACAATGGGAAGGTTTAATAATGTTAACATCAGCCGTGCAAATATAACACGCAGACATCCATAAATACGGCAAAGCATCCTTAGTCTTCCGACTCTGTTTATTGTGTAAATAAAAGAGTAATAAAACAAGGTTGTCCGCACACATCTATTCAAGTTATTGATGGAATTCATCAATTCACCCTCGGGGGAAATCAAAAGAACTTATCGAGAACAAGGTACGTGACTATGAAACACGTAACGATAAACGGATCAGAGGAAAGGTAAAAAGTACACTGTGTTACAGTACATGAAGATGTGGGAGTAGGTATGTAAAGGTGGGTGTCATTAAATCTCCCTGTCATCATCGAAATTCTTATTTAATCTCTGTGTAATCTTTATGTGGCATGTTAGCCTCTGGAGAGAGAGAGAGAGAGAGAGAGAGAGAGATGATAGAAGGTAACCCTTTTTCCTTATTGAAGAGAAAATGTGAAAGCCTTTCCAAGAACATCTCACCATTTTTCTTTTCTGAACCGCTGTGTGCAAAATACGACAAAAAAGTGCTGTGAAAGTGTAAAAAAGTGGTTGGGTGTGGTTTCGCAAAAAGTGTTTTGAATGACAGCAGACATGAAAGAAGAATTCACGCTCTAAACAACACGTCCACACAGCTTGTCTAAAAAAAGATACACAGTGTCCTTAACAGAACATGATGTACGTCCTCATTCCTGTACACTAAATGAAACCCTTAAATTAGGTTTCTCATTATATACAGGCTATAAATAACACTTTAAACAATCTTTGGCTGATGGGCTTGAGAACAAAGACTATATATGATATTTTTATCAAAATCTTGCATGCTTGGTGTGAAGTTTTACATTTGAATTAATATGCTTTAATTGCTTAAAATATTTATGGACATCACTTTTTAAATGCTGTGAAATGTGATTTGAGAAAATGACATTAAAAGTGAATGCGGTCATGATGTCTGGTTAACAACATTATTCAAAATATTTTATTAATTTATTGTATGGATACAAACAACCGCAACATTTCTCAAAATATCTTCTTTTGTGTTTTACGGAAGAAAGAGTCATATAGAGGTTTTGACATGAGGGTAAATACATTTTAAATTTTCATTTTTGGATGAACTCACCCATCCACACTTTTTCTTCAGATGTCCATGCTATTGATTTAGCAAAAAGTGCAAAGTAAGTACTGTAAAATGAATTGTTTAAGTTATTCTGGTGTTTTATAAGTAAAATAAATAATTTTACTAAACTTGAACCTTCATTCAGTGTGCAAATAAAATTGTTTGATGGTCTGTACCTGAAGTAACCCATGTTTGACTTGTGGAGTAGATGTAAAAAAACTCCCTGGCTAGTGAGAAATCTCATCAAATTTCATTATTATAGTGACAGGAGACATTCTGACTCAACACGAATGTTGTTGTTAATAGAACTGAATTAACATCAATGAGTCAAATATGATATATTATTAAAGAAAGACCCTAAATCCTAAACATACAGCTATTTGTTATCAGTGAGGATGACTGTACGCTTTAACCTATCTAATACGAATTTTCATAATAGAAAATACTGTAACCTCACCAAACTGTATAAAAACACCATTGAATGTCAGTGCTAGAGTAACCAATTGGTTTTAGGGTTAAAGTCAGCAAATCGCTGAGAAATGCAAGTTTTCAAATCTCCCATGCAGCTTAAATAAACTGTTTTATATTGGTTGCAGTCTATCAAGCATGGTCACTGATAAAAAAAGGTTTTAGGAATTAGAAAAATATGTTTCTAGATGTATTACATGTACATTATTGGCCCATCATATGCAGTACATATTATACATATTACATGGCATGCTATAAATAAATATGATAAATAAATACATTTATGCTTATTCAACCTTCTAGGAGCAAACTAAGTTTGAAATGCAGTCACACAGTGCTATGCACTATAGTGCTGACCTGAACCAACTCTCCTCCAGCTCCATGTAATTTTCTCATCACAATCCACTTATTCTCCCAAAAACTTGATTACAAGGGTCGCCAGGAGCAACACGCTTCTTCAATGGCTGCCGCGTTTTTCACTTATTGGTGTAAAGCATGAGCTAGGACCATTGGTAACGAGTTTTATTATTGACCACAGCTATAATAGCTATAATAGCTAAATTTGTATTGAGGGTGTGAAGGTTGAAAGTGATTTTGAGAAAGAAAACCATTCAGAGGGTTTTGTAACGGGAGAGACAATTGTCACCAGCAATGAGGTTGACACTGGGGTGACATATTTCATACATTACATTTCTACAATAAAAATGTACCTTAACCGATCTTTTGGGAACTAAATAAACCTCATATTCTCTAAGAATGATGATGTACTGTATGTCTGCACTGAGGTCTGGACTCTAAAGAGCCCCTGGGCTCCTGTTTTAGCCCTGGCTAGTAACAGAGTGCTACATTTGCGTTCATTTGTTAAATAGGCCACTGAAAAAGAATCCACAAACCACCTTGAATTTTTTTAAACTAGTTATTACTTATATTAAAATAAAAAAATATTACTTATTTATTTTATACTTTTTATGCACTGGGAAGAGGACATCTTAAGTGACTTTAGAATACAGAACATTACATGTGGTTCTCAAAATCTCATTGCACTGAACACTGAAGAGCTACAAATGACCACATTAACTGAAAATCATCAATAACAGGCAGTCCTGGCTTAATCCGCATCAAAAAAAGGGACAAAATGTAAGAGGGTGAGAACCACAGGAGTAAATACATAAACATTAAAGTCAGTGGGTCTGTCATTTACTTGGCTTAACCGGCACTAAATAAATTAAATGTGCTTCCAGTGACCACCTGCTTTCAAAGCCTCTGAGACTTCACATTATTAGCAAACATTATTGTCTGCATGGCCTCTTATTTCCCCTGAAAACAGGTGTAGTGAATATTAAATACAATGCTGGCCTGCCGCTCGCTGTTACACAGTTGGAGCCAAAGTGCTGCTTAATCACGCCAATAAAAAGCATTTCAGACTGGAGCTCTTACGGGAAGTGAAAGACATTGAGGAAAGCAAGAGAGAGAGAGAAAGCAGGGCAGAGTTATTTAGAAATTGTAAAAGTGAATGGTGACAAACATCCTTGTCCTGGACACACATCCTTGTCACGGACTTGTAAAGGCTTTACAGTCTCAGGGTATATTAACTGCGGCTTGTCTATAATCCCTGTCTCTGAAGCATCTTCCAGTAAATTGCTGCCATTCAATATATCGACTGAAAGCAAAGCTGCCTATGACGTAGTGTTTCTTTGAACACTGGGAAAAAACAAGCTGCCTAATTTTAGTTATTGTTCCCGTTAAGCAGAGTGTTTTTTGGTAAAATGATGAGAAAGTTGAGTCGACTTTGGGAAACAACAGAAATACTTTCTTCCTCCATCTGTCTCTTGCTTTTAGCAATTTTTAACACGCTCTCATTTCAAATGAGTCTTATATTTACACAGACACACCTGCTATGCTGGTTGATATACAGAAACCACAGCCAACCTCCAGGAACCGAAAATTCAAATTAAACAGTGACATAAATACGTACGGCCCAGATAATATAGTAATTAAAGCGTAAGCAGGAACGCATTACCTTTGTTTCAGCCTCGCTTCATGGCGGTCTGTTGAACTCTCACAGACCTGCTAAAACACATCTCACACTGAAAGTCCCATTTGAGTGCTAAAATGATCGGCTTCTCCGAACCAGACTGAACTTACATTTAGGCCTCTAGGTGCTGTGTAGAGCTTACGTAATGAAAGTCAAAGTCATTGTTAGGACAACATCAACTAAAGGGGTATATAAACATTTTATATTTACATACACAACCCTTTATTTTACATACATGCAAAAAAGGAGATAATGATATTCTTTCAAGCATTTAGCCTTTCTGGTCTGAATTCCGTTTACTGGTTGACCTTTTTTCTTTTACAGTATGTCCGCTTATATTAATTTTTTTACATAATTTTCTTTCTTCTGTAGAACACAAAAGATATTTTGAAGAATGTTGGTAACCACACAACATTGGCCTCTTTTGACTTTTATTGTATAGACACCACTGAGACATTTCTCAAAATATATTTTCCACTGATGAGTCATAGAGAGACTTTGAACAACATATATTTGTATAGACAAAAGTTTATTTTTTAAACCTTTAAAGTCTACTTTATGTGTACTTGCCCTGCAAGCAGGTGACTACCACAGGAGCAAAATATACATAAACACTCAAGTCAGTGGCTCTGTCATTTACTTGGCTTAACCAACACTAAATAAATTCAACATGCTACCAATGACCGGCTGCTATTCAAAACCTCTTCACATTATTAGCAAACATTGTCTTGCCTTTCACGTTGTCTATCCTTCCTTTAAAAGCGAAAAATAAACTTTTCCATTTCCCCTGCAAAACAGGTGCGGCAAATATTAAATACACTGCTGCGGTTATCTCCTTAAAAGTAGAAGTGACCTGTTGCTCGCCATCATAAAAATTTGATCTAAAGTGAAGCTTAATCATACTATTAAAAAGCCTTTCAGACCAGAGGTCTTCAGGGAATGAAAGAAAAAGATAGAAGACAGGAGAAAGGACAGGGAGTTGTTGAGAGTGCAAAAAGGAACTAACAGGTGGGAAAGTGAATAGTGACACTATCACACTTCCTTGACCTCTCATGGACTTGTTAAGGCTTTGTAGGTTAAGGAGAGTACTAGCTGCTGATTGGTCTCTGACGCATATTCCAGTAAACTGAGGCTAAGCTTAATGAAAGCACTGTGTGCACTTATAACACAACAAAATACTGATTCAGGGTCGGTAAAGAGAATATGAACAATGTAAAGAGGTGGTGTGGGGTTAACTACTCCAAACCTGTCCAAAATGCTAAATCTACACGGAGCATAAATACTGTATGGCCTATTAGTCTATAGCTAACCCACAGCCCCATCTGCTGGATGAAAATAATAATGTTATTATAGATGAACCTTCTATCATCTTGGCTGATTTCTCTCGAAAACTGTTTTTGTCATTAAAAACAGTTAACAGATGAATGACTGTAAGAGAATGGAAGTTTTTACTGGAATGACTCAATCTGGAATTTGAATCAAAATTTTACTGACAAATCTGAAAAACAGTGTCAGTTTTACTGTAAAAGTGGTAAGAATAGAGAAAGCCCTATATGTATGACATCTTATTATACAACTTGACATTTCAAAATAAGCATGTCTGAATAACCCAGCTGGCTTGAACTACAGTCTGCCAAAACCTGGATATCAATATCCCACTAGTGTGTGTGTGCATAATTACTGGTATTTTGGACCAGCACACAAAGCACTCTGTAAATATAGTAAATTATTTCACTTTAATTTTCTCAACAGATGTGAAAATAATCTGAAAGAACATGAACAATTCAAGCCTTTTTTGTGGCCAGACTATAGTCGCGGAAACCAAGTGACAACAGGCCTCTCTCTGAACTGCCAAACAATGTTTTTAGAAAATAATCTACAATTTATGATTCTCTCTCATCTTGTTTCTCGCAACACTAAAATTACCAATAAACAACCCAGATGTTTTCCTCTCTTTCACACTGTGTCACAAATGTTGGAATATATTTCACTTTAGCCAAAATATTCAATTCTATCATTATTTAGGTTGTTCCAAACCTTTATACATTTCTTTGTCCTGCTGAACACATAGGAAGATATCTGGAAGATTGTCAAATCTCTACCCCTATATAGGACTGCATGATTTTGACAAAAATAATAATCCAGATTTTTTTAACACGATTACTCACAAAGAAAATAAAAAATACTTTTAAACTCTGAATTTAACTGAAAAATATATGTAAAGAAATAGCACTGCTGAACCACTGTAAAGAAAAGGGTGCACTGTAGATTTATACTTACAAGAAAAGAGAGGATCCTTGCAAAAAGGAATACGGCACAAAAATCTATTACGATACATTTTCGATGAATTGCACAGCCCTACCCCCATAGTATTCATTTTCCCTACTTTGGCAGTAAATGGTGGGTGAGATCTGACATTATTCCAAATGTCTTCCTGTGTGTTCAGCAAAACAAAGAAAATGTATTCAGGTTTGGAACAATCTAAGGGTGAGTAAAAGGATGACAGAATTTTCATTTGATTTTTGGGTGGCGTATGCCTTTAAAGAATGAACAAGCACACAACCCTTTACCTTCCTTGCTCGGCTAGTAATGTGCCCTCATCTTTCAGTCTCTTGCTTTTAGCAGAGCAATCCTCCAGCAGCACCTCTCGCCGCCGCTTGATAACATGCAGCCAATCAACTCCCTCCTTCTCCACCTTATCATCATCATCATCAGCCTGCTCAAACTGCTGCACCTTCGCCTTGGAAACTCTCTCTCCCACCTTACGTTTCCAGCCGAATGTGGCCATCCTGACAAAACAAAAACACGGTCAGTCGTTTTTCCGGACAAACGTCTATATCCAACAACCACAAAACATAAACGAGAAATTGCACTGGTTAAAAAGGAAAATGTAAACTTTTGAACTGGGTTATTTTCTCAAATTCAGTTTACATTCTGTGTTGTGGACTACATGCTAACATCTGTTTATTAAATGGGTTATTTGGGACATTCTTAAAGTAAAAACGAAATTCCTAATTTTCCAAAACAATTTACATTTTCCAGATTCGTAAACCCATGACCACACATGTGAGTGTTCAGTTTAATGTCACAACATAAACATTCTCGGGGTTTTTTTTGGCATTTATTCTGGCTAACTGCAATATATTATTCAGTTGTGGTATTTGATTTGTCATCAGGTCTGAGCTGTTTTTGGTTCTTCGACTGATAGATTTACTAACGTACAGTCTAACGTTAAGTTACAAGGCTGTTTTGAAATCACATGGGTCCGTTTTGACAACCACTTGTTTACGGTTTTGTGCGAGACGGGAAACACACATTTTACATGTGATTCCGAAAAAGCCGCATCTGATTAAAAACGAAATATTTCCCCACAGCACACATGCAAAATGTTATGTTTATATCGTCACTGCTCGCTACTCACAATGTTTTGTCTCTTGAACAGGACGCCCTCTACCACTACTACTAGTAGTTCTTCTTCTTCTTGCGTTTTACTGGCTGTTGGCAAACCAGCTTATAGGTGCATTACCGCCACCTTCTGAACTGTAGCAAAGAGACACATGCCCTGCCTACCAATTCGACTACTTTTACTAGCCCTAATAGTGTGTACTGTTTTTGTGTCGGAATAGTAGGTACTTTCACACTGGGACATACTAACAGGAAGCGGAAGTGACCGTTGTGTTTTTTTTCATTGATGCTTGAACAATCATACAATGCAAAATACACAAAAACAAAGGACCAGAGGGAAATTGAGAGATTTACATAAGATTAAAAAAAGAAAAAAATCTGCAAACAGACAATGCTTTGACGCTTTTTGATTCTTTGACAATTTTATAGAAATGAGGTATTTTTCAAATTCTTTCATGAAAACTAAAAAGAGAGGTTTATCTTAAAATTTTGATTTAAGAATGTGGAACTTAGCAAGTTACAAAACCAAGTTAATAACATAAAATGCACCTTTCTTGGACTGATCATAGTCAATAAAACCTAGTACCACATCAGTTTCATTAGTGTCATCACAGAACGAGCACTTTTTTAAAGTGATTTGCAGGGTAACATTTATGAATTGTTTTAAAAGAGATTTCTTTCACTTTATTGTTTAAGAAAAAAGAATGTGGAAGCATCCACACTTTTTCCCTGCAGATGTTACCTCTTACATTATTCCAGTAAGAAAGTACAGGTGGTAAAGTAACAATATCCTGCTGGAATAGAGAACGGATTAACCTGTTATTCTTTTTATAAGAAGAAAAACACAATTTACCAACCAGGTAATGCTCTTTCATCCAAGCTGAGATGTCTTCAAGGCAGGCTGAAAATGACGAGCTGCTACAGTGGTATCATCTGGGTGAAATGAGATGTAAATCTGGTTGTCATAACAGTGATGGGAGAAGCCGTTTGCCTAAATGATGGCTTCCAAGTATGTTGTGTAGATGGAAAAAAGCAGCAGTCCAAGCACCGATCCCTGAGGGACCCCGGTGATCATGTGGTGATCAGTGGACAACGTGCCCCTCCATGACACCCTGAAGGATCTGCTGGAGAGATAGGATTTGAACCAGCAAAAAGCAGTTCCTGAGATTCCTAGAACATTATAGAGGTAATTGACCATTTAACTGCCATCATTTACTCAACCTCTTGTCATTTCAAACCTGTATGAATTTCTTTCTTCTGCAGAACAAAAAAGAAGATATTTGGAAAACATTTGATAACCGAACCGCAATGGCCAACAATGTTCAGAATTTTCGGAATGTTTCAGAATTTGTACTTTAATATATATTTAAAATATACAGTAGGCCTAGATATATTACATTCTCTCCATCAATCCTTTTTCTCTTAAGAATTGAATTTATTGCTCAGTTACTTCCTTCAACTCCCCACTAAAGAATATTTTTTAATGTAAATTGTAATACCAATTTTACAATTGCTTCTCTTAATTCCGTCCTTCCTTTTTCATATCCTTTACATTCTGTTATCACATGTTCTACAGATTCTTGTGGACTACACTTTTGACATAGTCCATTTGGGTGTTTATTTATTAAATAAAGTGTTTTACTGAGTCCTGTGTTTCCTATTTTCAGACGCGAGAGAAATACTCCTTCCCTTCGATTTTCCCCACGTCATTTTGAATTCCTATATCTCTTAATATTACATGAATTACTTTCTGCACTATTTGTATCCCAATATTTCTGACATATTTTTTAAGAATAGTCTTTTATAATTGTTTTTTTCTCACCTTCACTTAATAAATCTTTCATTATTTGCAACATGGGGCGGTTTCCCGGACAGGGATTAGTTTAAATCAGGACCTTAGTCAAATTAGGATATTTGAGTAATTTTTTAAAACATACTTTATAAAAAGACCTTACTTAAACAAAACTATCGCACTGATATATTTTAAGACATGTCAGTGTAGTTGTTGTCGATTAAGACATCTTTAACATTTAAGTCAGTCTGAGACTAGGTTTAACCACTGTCCGAGAAACCATACCTTAGTGGATTCTTTGGCTAATTTATCTACTACTTCACTATCCATCACCTCTACATGTGCAGGAACCCAAATGGAGGATACCTTCAATTCTAATCTCTTTATAATTTGAAATATTTTATTTAATACATCAAGCCTACATGATTTCCATGTTTTGATACTTGATAATGCTGACATACTATCTTTTGCAAATGAAACATTGTTTTCCATCTTTTCTTCTTTCCACTTTAAGCCATTATCATTATTGCAACCAGTTCCACTGTATATAAAGGTGATCTGTTGTCCTGTTTTTTCTCTTAATGTCATATTGAGAAATGTATTGTTATGTTGTACTATGTTCTCCTTTTTTTCTATGGTTTTATTACTTTTATATTATGTTTTGGTTTCCTTTCTTATTCCCAGCATTCCTCCCGCCTGGACACTGGTTTACCCAATTATCATTTTGTTCATTGCACACACCTGTTCCCCATTAGCGATCTCTATTTATACCACGGTGTTTCTCTCACTGATTGTGGCGTTGTTGTCTTTACTTACCAACCCTTGTGGGTTCCGGTCTGTGTCTTGGGTTCCGGTCTGTGTCTTGGGTTCCGGTCTGTGTCTTGGGTTCCGGTCTGTGTCTTGGGTTCCGGTCTGTGTCTTGGGTTCCGGTCTGTGTCTTGGGTTCCGGTCTGTGTCTTGGGTTCCGGTCTGTGTCTTGGGTTCCGGTCTGTGTCTTGGGTTCCGGTCTGTGTCTTGGGTTCCGGTCTGTGTCTTGGGTTCCGGTCTGTGTCTTGGGTTCCGGTCTGTGTCTTGGGTTCCGGTCTGTGTCTTGGGTTCCGGTCTGTGTCTTGGGTTCCGGTCTGTGTCTTGGGTTCCGGTCTGTGTCTTGGGTTCCGGTCTGTGTCTTGGGTTCCGGTCTGTGTCTTGGGTTCCGGTCTGTGTCTTGGGTTCCGGTCTGTGTCTTGGGTTCCGGTCTGTGTCTTGGGTTCCGGTCTGTGTCTTGGGTTCCGGTCTGTGTCTTGGGTTCCGGTCTGTGTCTTGGGTTCCGGTCTGTGTCTTGGGTTCCGGTCTGTGTCTTGGGTTCCGGTCTGTGTCTTGGGTTCCGGTCTGTGTCTTGGGTTCCGGTCTTCTTGAAATTGTGAGTCAATTGCATTATAAATAACCTGTGAGTTATGGACACCCTCTAAAAAGGTACAGGACCAATCAGGGTTGCCAACTCCGCAGGAATTGGGCTACTTTTACACTGATTCCACGGGATGTTTTTATTGTTGTTATATTGTATTATAATTATAACAAAAATATTCTAAACCATAATCACACACTACATGACAAAACACCCAAAAATGTTTTATAAAGACAGCACTCTTGCGTTATTTTATTTAAACTTGCGTAAGAACCTTTCTGATCCACTCAATAAACCTGATTAGAATTAGCCCTTTGATTCTCTTGAAGTAAACCGAACCTTGACCTTTGCATTGCACATTGATCACGGACAGACCGTGCCCAGAAAGAGTTTCTGCTGACTGTTGTGAACTGCCTTCAATCAATCATTAGTCAGTGTATGTATGTTGACCGTTTAATGACGAATGCATGTTGCAAATATTCTGTATATTTTTGCATGGCAAAAATTATGAGATCAAGATACACTGCTGCATATGCAGGAAAAAAAATTGTTCTGTTGTGTATGCATAATGCAGCTTATATAACAAAGATATCGTCATGTTATTAAATCACATTAAATCAGACTCCAACAAGTCTAACAGTCAATCACAAATAAAGTGATACAATCAGCACTACTTTTAAGACTGACTATATTCTTTCACTCTTAGTGTCAAATCTATGATAAACTCTACGGACTTTGGCCAGCCTCCATTCAGCAGATGTGCAAAAAACACTCCTCCCTTCAACCCCTACCTTGCAATTGGCCAAACTGATCTCACTCCCACTTTGAACTCAATCAAATATCTATACTACATTCTAACACATTGTCTCAGGCACAAAACTGCAGGAACTCAAGAGAAGGTTACAAGCTCCAACAGTCATCATGTCGGATAGAGGAGCATTTGACACCAATGTGGTGACCCTCACCAGGTTTGTTTTGGAAGAGGGCAGAAAAGCTAAAGGCACAGGGGAACTTACGACCCTCCTCAACTCCATGTGCACAGCGATCAAAGCCATTTCCTGTGCTGTCAGAAAAGCTGGTATTGCTAATCTGTAAGTATTTGGATACGTGTTTTTTTTAAAAATGTGACATCATACAAGGTTATGACGGATATGTCTTATTAGTATATATTTTAGATAATTGTTTTTGAAAATTGCCTACACTGTGTGCTATAATATATATATATTTTTAATCTAGAATTAATCTAATGTGCAGCCACCATAGTCACTTCACATGCTGTATCTTATAAGAAATAATAAATTGCCTTGAACTTTTGTTTGAGACAGTACTTATAGTAGTTGCTCATTGCAAATCCTATGCAAACAAGCTTTGCAGATTGATGCAACAAGACCCTTGTCTGTTGTTGAAATAGGGGGCAAAGTTTTCTCTACAACAGTGTACAATATCTTTGCTAGGCGCTTTCCTAAGAGGTCAGTCAGGTTATGAAAGGAATGGTTATGAAAGCATACTGGCGAGCACCTCAAGTTTAAATTGATTTAGCTCTTTAATTTCAGTCACGATCACATAAAAATTTCTCTTTCATTTCTTCAGATATGGAATTGCAGGAACCACAAATGTAACAGGTGACCAGGTGAAAAAATTGGACATCCTGTCCAATGACCTGGTTATAAACATGATCAAGTCCTCTTTTACATCCTGTGTTTTGGTGTCTGAGGAAGACGAAAAAGCCATCATTGTAGAACCAGATAAAAGGGTAAGCATGTATGTGCCTGTGTTTTTCCACTAGAAGGAACCTTTTGTAAAACAGTTTTTTTCTGGAAGTTAAAGCTTCTTAATGGATGCCTCTATGGCATTGTGAATCTGTTTTAAGAGTGTCTTTGACATCTGATTTTGTCTTGTCACATTTCATTTGTTCATTACATTATGTTCTGTGTAAACCAATACATAACAGTAAATTGTTTTCTCCCAGGGCAAATATGTGGTTTGCTTTGACCCTCTGGATGGTTCCTCAAACATTGACTGCTTAGCTTCAATTGGAACGATATTTGCAATCTACAGAAAGGTACAGTCTTTAGGATTCATTGCAGTACATGCAAATCTCATCTCTTTACATTCATCAAAAGACTAATGTCACGGTTTGTTTCTATGTAATTTCCAGGAAACTGATAATGAGCCGTCAGAGAAGGATGCTCTGCAGAGTGGCAGAAACATAGTGGCAGCAGGGTATGCTCTCTATGGCAGTGCCACCATGCTGGTTCTTTCCACTGGTCAAGGAGTCAACTGCTTTATGCTTGATCCTGTAAGTCATAATAGTCATACATAACCGATAATATTTTTAATATCTAAAAAAATGTAGATATTAAACTTCTCTTCCTCTCACTAGGCTATCGGTGAGTTTATACTTGTGGACAGAGATGTGAAGATTAAAAAGAAGGGAAAGATCTACAGTCTGAATGAAGGCTATGCACAGTATTTTTATCCTGATGTCACGGAATATCTCCAAAAGAAGAAATTTCCAGAGGTAAGAGACTCAGATAAACATATATCACTGAAGTACAGACTTAGGCTTCTACAGTATTGTGTGCTTGGGCCTATAGGATTAAACATGTTTGCTTTAATGCTTGCATGAATAAAATAACAGATATGAAAGTATAAAACCTCAACAATAAAACACTTGTAGTTATCTCTGCGATTTAGAAGGAAGTTGTTTGTCTGTGCTATGATGAAAATGAAACATTTCATAGTCTCTCTGATCATTTACATTCTCTCTCTGACCTGCAGGATGGCAGTTCCCCCTATGGAGGGCGCTATGTGGGCTCTATGGTTGCTGATGTGCACAGGACACTGGTCTATGGTGGGATTTTCCTGTACCCTGCTAATGTCAAGAGCCCTAAGGGCAAGGTGAGAAATGCATTATTATGAATATTTAGGCTAAACAAATTGTTATGAATAGTGTCAGATAAGAATAAATGCTGAATTAGGTAAAGTCATTAGTGGTTCATTGTACATACTGTGGCATTTACAGTTTATTTTTACGCTGCCATCTCACTGGTTTCCTCTTTTTTGTTGGCTGGGCTTTAGCTAAGGCTGTTGTATGAGTGCAACCCCATGGCCTTCATCACTGAGCAGGCTGGAGGTATGGCGACAACAGGAGCCATGAATGTTCTGGACATCAAACCTGACACAATTCACCAGAGGGTTCCTGTGGTCCTGGGCTCTCCGGATGATGTGCAGGAATATATCTCAATCTTCAAGAAACATTCCAAATAAGATGCAACCAGCAGGTTGACCATCTTTTGCCATCTACAACTGCCAGTATCACTGTGAAAACTTAAGTAAAACCCAAGGACATGAAGCTTTATTTGTCTATATATTGGGTACAAGTTTTAAGTTTGTTTTCTAGTTTTATTTTCATAAATGTTTGTGCTGCTTATTTTGTAAATTTCTGTTCCCAGTTTTGTGATGTTTAGATATATAAAATAGTACAAATATTTCAATGTTATAAATTTTTCGTGACAAATAAAAATAATAAACAACAAAATTACTTAATGATTCACATTGTTTTATTCACATTGTTACATATATTTTTCTGTGTATTGCATAACGATCAGAAATCACTGTGTTTAAAGACACAAGTGGGTGTTGTGCATTCAGTAATGCAAAGGTCACGAGTTTTATCCCCCAAGGAAAACAAACATACTATCAAAAAATAGATTGAAATGCACTATAAATCCTATTGTATAAAAGTGTCTGCTAATTGAGCATGTGTTACTAGTCTAAGAAAAATAACCATTTTGGTACAAAAGCGAAAACATTCCCCGGCCTAGATCTTTATTTGGTAGGAATACATTTGTTGCCATCTAGTGGTGCCAGGAGCCTGAATGAAGTTGGGTCAAACCCTTTAATGGAAAGACTCCACACTCGGCAGCCATATTTGCTATGCTTCCGGGCGGCAATTTCAGTGATATAAGACCAAGTGTTATCTACTTAAAGCGCGAAAGACCGTTTAAATATTTTAAAAGCTCTCGCTAATACCACAATGAAACACCATATACCCAACCACCAATTTAACCTTTCATCAACATCACCGTAATCGTAGTTCTTATTAAGATTAAATCCGGCTAAAACACTTTTCCAAGTTGCTCTAGCTACTGCGCATGTACAAAAGTTGCTCCGAAGACTTTTTCGCAATGAGCATTGCGCGTTCCTCTGTTCATATTAACGCAGTGAGCCGTCTTTGTTAACATCGACAGTCTTTGGTTGACCACCTCTGATGACGTCAGACGCAAAAAAGCGTCGCAGTGTTTTCCGTTTGGTTGCAGGTGTCTCCGGACATCAGGTTACGGCTTACTTAGGTAACATTAAGTTCACATTCGTTCACAAAGTGTTAGTTCTGGCGTGCAGTCTAGCGTTTAGAGATAATCTTATTCATTTCGTGTGTATGGATCATTTTAATAAGCATGCTAGTCATATTTTCCTTTGGTTAGATTCGCAGGTCGATTTGCACATGTATCAGAGAAGAACTGTAGTTGGTAACGTTAGTAAAAGTGTCCTGGTTCGGAATTATGACACTAAAATAGTTTAATGCTAAAATTGTAATATAACTCTGTATGACAAGCCGGGCATTCATAAATCAACTTTTGTTGTCCGAGATCAAAAATGTACTAAACAGTATTACAGTTTGATTCATAGTTCATGGTTGCCGAACCAACACGTGTTAACACGTGTTTTGCGCGATCTTATGCTGGTTAACTACATTTAAAGTCATGTTGTTTGCGGGCGTCATTGTGCATGTTTCGCCCAATCCTAACAGCAAAGTCACCCGTGCCGTCTCAAGTCTCGCGTAACATACTATATCCACCAGGATGACTTGTGTGCTGTGATATACATGTTAATGTATTTATTTTGTATTGTCTTTTGTAGGATGACTTTAGGAGCAGTTGCCTCTGTGATCTTCGCGCTAGGAGCAGCTGCTGTGTTTTCTTCTCTTCATAAGATTGAAGAGGGTCACGTGGGTGTTTACTACAGGTCAGTTTCTTAAGATTGCACTACAATCTGCTTCCAGAAGCAGGATCAAGCTGATGTTGCTTGGTGGCTCTCTCTCCTCTCAGGGGCGGAGCTCTGCTTACTGGCACCAGTGGTCCTGGGTTTCATCTGATGCTGCCTTTCATCACGTCATTCAAGTCTGTACAGGTGAGAGACTTACCGAGAGCATGTTTTAGTCTATCTAAATTCGTTTTGTGGCATTTTATAAATTTCACTCTCTTCCTGAAGACCACTCTGCAAACAGACGAAGTCAAGAATGTTCCCTGTGGCACAAGGTAAGGTGTATTGTTCATGCATGAGACTTCTGTCCCCATACCCTGATACTAACCACAGTCCAGAGTTATTAATTAAACAAATGCCATTTGTAAATTAACAAAGAATCATTACAGTTAAATGTATTGAATCCTGTGTTTATAGACAGCAAAATGTCATAACATATGTACTCTTCATTTGTGTTTTGTGTATTTTCATGCTCATGCATTTCTGAAAACATCTTTTTTTGGCTCGCAGTGGAGGTGTAATGATATACTTTGATCGCATTGAGGTGGTGAACTTCCTTGTTCCCTCTGCAGGTACTTTTTTTTGGTGTTATTAGCAAAATGCACATTAGAGAGTTATAAATAATACAGTCATTAGGGGGGACACTGGAACATTGTCCACAGAACCCTCCAAGGCCCTTTTTGGCAGGGCTTACATTTACATTTAGTCATTTAGCATACGCTTTTATCCAATGCTTATAGTGGCTCTGTGAATTTAAAGGACAGCACTGACTGTAAATGTGTTTTTTCATATCTCTCTTGTCATCATCTCTGCTGCAGTGTCTGACATCGTGAGAAATTTCACGGCTGACTACGACAAAGCCCTGATTTTCAACAAAGTTCACCATGAGCTGAATCAGTTCTGTAGTGTGCACTCACTTCAAGAGGTCTACATAGGTCTATTTGGTAAGAACTGCTTTGATGGAGGAATGCAGGAATAGTTTTTATGCTGGGTGATCGTATACATCTTGTTAAGTTTTTGCATTGAGACCTTTACTGAAACTCTTTGTTGACATTTGCTTTACATCCCAAAATGATTTTGAGAGTTTTGCTTTGCAGGACAATTCTAGCGTTATGGAGTGATTTTTACTCTGACAACCATCTGTTTATATCTTTCTAAACCCTTGTGGATAGTCTAGACATCAGAAAAATATCAGTCTATACACGTTTTCTAAAATATATATAAATATGCATACATTATAGATGTGCCAAGAAAGGATGTTTTTGATCCATACTTTGCGGGATTACTAAGAATTAAAATACACAAACAAGTAGCAATAATACCCAACAAATGGAAAAGAAATGTCTCTTCAGTCTTCATACAGCATAAAATATAAAGTTATCATATTTTAATTTTAATATGCCCATTTATTGGAAATATGGGCTGTTATGAACGTGACCGTTCTGAAAGTGGTAACTATGGGAAAAATCATGCATAAAGTGCTTAATAAACTTTGAGACATGAGATTGATATTTAAACCACCAAACTTTAACATTTGTATGTACATTTGTAACATCAGTATGGTGAAATCCTTTGGTAACAAGGGGAGCATTTGCTTGAAATTGTCTTCAAGTGGCTTTAAATGTCTATTGTAAAATAAAACACACAATTCTATTTTATACTAGTGGTGCTTTGGGTTTACGCACTTGACATTTGCTCCTCAGCTGCTTTTAATTTGTTGTTGCACATTTGTGATGAGAAAATGAGGTATAAACTAAAGTGTGTGTGTACAGATGTCACAGATTAACCAAATCACCTTAATCATTTTCTTCTAGATCAAATAGATGAGAATTTAAAGCTCACTCTGCAGGAAGATCTCACCAGCATGGCACCTGGACTCATTATTCAGGTGCTGTTTCTCCGGCATTTCAGTCTTTTTCCCACTTCCAATAAACAATTCTTGTAAATAACATTAACTCTTTTACTCACGAGGCAGGGGTAAGGTAAACAATTCAGTAGGAATAACAATAATGTTATGAAATGACTTAAGACTTATACAGAATTGCATATCTTGTTGGACCTTTGACCTTTTAGTATTTGCTTAGGGCTTCCCATGCTTTATTTAGCTTTGGCTCGGAAATATTTAGTTTCCTCTATCAAATCCCTTGGTGTAAGCCCAGAGTTTTAACAGAATGAGGCAAAGAACCCTAGCATGTTTTTATTAGAAAATGAACAATGGCGGTGTGTAATTTCTACATTTACTGTAAGTGTTTCTATGAATCATTACTGTTGCCCAAGTCGACATTGAGCTTAATACATCAATGAGATCACTCATTACCTGCGCACATCAAAGTTGTTGCGTAACAAGGTCTTGGTGGGAAAATTGCTCTGGCTTACATAACTTTAAACATCTTCTTTTTTTCTTTTTTTTCCCTGGTTTCTCATAAGCAGGCGGTCCGCGTTACCAAACCAAACATTCCAGAAAGCATTCGCAGGAACTATGAACTAATGTGAGTTTGCAAATGAGCTACGGGCCTGTAAATGATACGATTGAGTTTCAACACTGTCTAAACACTGCAGTTCGGTATTTTTTTCAGTGCTTCTCAACTGATTCATTAAAAGAGATCTTTTCTGTTTGTGTCTCAGGGAGAGCGAGAGGACGAAGTTACTCATTGCGGCTCAGACACAGAAGGTGGTAGAAAAGGAGGCGGAGACTGAGAGGAAAAAGGCTGTCATAGGTGAACAAGCATATTTTTAGTATTCAGGTCCATCACTTTAAGACTGCGGATTGGATTTTGATGAGGTCACTGCTCACATTAAAATGAATTGTTGGTGCTCTGTCCTTTTCTTACATGTGCAGAGGCAGAGAAGGTGGCTCAGGTGTCTGAAATAAAGTTTGGACAGAAAGTTATGGAGAAAGAAACTGAGAAAAAGATTTCAGAAATTGAAGGTGGGTTTTTAGGAGTTTGCATAGGACTGAAAGAAACCATAGCGCGGCGCGTGTTGATTTCCCCCATTCTGAATAAAAAAACGAGAAACATAAGGTAAAAGTTTCCCTTTGCCCCTTGGTAGTGGCATTAGATCGTTTTAGATGGGGACTTTGTGAGAAAATTAACAATGTCTCTTGGGCAAAACGATATTTTTGTGGGCGAAAGCGGTTAATGTTTTGAACATATTTTTGTCCCAATAGATCAAATTAGAGTATGTATATGTGAGAAGACTTCTCACAAAATGGCAACATGCAGCGCATTACACCAAGGACGAATTTCATTTCAGAACCTTTAGAGTACTGCAGAGATGACATATTTTTGTTGGCCAGCCCGGAAGTTAGTTTTGCACTGGTTCCCACGACCGAAAGCCTATGCAGTTTTCCCATAGACTTTACCCTGTGCTCTCTTATGTTTTAGTTTGTGCAATTTATGCGATTTACGGGATTTAGTGTTTTGTGCCTGCATTGAGTCTCGAAAAAAATCTTGAACACATCCTTCATGTTCCTAGCTCCTGGTTTCTGTTATTCTGTCTCACATTTGTTTTTGTCTTTCTAAATCTTAACCAAACATTTTGCTGCTTATTTGCTAGTAAGCGTCCCATTAAAAAAAACTATTCAATGGTCCAACTATAATCTCACAAGAATACCACTGGGATTGAATGTTTGGGATCATTCGCTCAAACCAGAAGGCTAATAACAGGATTTACGGGAAAACCTACGCAATCGTAGCCCAGTGTGAGCGCAGCCTGAGAGCAAGAAACGCCTTCAGTCTGACTGCGTAATAAAAACAAGGCGCAAAGCTGATTTTTGGACAAAAACTAGAAGTTGAACTATTGAGTCAGTAATAGTTTCACTCAAAGGAACATGTGTTCTCAATTACTTCAACATCTGCTGAATAAACATAGAAACTCTTATATAATAGGTTTTGATGTCATTATTTATTTTAACAAATTATACAGCATATATTGTGTGTTTAAAGTGTGTATTATTTGGTGTGAACAGGACAAAGCGCAGAATTTGTTAAATATAGTTATAGGACGACTACAAGGACAGTGCATAAATATACCGAATGAATGACCGAATGAATGATTGTTGCAACTTAAATTTTATTGGCCTGTGTAACAGAGTTCAATAAAGGAAGGAAGAAACCGGAAGCCGGCGAACGTAACATAAGATTTTAATTACATAAATAAACAATAAAAAAACTTAAAATGCCAGCATCTCCCTCACGGTCGACCGCTGGCCATACAAACACACTTAACCACAACATAAAGTCCAGGCCTGGTCCTCTCTCGTCCTAGTATACTCCTGTCACCCGTCCTTTTATGCTCCCGAAGCTCCTCCATGAGAGATACGAGACCGGTGCAACACCCAGCTCGTTTCCCTCGCGGCTCTCATCCCACCTTTCTCGTTACAGCCTGGTATACTGTATATTTAATTGTCTTGTACTTGGTTGTCTGCTGTTCTGGCAGTGATTTTGATTTTGGCTTGGTGGTTGCGCAAAATTGGAAATCTTGGCTTTGTTTTGAATGCTGGTTGTAAAAATTCAGACTTACCTTGGTGTTCTTTAAACAGGAATGTGGTTTTGATTTATGTACACAAGAGAAAATTAGGAGGAAACAATGTTGAATAAGATTATGGTTTGTCATTGTGGAAGTTTGGGTGAACTGTCTGGGTATGATGAGTGTGAAATAGGAGGGTTACAATGAAATTACAAATGCAATGACAATCGTTCATCACCCGCCATTGAACTAGAGTTTCTGGGAAAGCCCCACGAAGGAGAAATATTGAAATCCTGCTCTAAGTAAGAGCAATGTTGCTGTTTTTGTGGCATTCGTTTTACGCTCTCATTTGTCTCCTCCTCTCTATTTGTCTCCCTGACGTCACAGACAGCGCTTTCCTCGCCAGTCAGAAGGCAAAGGCAGACGCAGAGTTCTACACTGCACAGAGAACTGCTGAGGCGAATAAGGTAAAGCATCACAGAATTCCTTAAATTACACACATTTTTACTATATTTTTAACTCTTACTTTTATTCCTGTCTGTCTTGTCGCAGCTGAAGCTGACCCCTGAATATCTCCAGCTGATGAAATATGAGGCGATTGCATCTAACAGTAAGATTTACTTTGGAAGTGAGATCCCTAACATGTTTATGGAATCGGGACCAGGAAGCTCCTCCTCAGGTGCCGCCAAAGCCATAGATGCTCTGTCAGAGGGGATTCTGGACTTAGAATAAGATAACGTTGTAGCACAGAGAATAAACAAACTAGTAATAAAGAGCACAGAGTAATAGGCAGTTGGTATGCAGCATTGGTGCATCTGAACACTGTGAGCTCACTTCAGTAAAATTAACATGGCACTGCATCAGATGCTGAATAACAGGTGTTAAGTAGACCCTGGTATCTGTGCTTAACACATAGTAAGGGAGCATTTTGCAGTACTTCTGTACACAATGAAAGGAATTTTGTGGTTTAGTTAGGATTCAAGCTTAGAACCAAATGGATTATAAGTGTGATTTGTTTAGAGCAAAATATTTCATCATGTTTAAGGGACGTTCGCATTATGATAATAACAACAACTGTAACCTTAACTATATTGGTTACTATACCTGTGTCACAGTCACAAACACTACGGTATAAGCGATGAGAGGAGTCACTTTGAGAATAAATTTAGCATAGTTTACATTAGGATGAGCAAAACAACATCCAGGAAACCGATAACAGAGCCAGATGCCATTTGGCACAGTTTTATTGTTCATCAGTTGGGAAAATTGTTCTGAAGGCGATCCCATCTTCATCGTTATAGTTATGGTTTGGATGCTACTATTCTTTTACATTTATTAACTTCAACAATTTATCTTCAAAGTTATAGTTATTGTCAATCGTGTGAACATCCCTTAGTTATACAGTCAACATTTTGGAAACACTTTACTCAAAAAATGTAAGATGATAGTAAACTCATGAAGATTTTATGGAGTGGGACAGTTGTAACTTTGTTTCCGATTCAGAATGATGTTGGGACTACAAATGTTTAGCATCTTCACAGTTGCCACCCTTCGACTTGAATTTGCAGAATCGTTCTCTTTGCATTTTATCATTCAGCTTCTTGAGCTTTCAACCTGGGAAGCTTTGTAAAGAGTTTTGATTGAAGGAGTTCCTAATCTATTCAGTGCTCTTTTTTTTTGCCTTTTTTTCTTCATTTGGTTTACAAGTCATCCATTAAAATAATCTTAATACAATTTTTGTTTTCTAACGAAGAAATGTATATGTTGGCACGATTATATTTTTGTCTATACAATTAAATTTTGTCTTGAGATTATTATTATTATTTTTAAATCATTGGAAACATTTTAGTCGAGCGTTTCCAAACATTTGACTGCACTGTATATTACATTTTATAATAAATGGATTCATAGATGTGCTCGGGACATTTATTACGATTTTGGGGAGCTGTTTCAGATTTTGGGGAGCTGAACTTTCAAGCCTAGTGTCTTAAATGATCTTATACCTCAGGGACTTGCCTATGTTTAATGGGTCTAAATGTAATTTGGTCTGTAAAAGCTCTTTAATGCTAAACAACCTATAAGATAAGAATTATTGTTTCTGTCATCCGTGTTTTTTCCCCAATGTCAAAAATCTCAACATGTGATGTTTATACAATGACATTTAATATAGTAGTGTCACGTGAGAACAATGTAGCACGCTACAGCTTTTATTGCCTTTGGTACTGTGATCTCAGTTCTAATGTTCATCAATGATTTTTTGTGTCTGTCTTCTCACTGCTGTTGACCTTTAGAGTTCAGAATATCTGAGGGATGTTTCTCACTAGTGGAATCTTCATTCTCTTTGTTTTCTACATATCACTGCTGTCCTTTTGAAACCATGTATCTCTATATTTGTGATTTTTGTTGAATTTTGCCTTGAAGTATAATTATTAGTTACCCCTTTATGTTTGTAACTAGGTTTTGCAAATATGTATACTTAATCTATGATATGAAGTATTAAAAATAATTGTCTGCTTTGACAACACCGTGTTGAATCATTTAAAATAAGAAAAATTGTAAGGACAGCTACAAAATATTGGTTGTCTGCTTGAAATAGTGTTCTGTAATTAGGATTTTCTCTGAAGCTATTTTATTCAATATGAACAAAATTGTCATGGCCATTTGATTTTTCATTTATTGATTTTTTTTATGTTTTAAGTGAATGTATTTTTTCATTCTTATATTTTACCTCCCAATAACAGTCCTGGGCATTAAAAGCTTGTGGCAACATTTGTAGTAATGAATGGCAGTCTTTAGATTCTAGATCTTTCAAATCAGTCAGGTATGTACATGTCTACAGTCATAAAAGGTGACTTGAAAGCTGTAGAGCTGTAATGAAAAATCTTGTATAAATGTTAAAATGAACAGCAAACCTCATAAAATGACAGTTGCATTGTAACTGGTCTAGCATTTAGTCATGATTCTGTTTTTTGTGGGCATGTTTTGTGTAGACGGAGTCGTGTGGGATGCTTTGTTCATATAAACTGATTTGACACCCCAGATTGTGTATTACTTTGTTCGTTTGGAGCTCAGAGAATGACAACAGTTTCGTTTGTTTGCGTGTGTCCGCATAACTTGCAAAAATATTTATAATATAATATTAATAATAATAGAAAGTGTCTCAGGAACCAGAAGTGTACTGAATAAATATAGTACCCTAAAGACCAAAGTCATTGGTTATCCACTTGTGTCTTAGTTAAATGTACTGTCTGTTTTAAATGTAAAATACAAATTTTACCAATTGATACAAATATGTATTATTTGAAAGCTCAAGATTTAATATTTGAACAATGTTTTTTAAATGGCAAAATCAGTTTTGTAAGGCTACATCAAGACATGCACATTAATAATATTTCAAATGATCATTTTTATTATATTGTGTAAATATTTAAGCATCTCCAACTCTCTTGCTGAATGATTACATTTTTTCAAGTATTTAAGATTAAATCTAAGCATTAAGAACTGCATCTATTTGATGCCTAAAAGTGTGGTAATATAGGTATTTTTAACAAAGGGGGACATTTTTTTTAATAAAGGCAAAAAATGAACAGTCCAAGACTCCGTCAAAGTGTTCCTCCCGAATTTTCTGTGAACATTTATTGCATTCACTAGTGGTGATTTACTGGGCTGACACCATTTTTATGAAATCCTTACCCATCTGGTTAACATCTGGATCGACACCACAAGCGATTGTGAGTATAACGACACCAGCAGCTGCTTTGTTTCGTAGGGTACCTTTTGAAAACTTTGCTGTTTCTCCAGACACCCAGAGAGCAGACTTAGAACCACAACAACAACAGTAAATTAAAAGATTCCATGTGGTGCAATATAAACATGACTTTGTTAAACAAAAAGTAATATGATTATTAGATCAGATTTTGCATGTGGAAACTTTTTATTTTTAAAGGCATGAAATAATGCATGTTGAAAATGTTATTGTTTACTATATTATCTCATGCTAATGAACATAGAAAAGAGTGTAACTCTTTATCGCATTCTTATCCTCTTATTTGACTTAATGAGATATTAATTATGAACATTATTGTGGCCTGTTGTAAGATTGAAAATACTACTTATTGATTGTTCCACTATAAGACAGCACAAACAGTTTCTACAAAGCTGTTTAAGAAACAGCACCAGTGTAGTACACAGAAAATGAAAAATAATTAATATTTATAAAAAAATATGGAACACTAACCCTCTTCTCTCAACAGGTTATACCTATAATAGGTAGTCGTATTTAAGCGAACACCCTTGTTACTGAAATGACAACTTATTGACACCAGGCCCAGCGAACGCTATGACAGGTTGAACGCCGCCTCCACAGAAGAATATCAATGACTTCTTCTCTAGCCTCGACCACTGGTTCGCGAATGACAGTGCTGAAGTAACACATGTGACTAGGAACCAGATTGAGCGAGCAAGCAATAAACATTTTACATGTTAATTTGTATGCAAACAATGACTCTTTTACTATAACACAAAATTATATAAAATATCTATCTAATAAGTACACCAGACTGATGCATTTACCTTAAAGATGTGCATCATTTTTTAATGAGAAGATTCATATATCAATTAGATAGTGTTGTATATGTAAATGAATTGTGCGATGTTTGAATAAGAGAACCCTTCTCTATAATATTGCCTTAAATGTATATGTATTTGTACAAATAGGACATATTTCTGTGTCTTGTGCACACTGTGCTCCCTTAGAAAATGAGTGCATGACGCCCCTGTGCGTGGGCGTGGTTTTCCGGAACATTGCACAATAAAAGAAATAGGATCCAAACTTAACTCGAAAAAAACTTTCTGAAAGCAAGTTGGAGTGCCGGGTGAGTGTATCGAGCACAGAAATACTACGTCATACATCCCACTAGTTTTTTAACAAGTCGACCTTGTTAAACAGCCATCACGTGAGAAGAAGAATGCATGTTACCCTTTAAGATAAAGTATACCCTCAGTGGGTGATTGAAAAATGTGCCTGTGTCTGAAACAATGTTTATGTATTGATTTAAAAGAAGTACAAACGTCTTAACTCTTCGAACTATTCTCTTCCTTTTAAGTCTTCTCTAAGATTATTTATTTGATTGTACTCTATAACCTTTCTATATTATTAATTTGGTAATCTGACATGATATTCCCAACTTCACTTTGAAACGTGATGTAAATATTTGTAATGGAGCATATACTGTATGGTCAGTGATGGAATACAGTGCAGTATTTAATGTCCAATACTCACTTTGCAATACAGTTTACCACACGCAATTTTCTGTGGATGCCAATGATGAAAAGAGAGGTCCTCGCCAGCTGAACTCAACCCTTCCTCTCAGCAGAAGATCTTAGCTAAAGGATGATAAAGATGATAACGCAAAAATATATGCACGTTTGTGAGAATGGGGGCCTCTGCGTGTCTCATGACAGTAAAATCATTAGGGGCTTCTAGATTGTGTTTCCGAAAATAAAGTCATGGTGTACTTGTCCCTTACTGGTTTTATAGTAGTGTTCTGACAGGGGAAATAAACATACAGTACAATGCATAAACATGTACTGAAAAAATATGTTGTGGTATAGTTAATTTGATGCAAAATTTACAACAAGGTAGTTGAAAGTAGTGTGGACTTGGAACTGTTGAGTAAACACTTTTATTTTAGACTTAAGTGAGTAGGTATATAAAATGGTATATTTACTTACTCAAGCAGAAAAACATGTACAATGAATGTAGAATCGTATTCATCTTCAAGACGCATGCGCAACTTTTGTTTAGTTATGCTGGTTACAAATATGAGAACATAAACACCGAAACAGTGGATAAACGGCTTCAAATTCCTACGTTTATGCATTTTTTCTCCATGTTATTTTAGTGTTTTGTTTTAAGCATGCGCAAAGGCCCGATGTTTTCTGAGGGAGGAGCGCGCCATCCAGAGCAACTTCACAAAAGTAGCACATTTCTGTAACACAAAAGGTTCTCTGGAAAACTATTTTGAGAATTTGAAAAGAAAGAAATTGTTCTTCTGGGAACCCTTGAAATATTCTTTGGGGAACCAAAAATATATTTACAAGAAACAAGCACCTCTATTTTTAAAAGTGATGTGATTTTTGCATTAATGAATTTAGTCAGATGTAACATTGACGTTCTACATTCCCTGTTACTGGGATGTGGGAAAAATAAAATAAAAAATCTTTCAAAACTTTGAAATCCTTCGTTTTAAAATTAAACGAGAGTTTGAAATGAAAGATAAAAGATGGAAGAGACTGTACTCTTGTTCATCTTTCTGTCCCAAAGTTAAGGGAGGTATTGGGGAGGAGAGTAGCCTACAGGAGCGTTTGGTTACTAATCCATGACACAATTCCGTAGATAGTACAGCGGTGCGCTTTCCATCAAAAGAGAGGAGAGGAAAGTTCACACACTTCCCAACATCTGGAAAACATGCTGCATGTATACAGCATTGATGTTTTGTGTGAAACCATCGTAAATTCACAAGGATGATTATTCTCGTGTTTCTGATTTTCGGCAACGATGCCTTACTTCAGTGGATTTGGGACTTTGTGTATGACAAGCGTCACGTCCTCATGTCAGTCCACTGGAACGTGTGCGCGGCTTTCTTCGCTCATATCATCTTCTCTGCACCCTTCATGATCCTGGACCTCCTAAGCCCACACGTGCAATGGATTCAGAAGTACAAGATCAGCCTTCAAGTCGTTGCTCTCCATCAGTGGTTTCAATGTGCTGCGCGAATTTTATGGAAATACGCAGTTGGGGTTTTACCGCTGACTTATCTGTTTCTGTGTGTGCGAAATACCAATTTCCCAGAAAAGGCACCATCATTTTTCCTTGCCTTGAAAGAATGTGTTTTCTGCTTACTCGTGTTTGATACGTTATTCTTCGTGTTTCATTTCATCATTCACAAGTAAGTAAAACCTGTCAATGATGTTTTTGCTAAAAACGACCTGAACCCTATATTTTAAGACCACGTGTTCCACTCTTCTACATATTTTTTATATTATTAAACAAATCTGTAGTGTATATGGTCAACCCAGTCTCACGGCAGTTCGTGACACACAATTTGGAATATATTAATTCGTGTTCATGGACAGGAATATATGCCCATCTTTTCGTGTCAGCGAGCACGACTTTCTTTTCGTGCCACTCAGTACGACTTTCAATACACAGACTGCGTGTGTATTTACATTTATGCATTTATAACCTTATATCAAAAGATAGATAACTTACACCTTATTCACCCCAAACGCTAAAATCAAAGGCTAATTTAGCTAAAGGTTCTACGAGGTGGAAAAAAGGATAATTGGCTCCCCTAAGCCCGCCCCTAAACCTGTCACAAGGAAAACGTAAAAATTTAAGAAAAACATACAAATGAGATCATAAGAAATAGGAATACCTTGTAAAATAGGTTTGAATTCCCATCCGATTGCATTGATATATATTTATACGTATGAAAGATACCGCATATTAAAATACGTTACATTGAAAATCGTACTGTGTCACACGAAATAAGTTGTGCTGACACGAAAAATGGGGGAAATTCGTGTCAGAAAACACAAAAAATATATTACAGTTCTTGTCAAATACGACGCGTCGCCAACGCACCTAGAAAAATGTGTTTGCGCCTGTTGAGTGTCTTTATGCTGGGTTCACACCAAATGGACACAAAGGGGCTGTGACAGAACCACCGACAGAAACGCCGCTTTTTTTTAAAACGTCAGCAGCTGGCGTTCTTTTCCATAGGAAGCATTTTTTTAAGATAACATTTTATTTTTCCATTGGAAACATGTGCCATATGCCAGCTCAAATGCCTTGGATGACACAGGCCCTTATAGAAAAATTTAGAACATACAAGACATGCCAGTTTGCCCAATATTGTATAATATGTATCTTTTTTCCTTCAGAATTCCTTGGCTATACCACAGGGTCCATCGTATTCATCACCTCAGCAGGGACACATTTGCACTGGCAGCTCAAGACTCAAGTTTATCTGAACTGCTGTCTCTTCAATCCATTGCCTTTATTAGTACCATGCTGGTGGGCTGCCATCCTTTAAACGAAATCCTCTTCCATGTGTTTAACACTTGGATGGCTGTCCAGGACCACTGCGCATATGACTTTCCCTGGGCGCTGCATCGGCTGCTGCCATGCTTTGCTGGGGTGCCGCATCACTTGGCCCACCATCAGCAGTTTAAAGGCAACTTTGCCCCCTACTTTAGACACTGGGACTGCATCTTTGGGACTTCATTACAGATTCCAAGACATACATGAAGGAATTAAAGAATGAATAATGGGCCACTTGTTATGCTGATGGTCGATTTCATCTGAATTCTTTGTAAAGTATGAAGTGACATACAGTAAATTAGTTTAAGCATATGTTGTTATTAAGACCAGAAACACAATCTGAATGTATTTTTTGGCAGATACTCCCAGATAAAGAATAATATTGTTAAACTTCTATTAAAGATGGGGTAACACACAGAGTTTCTGCCAATCTCATATTAATCTTGAGTACCTATACATTATTGTATATGTATCTTCAAAGAGTCTTAAGTTTGATCACATGTATAAAAGGGAGATACAGCTGTACAATCATTTCCGGAAAAGGCTGCTAGAGGCGGGCATGGGGGACGAAACTACAGCACAAGCACGCAATACATCATCGCATTATCCCTTCGTGTTGTTTACATTATACACATCCACGACGGTTGCCAACAAAACACAGACAAATTACTTAGTTTGACCAACCGCGTGCAGTTCATGTCTTGCATCTTTTAGCACAGAGACATCTATCAGTTTCAAAAGATCTCCAAATCCAGCGTGATATCCACCGTTTATATAACATCCATCATTGACATGCCGTGAACAAACAAACGTATCTCAACTTCTCTCACTATCGCAAGAGTACGACCTGCAGCTGTAGGCCCACAGTGTAGCCAATCTTGATGGTAAACCGGTCTGTCTATCGCTCGCTCGCTCAACTGACTCATTAGTACAGTCTTCTACTTCATTTCTACTTTCCAATACTCCCCAAAAATGGTTTGTCTACTGTAGGCTAACTGAGTTACCAGTTACCCGTTTTACTGCACCTTTACATTGCTTCAGAAATTTCCCCCACTTTGAAAGTCACTTCGGATAAAATCATCTACTAAAGGACTGAATGTAAATGTAAATATGTAAAAACTATATGAAATTATCTGAACTTTACGCCTGAAGTAATGTTATACTTCACATGCTTGTTTTTGTCTTTTGCATCTTCATCTAAAAACGATTTACTGCTTTTCCATAAATAACACTGTCCTTAAAGTTATAAATGAAACGATTTTGGAAGCACTTTAAGCATACTTTATGTAGTTTTCCCATCACATGAATGTGTTTCTTACAGTCAGTGCATTAATACTCTGTCAAAGAAATGTCATATATTAGTGTCATATTCAAAGTTTGACAAATGCTTATAAAACAAATTGATGAGCGGATTAGTTTGACTTTCAGTTTCAGTTTGACTAACTGTCAAGTTAATGTTTTGCAGGCCATGATGAAAAAGTTGAAAAGAGCCATGAGTCATTCAGTATGTTCAGAAGTGATGTCAGCTAACAATCATGTACATTCAGTTTCAATGAGAAACTGTCAGTATCTTGCTACAGCTACTCTTTGAAGGCCACATCACATCTGTTTGCCTCTCTGGGTGCTCTGTGTTATTCTGCTCCACTGTGGCAAAAAGACGTCTCCATAATCTCATTTTCAAATTAACTGTACAGCCTTCATGGGAACATCTATAACCTTTTCATTTTCAGCATTGTTCCCCGCAGAGCACTTTGGTGAATCGTGAAAGATTTACTCATGCAGGCAGCTGTAACCTACTGGTACATTTACAAAGTTGTGATGGAAACAAGTCAACTGCATAGTCTGTCTCTGTCTTTTATATCTATTCCGTCTGAGAATTAGCAAAATTACTGGGGAATTTTATTTACTTGAGAACATGATCGAGGCTTCTTTAGTGGGTAATCATAATGAATAAATACCTGTTTATTATACAATCCTAACTGTATTTTTCTTTTAATGTAGTTTTAGTGTTGTATAAAATCAGCCCACAGCATACAGAAACTTCTAAAAAGAATGTAAGAATAAGGCATTGGAAGACCTGGGATTTAAAGACGTGTTTGTACATGAATATGTTTGTTGAATGGTAAAATGTGACCCTGGACCACAAAACCATAAAGCGATATTTCAGAGGCAAAATAAAGAAGTTTTACCCTAGACTGGTTCGGTCACAAATATGAAGGGACTGAACTAGAAAAGAAAGTTTGTGAATAAAGAACTAAAAACACATAGGATCTTTATTAGACACAAGACATCTAAATTCGCTCTCTTATTGTTGAGTATTTAAAGACTGTCTCTGTGACCACGCACAGTTAAACATTTCTCCATTCTAGTCTCTCTGTTGCACTCTATTGAAAAAGCATTTATTATATATAAAATTTCACTACTAATTTAAATCTCATTTAATCAATCTCTTCAATGCTACAAGTCTTGGGATCTTTGCAGTCTATAATTACAAAAGCATCTGTTACTTGCCTGCTCTTCCTGACCTACTTCTTGACTCTGCTCCTTGACTCATCTCAATTGACCCTTGACTCATCAAAAACAGGAGTCAAGTATTTATCCCACAAGGATTTTATATTAGAGGACCTTTTATAGAGCACTTAACACAAAGAAACTATTCATTTTTGCGATGGTATTAGTTAACATGAAAGGTGTGAAGTGAAAGTGACCTATTTGTCAGATATTGGTGACCCATAACCGAAATGTAACCTCTGTATTTAACCCGAGTAGTGAACACATGCACAGCAAGTCAAGGAGCTCTTTATTTTAAGTCCCACTGAGTTGGCAGGCTGTGTCTCCCTTGGAGTACTGACAGACAAATCCCTAAGAGAAAGGATCCTTTTTATGAAATTTTATTTTTCAGACAGCTCAGTCTAAATCACAAGCTGCAGAATTTTTATCTCCATTTTTGTTAGAATCAGTCATTCTTTTTAATGAAAAAATTAAACATCTCGTAAATGATACAACGATACAATTATTTAATATGCTTTAATGGCTTAAATAATCTTATTTCTGCACGTCTATATGTCACATTTACAATCGTTGCAAATGTAGACCTACACTGTTGTCACATATATGATCCCTGCCATCAGAGGTCGCCACGCACCAAACTGACTGTTTCATTCTGGACTCCATTTCCCAAGATCCCCTCTGAATACACCTTCACCCAATCGCTATAAGCCACACTTACTCAACTACACACTCCTTAGTATTTTCTGTTCCCCAGCATTACATAGGGGTTTCCTTGGTCTATGTATACCTGGGTTTTGACATGTACCTGGATCTTATTTTTTGAGTGTTTGTCTCATCCTTTTGCCTGTTTTATGGATTATGATATGCCTTTTAATAATGCTGCTTTTGGATCCAACACTGCCTTCTCAAACCCTGTTGTTACAACTGTGCTAGTTAAGTAAACATGTTTGGAAATGTATTTCTAAGGTGTTATTTGTAGGTAAAAAGCTTGTGAAGATGAACTTGATTATTTAAATTATATTAGTTTTGTCATTTAATATCCCTGTAATCATAAATTATATCAAACACTAAACTCAGCACAAAACAAAAATGAGTTTCTTTCCCCAAGCAGAAACTTACAACTTCAACTTTGCTTTATCCTGTACATTATATGTACATACTCCTAAAAAAGATCCTTCACAGTGCCATAAAATATTTTTTTTAGCTGAGTGGTAAAGCTTTGACTGTTTCACAAAAAGTTCTTTAGACAATAAAAAATAAATAAATGGTTATTTGGAAAGAAAAAACAGTTATTCTGAGTTATCGCTTTTAGAAACCTTTTGTAGCAAGAATACTTGAAAATATGCAATACTGATTTTCTTCAAATGAACTGTGCATTGTCACATTGTATTTGTCTGCAGTGCAGTATTCTGAACATTTCTGTGCATGTGTCATCCTTGCCTTGTTTGGGAAACCTGAACGTGAACCTGAAAAGAATAACTTGACTTCTAGTAGGGGAAAGTCAGGTACGATGAACCAGTTTTCACTCAAGGTGCTCGAAGTATTGAAGGACAGAGGAAAAACTAATAACTGAACCATCTGATGCTATACTGGACAAATGTAAAATAAACTGATGTTTCTCAAAAAATTTTAAAAGTCTCAGTTATTTTCAACCCAGTGTTGGGTCAGAAAGGGACAAACCCAATTGTAACAAACTTGGGTCAAATGCTAAGAGTTAAGATTGGAGTAGAAAGATTTCTGATCATTTGGAAGAATTTGCTGAAAAATGTGTACATGTCAAAATCTTTGACTTTTGATCTATAGATGTTGAGGTCTTGGCAAGCCAGAGACATTGTTAAAATGTTTTCTGAAGCTCTAGGACATACATGAAAAATTACCAGTGGTTCATTTCTCAGGAGAATATTCTCAGGAGGAGACAAGAAAAAAGTCTCCATTTGCTTTCCATTTAATCATGTTGCTGTCCAGGGGAAACAAACTAATCTCATTTGTGTTTTTTAATTTTATTTTTCTTTCCTATGGGCTGATATTATCCCCCATCACGGCTGAATGTTGTGTAATGAACTAGAGGGAACGATTTGCTTGTTACCAGTCCAGTTTCTCTTTAAAGTACTGTCAGCAACCAAGGGTTTCTACAAAACTGTCTGCAATTGAACCCGAAGCCCAGCTGGGGGCTCTGCACACTCTCTTTTGCATCCGCTGAGTATATTGATTCCTACAGGCCACCTGCACCCTCTCCTTCTGTTTTCAACCGCAACTATGGAAGTATTGAATATTCTGAGATTGCTTGTAGATATTCTCATTAAAATATTGCTGGCATAGACACATAACTTTCTATCAACTGCCATCTGATTAAAGTGACCATTGATCAAATGATGTCATCTTTTACTCGCCCTTTTGTTATTTCAAACCTTCATGACTTTCTTTCTATTGCAGAACACAAAAGAAGATATTTTGAAGAATTTTGGTAACGGAACAGCACTGGCCCCCATGCGCTTTTCTAGTATGGGCACAAAACTCAAAAGTGAATAGTGTCCAGTTAACAACATTCTTCAAGATATCTTGTTTTGTTTTCCGCAGAAGAAATAAAAAGGCTTGAAATGACAAGACAGTGAGTCATTTTTGCCAGAAATTTTTAGTGAACTGTCCCTTTAACATCACCGATTTATGTTTCTAAATGTGTACATGATGGGAGAAATCATTATAATGCTATATTATACGGTATATTATTTAGCCATCCTGGTTCCCTTATCTTGTAAAATATAAAGATGTGCAAATAAAGAAATCACATGACACATGGGTTGTGGATGTGAGGTCAAATACAGACAGTCCCTCAATAATCACAAATGAACAGTAGATGGCAATCACATCTTTTGCAAGAGTTACCCTTTTAGTAAATCCTCTCCATATAAAAGATCTGACATTTTATTTTAAGAAATCTGAAAAAATCATGTTATCCACTAAATGTAAATGCATTAGCTTATTTAATTAGCTACACGCCATTTTCCTGAATGTGTTGAAACTAAATGAACACAATAAAAATACAAATTAATGTTTCACTAACACAAACTTATTTATTTTAAATACCAGAATAGACAATTGCACCATTGCATTTCCTAAATCTAGAATACTGTTCAGGATTAACTCTCTTGAAAAAGAACAAACTATGCATTTATTTATACACTCGGATCAGTAAAAAAAGTTTTTATTAAAATACAAGAGTAGTATGTCACACTAAACACTGATGAAAAACGTTTACAGAAATAAAACTCTGATACACAATATATTACATTCAACACATTGTCTTAAACACAATGATAATCACTTAACAATTAACATAACAAAATAAAACAACAAAACAGACTTCTAGAAGAGGGTGGTGACACGCATTCAAAAAGGCAAAAAAAAGAACCTAGCACCCATTTACAGTACAAGACGTCCCAAATTAATGCTGTAATTTTAGACTTTTAAATTACTTTTACAAATGATAAAGCAACATTTATCTAAGATGCAAAAGAGAGGAACAATTGCTTTAAATGCCTTTTTGGATGCGGTCCATTCTGAAGAGGTCATTGCAATACTCTATTCCCAGCAATCCGAATGCCAACTCTGAATCTACTAGAAGAATAAGACTGACTGACTGCAGTGTTTTGAAATTCAATATAACATTAATAGAGGACAATGAGAAACGGGAGGAAATGTATTTCAATGATTTCCTTCGGCACAAAGAGATGTTAACATCTGAATGATTATTTGTTGCATTCTTTTATCTAATTTATATTAACAGTTTCAAGCTCAAAGCCATTGAAGTGAATAACGGGATTGTTTCACAGAATGACTTGTGGAAAGTGTCCTGCATGTGTCTTTTCTTAATAGTGTTTCTGGAAGGCCTTTAGAGCGAGCTGGTGTGAACTCTTACTGAAATAAACCAAACACCTACTAATGATGGTTGATGCCGTTGCCACTCTGAGGGCCCTGCATGTGTTCCAGTGACAGTTTCTCTGCAGATTACGTAATACAGTAACTGTTTCATTCTTTGTGCTGTCTGTGTTATCCCACCCGCATCTCTCCACAAAATCACTCCAGAGTCCAGACACATCTGCGTGTATTTACAGACACACCTGTTAGCTAAAAGTGTGCTGGCGTCAGCCCATGCGGTAACACTTGATGTCTTAACTCCTACTAGCATCTACAATACATCTCCAAGTCCTCAGGCCAATTACTGCTTCTTCAAAGATTTGTAATGTATGTCTTTAATGACAAGTTTGCACATGCTGTTATTTGACTGGTTGTTGTGAGATGAAATTATGTTTTGGAGAGTATTGAAAACAATGTCTTCTGCGCTACTTGTGTTAGTGGTTATGTACCTCGTATCATGAACTGGTGGCTTTGTACAGTATATCAATTGCGTAAATACTGTGAAACTTAAAGCATGTCAAAATACTGAATCTTGGAGACCTCAGAATAATATTTTGTGAATATAATACTTTAGAAAACGTGTAAATTATTTTAGCAATGTGACACTGGAGCTGTGCACCGTCCTATTGCCAAAATAATTTACACGTTTTGTGCCGTGGCACAATAATCTTAAAATAGACTGGAATATGTCATTGACATTTTGTGCATACTGTACACACTTGTCATAAAATGAACATAAGTGAAAGTATCCCAAGAGTTTCCCCGCAGCAATGACAGGAAGCTTACAACATATTAAACACATTACATTTCAATTTAGAACTAGTTCAAACACTTCTCCAACTTGATATTTGAAGATTTGCAGCTTAGGACAAAGAAATTAAAAAGAAGAAATTAACGTGGAATGTAAGGGCAGAATGAAGTCAAGCTTCAAAGCAAACCTCGATATTTAATGTTGTGACTTGACACATTTTATTGCTAGCTAATCCAGTCAACCACATCTAAAACATAAAGCCTTGAGGCAGCAGATGTGATGGCTACGGCTATTCTGTGCCAAACTTCCCATCCCCATCATCGTTTTCTGTAGACACCTGTCATTACATTCAAATTTATTCCATTTAATGTACAATAAATGAGTAGTTTATTTTTGTTTAGTTGATCTTTAGTATAGTAAAGAAATGTCAAGGCATAATAATGTGGCATAGACATCTGGGTTGGCTTTGACAGCACTACCCACCAGTCTTGGACAAGTCAAAGTAAACACTAAATCATGAACTGACTTGACACTGACAAGGGGTCACTGAGATACAAAAAGTAGAGTTAACCATAAATCCAGTGACGAGCAAAAACAAGTCTTTTGAGCCAATAGAAGCTTTTTAAGCATGTGGGAGGTAGTAAACATGATAAACCCACCAAACAATGCAAAATATGATCCATTGATGTGTAATGACATACGCTTTTTTGAACTTCAGGAAGATACAATCCATTTGTGGCCCTTTAACTGATATTTATCTCATATAATTTATATAAACATTAAAGACTTCCAATTAGAAATGAGACTTACATGAAGTTATTGAATTATCAATCAAATATGAATGAAATAAGAAACTTTCTATAGTGCCTTAAACGAGGCTGAACAAGAATAATTTCAGCTTGTCTACAGAAAATAAAAGGTTTGCCTTTTTCCGCATAGTTTCACACAGAAAGCCGTCTCAGACACATCACTGACAGCACCTACAAGAGTGCCAACACATACAGTCACAAAGGTTGTACATTTTTAAACTTACCAGATGAATTCCACATATTGTTGATAACAAGTTTGTAGTGATTATGTATGTTGCATCCGTCAGCGTCTCATTACCACAGTGTAACATAAGTCGTGACTTTCCGTTCTTTTAAAAATCTCCTTTTCCACGCTCCCTGCCTCTCTCCTGCTCCATGTCCCGGAGCATCAGCAAAGAGGGGATAGTGGAATCTGAGCCTGGACATAGAGGGCTATTTGTGGGTATGATGCCTGAGGGCCTGAATGCCCAGAACTCCGGGGTATTGGAGAGGAGTTGAAGGTCCAGTTCAGTGCACTCTACTGGAGCATGCAGCCCCCAGCCTGTCCGCTGTTCAGCAGCGCAGCAGGGCTCCGCTGTAGACTGTCCTACTACCAGGGTAAGAAGAACATTTTGGCTGGAGAGGGCAGAGTTTGAAGAAGAAAGATAATGTGATTCCGTCGCTTGTGAGATGATTCCTGCCACAAGTTCTGCGTTCTCCAAAGGCAGACAAGAATCTGAGGATGACACAAACTATTGTAATTGCATGGATGTGTGTTTAATATGACATAAATCAAATGATCCTTTATTTTAAAAGATAGACACAGTTTAGTAGACCACTCCAGATTTCCCTTAAATTAGCTTTTCTAAAGGTATTGCGGCCATTCCAGTCAGGTGTTTGTTGAATTCCAACAAAAAAAAAAAACTCAGGAATGACAGAAATCAGGTCAAATAATTTCAGTCAAAAATCTATTTATTAACTGATCCTAAACAGTAGTAGTATTGTTTAAAAGGGAATACAAATTTGTTTTCTTTAGGGTATTCAAGATCAGAAAATGTTTTTGTTATTTTTTTGTTGTTTGTAAATTTTCAGCGAAATATGAGAAAAACTAAACAATGTTTTTACTTAGAATCTGGGAGAATTCAAAATGAAACTTTTCATTTTACTTGAACACATAAATAGTAAATTCAGAAAAACTGTAAATAATGTTAGAATGGTCTCTTCATATTCTTTCTAAAATTCTATTATTATACTCGTTCTCAAGTTGTTCCAAACCTGTATCCATTTCATTGTTGTGGATAACACAAAAGAAGATATTTTTTAAATGTGGGAAAGAAACCTTCTGTGGTAGTAAATGGTGCCCCAGAACTGTTTGGTTGTAAACAGTATAATAGCAACAGCAAAATACATTTTTTAGTTCAGGAATACTAACACTGGTCAGCATTTACTGGACCCCTACAAGAGACACAATCTTGTTTGCGTTTGCTGAGAGGTTTAACTAAAATAGATGCTTGGATTTATTTTCTGAAAGTGATGTTTGGTTATGGGTGTTTAATGAGAGGTTGCAGACAAACGTTTGCACATCACATTGGCTGTAATCAAATTCACAGCCTGTCGTATACGCTCTCACCTGATCTGTTCACATCTGACTCCTTCATCACTGTGTGTACTGCAGTCATGGCAATGGAGACTGCTTCACTGTCATGTTGACGGGTACCAACTGGTGATATACAGCCTGTGAAGAGTTGACCGAAAGGTATACAATTATAAATAAGCTTTATATGTATTTGTGTATGTATTAAAGTGATTGTTCGCCCAGAAAAAAGGGGTTTTCCTCATTTATTCACCCTCATGTCATTTCAAAACTTTCTTTTCTGCAGAACACAAAAGAAGATATTTTGAAGAATGTTCTTAACTGGTGCCCATTACTTGCATTGGTTTTGTGTCCATAAAATAGAAGTGAATGTGTGCCGACGTTGTTCGGTTACCAACGTTCTACAAAATATCTACTTTTGTGTTCTGGGGAAAAAAGAAAGTCATGCAGGTTTGAAATGACAAGAGGGTCAATAAACAGAATTTTAATATTTGGGTGAACTATCACTTAAAGTCCTCAATTAACTCTATTCTTTTTACATATATTTAAGCATGCGTGTTCATACGTTTACATGTTTTCCTAAGTGAAGCACGGGTGTGGTACGTGACACACACAATGGCAAACATTAACGTTGTTAGGATTGCTGTTGTTGCACAAGAAGTCACTATGGAGGCAGCTTTTTGGACAGGAGCTTCCGAGGTCTGGACTTTTGCCACACCAACCACTTCCCCTCCTGAAAAACAGCAGAATCTATTAGAACCCACACATACCAGCAGAACCAACTTAAAGGAAGAAAACCTCCTATTATGTTCAAGTAGCTCACTTGATGGAGCACTGTGCTTGCTGTGCAGAGGTCACAGGTTCTATTTCCAGGGAACACACAAACTGATAAAACATATACAGTAGTGGCCAAAAGGGATGTCCTGGGGGGGATGTATTTGTACAATACTTGTTTTTAATGCTCCCTCAGGTTCGATTAAACCAAACATATGAGGTGTATGGTACAAAATACTTTTCAACTTTTAAGGCGTTTATTGGACAAAATTATTTGGCAAAAAAACTAACTACAGAGTATCAGGGAATGGAAGTTTTTAATGAAATATACAAAAAAGGCACAGAAAAACCAAAGGCTCGCTGGAAATAAAGCAAACACTGACTACAATTTTTACTGTTATTAATTTTGTTGATCCTCTTGCGCAGCAGTATTTTGTAGCCATTCTCCTGGGCTATATCTTTATAAACTTTGCACATGTGCTGTGAGTAATTTTTTGCCATGCCCCCTTTAATTCTTCTCAAAGCTGAGATTCAGTTTATTCCTCAAGTAAAACTATGCTAAATGAATACAAAGTTTTCAATACATCTTTATTAATGTATTTGAATAAAAAGCGATGACGTCGATTGACCGTCAAAGTTAGAAATCACTTAAAATCACTGTGAGTTGCTTAATGGGATAGTTCACATCAAAATTCTGTCATCATTTACTCACCCACAGGTTGTTCGAAACCTGTATAAATGTATTGGATCTGCTGAACGCATAAGGCTTTTGAAAGAGGGGGAGTGTCTAAGTAAGTTGCGTAGAAATGTAGTCCACCTTTAAGACACAATCAATCTGAATCCTACACACATCAACAACTGAGAAGCCCGAAATCATAACTCACTGATTCTTAAAAAACAACTGCAGCTGCCTTATTCTTTCCCCTTTCACTCTCCCTCTTTCTGAACGTATACCTCTTCCTGTTGCTGGCAGTGTGTCTGATCAGCAGAATGCTAAAAGACCTCTGTCAATGCATGACGGAGTGGGTTCAGTGAGGATCAGACCCTCGGTCCATGCTGAGAACTTTCCGAGGGCATTGACTGATCCAAGCTGGATAAGTATCTCCCTTCTTACCTCGCCGTAATCACATTGACAGAATAAAGAGAGGAGAGATAAAACACTGAGAGAAAAAAAGGAGTATTAATGCTGAAGCAGAGTTAAGAGCACAAGAGAGGTGACGAGAATGGGAGCGTGCGGGAGTGAAGAGAGTACAATCAGGGTTGAGAGGAGGAGAACACCAGGGAAAAACAAGAGAGAAGTTTGATGAAAACATATGGACCACGTGTGCGTGTTGAAGGCGAGAGCACGAAATCAAGAGGTCAATGCGTGTGTACGCCGTTCAAATCCCAAGTATTTGTTGTGATACTTACTGCTACATTGTACATTTCTGAAGGGGGCAGGGCCACACGGAAGGCATTCCAAATCTTCTAATCCGTCCAATCGCATTTTGCTGTAAAACCTTCAAACGACAACATAGGGAACACAGGATTTGATATGCCAAACACGAATTTATATGTGTATATATATATATCTAGGTGTGTGTATCAGGGAGGTGCACGCTATGTTTTGTGCGTGGGTTGGTTGCAATTAATGTGTGATGTAAGCTCTGCACAGCAGGTTCTTTTAAGGTTGTTTTGTTGCATCTGTGTGAATGAGTCTCACCCAGGTAGGCAGTTTCCACACACTGCATTGTCTGTATGTGTGCAGTGTTTTATTTGGTATCTGTTGAGCCGACGGCAATTCTGGCACAAGGCGCAGGGATGGGAACCCCAGTCCTCCTTGAACCAGCGAGCATCACATACACCGCACACTGTGGGCACACCTACACCGATACCGCAGTCCTAAAAGCCCACAAACACATAATCGGTAACATGATAAGTTAATCGGTTGGGTCAGACACCTTCTCAGCAAACAACTTTTCAAACCTGGTGTAGGTCATTTAAGGTCATGCACATGCCTCTGGTGGCAGAGATGTGATATGACAGCATGTTTACAAATCCCACTTATTGGGTCTTTCTTTTGTCAATCATGTTAGATTTTAGACACCCACAGGTGTCTGATGCGCACAAGTTAAACTTGATGCCATTTTTTTCAATGCATTCCACAAAGTGATTTTTTTAAGAATACTGTAAAAACTGCATTTACTGGGTGTTAACATCTGGCAACGTACATGACTTTGGTGCAATGAAACACTTTTAAATACACATAATGAAAGCAACGTCAATTTAAAGATTTTAAACGGACCTATTGGAAACCTTTTCATCTTTAATCTCAAAAAGAGGAAACAGAGGAAAACTGCTCATTTTCATTTTTATGAACCTTGTGTTGTGTTGGTAATGTAAATCAGTTCAAAATGTTTTACTCCAAACAATGCTGAACACTAAAGTCCCATGAGTTTTACACGCAAAATGTTTGATTATCTAAGCTTAGTTCTATAACTGGGGTTCTCAAACTTGGAGATTTTGCTAAATATAGATATTTTTCATAGATGTTATGCTATTAAATAGCAGAAAAATAAGACCACCAACCAAAATAATGAATGTTCCGGCGTTGTATAACTGAATTTGTTTTTAGGTGAATAAAAATGTTAAGTTTAAGTCTGTATTTGGGGGGCGGCAAAGTAATGCACTCTAAACAAAGGGGGCCGTACAATGCAAAAGTTTAAGAACAACTGTTTTATGAAAAGTGACCTGGAAACTTTACTTAGGAATGATTAAACATCATATCCATAATTGACAGCGGTTTGGAAATATTTAACAGTATCTAACAACCTGGCAGGTTTTGTCTATAGATTATCTACGAAAGATAAAAACAGTACACTATGTATATTACAGTGTAGCTGTTGCTTTCCTCACACAGACACCAAGCTTCACAATTAATTCACAATAATCATAAACCTCACCTCTTTCAGTTCTTGACCAGGTGGACACTGCAGGCACTTGTGGCACTGTCCGCTGTAATAGTACTCATCTGCTGAGCAATCCATTATCCATATCTGAAAAAAAGAAAGAAAGAAAAGATAATAGTCAATTTAAACCCAAAGCAAAATGTTACATTTGCAGAGTTTGATGAGAATATTTCAGAAATCAAGTATTTTATAATATTATCATGTTTTTATTGCGTTTCTTGTGTTAGTTGGCTTTATTTTTGTTGTTGTTATGGCTTAAATCAAAACAAACCAATTGCAGTTTTATTGATATGAATTGGACTGTAGCTACCATAAAAACATGTTCTCTCATTTTGGAACCGAACTCCTCGTTTAGACCAGATGTATTCATCTTTTGTATTAATTACACTTTTAAAGGCAAACCTACCTTTTAAATCTAATTGTTACATGTTGCTATTTAACAAGCGGATGCAAAAAATAACATGCTTGAATGACGGATGAATGTTTATGGTTTAAGATTTGGTTTCATGATTGATTCTCTATGTAATATTTCGAAGCATAACCGGTTGAAAATGACACGTTTGTCTGAAATGAATAACCGGTTTGTCGCTGCCTCTCAAACGCATTAATGACAAGGAAAGAAAAAAAGTCTTAACAGTTCTCTGTACGTTCGTTTCAATTATAAAGATAAACGTTCACTCCGATTCATTCTGAAACTTACAGAACACAGAGAAACAGATCAAACGGGCGAGCAGAAGAGGGAACGTTTCGGCGCATGGAGAACATTTAGGTTCAATCTGATACAAAAATATCCCCGTTAAACATTCTATTGGGAATAATCCAGGCGAGAAATATTCTCATCACATTGTGCGAAGTAGGACGCGTTGTTAAGATTCCACACCCGCGCACGTGGAACGTAATAGCCTCTTACATCATGAATCGTCTCTTATTTGTAAAGTCACGTATCAGGGACAGAAGCATCATCAACACTTACGTTACAACAGAGCCAGCTCTCAGCAATCAGTTCATTCCCTGTCCCATTAAAGTAAGCGTCTCCCGTGCCCTTGGGTAAATTCTGTCCTACTCAGCTTGTGGTTACATTTGTTAACGGTTCTCACGCCGGTGTGTTTGTCCGGTGTGGCGGGTGCAGTACGCTGAGGGACACGGACATGCCCTGACATGTTGCGCGCTGCTGTGATGAAGCTGACGTGATGTGTGACCTCTGGTGCCTGATTACAGGCAGACACGATTTTTGTGACGGATTGTTTCTTTGCACTTGAATCGAAATCATTTTTCTCAATTGTCACGCTACCAAGACGTAGATATCTGCTCTTGTTTTTAAATGATCTGTACTGGGGGCGACACAGTAAACAGAATTAGGTATTTTTAACCATTGTAACCACAGGTCTAAAGGATACCACACAAAAAAGCACATGATCTAATCATTTTCTCACCTTTAAGTTGTTACATGAATTGTATGAATTGCTTTGTTCTGATAAACAAAGGCATTCGAGAACAATAGCAACTGACATTTTTGTTTATTCAGGATTTAAAGAAATTCATGGCAGAATTTACATCTTTGGATGGAGTATCCATAATTGCATAACAGCTCCTTTCATTTTAGAAACCACATAATATTAATTTGCAGCTCTTCACATTATATTACATTGCACTTCATTATACATGAAATTAGACTGCATTGCATTATATTGTGAGGCCACATTACCTCAGGTTAAAAGCTGCAGTAACAGGCCTGTTCTGTAAAGGGCTGATAAAGTGGCACAGCAATGAATGTGTATTATACCTTATTTAACCTGATAAAGAAGCGGGACAAGGTATCATTTTTACTACAATCATCACATACAAATGCACAATTGGGAAATTGTTAAGCTGAAGTGAAATGTTTTTTGTAGATGTTTGTGTGTGTATGTGAATGACGAGAGGATAACAGTATTTCCTCAGAGCGATTTTCTAGGTGAATGTTCCATAGAGACTAACACAGTATATGTGTGTATCTGTGTGTAAGTGTGTGTGGGAGGGCGGGCATTGTAGCCTTGCATAGCAGTCATAGTGGTTTTGGCAAAGGAAGCAAAACAGATAGTGAAAGTGGGAGAGAGTGCATGACGGAGTAGTTTTATATTTTGATAGGGTTATTGTGTCTGAATTGGAAGAGGTCAGGAACGATGGTCTGCATCATATATCCTTTAACTGATCTTAAGCAACTCAAATTTCAGAATGACAAGATGTTATATTTATGGAACAGATTCAGCATTTAGAGTTTAGCCATAGTTGTAAAGAACAGAGCTGTTTATTGGCTGGGACAAGAATGAAACACTGTCCCGGGGCCTTTGTATTAGGGGGTGATGTTCTGAGGCCCATAAAGAACATCCGTTCTTTATGGGTCTCATTGGGCATGTTCCGGCCCTTCTGGATTATTAGTCCTCATGATGAGTATGGAGAATGGAGGATTAGAGTACGGGTTGGGTGATCATCTCATCCCAAAATTTTATCTTTGCCCCCTTTTCTTCCACTTCACACGCATTCTTATCAGAAGTGTAGATTTGCTCTGACCTCTAAAATTGTGCATGTGAGTTTGTTTTGACGTCTAACCTCATATTTAAGTCCAAGACAGATGTTATTCTATGAAGGTAGCCCAGACAGAGATGTCTCGATGACAAACTGCAGACCACAGCATAACAAAAAAGTAATGCAAAGCAAGCCGTTTGTAAAACTGCATGCCTAAATGAAGGCATGTGTGTCTGTCTGAATTTATGCATGTGCGTGCGTGTGAGTTGGTGGGAGTTACAAGTATGAAGGCCGCAGAGCTGGCCAGACTGAGGAAAAGTTCAGATAAGAAAACATCAACCACCTGGAGAGAGAGAGATACCTACACATCCTGTGGTAGTCTCAACGGTAACTAAATTCTTGTAATAACTCTGAATGCCATCTATTGGTAATGTCACAGGTGCATATTAGAGTACAAATGGTTTGAGTTTGGAAGGCAATTCATCACTGATGACAGTAGTTGATATGGCCACAGGGACATCTCTGTGCACCTGGTGTTGACAGAGGAAGACCTATGAAAAGTGGCACAAGAGCCCCTAAAAACATCAGCGTAAAGTAAAAAACTGGAGTCTGCCTCGAGGGTATTGCCCTACACCAGCACATAAATATAATGAGCAAAACCAATTCAAACAGAAGAGGACCTTAAAGAAAACACATTAAACAAGTTACTGTAGCTCAAATCGTAGAGACAGTGCTCAGGTCATGGATTTGAATGCATATACTGATAAATCTACTGCAAGTCACTTTGGATAAAAGTACCTGCCAATTGCACAAATACAATAAAATATCTTTCAAAATTCTGCCACAAAGTTACTTAAATGTGTAAAATTGTGTGGGGTGCTTAGGAGGTCACTTAGTTAAATGATAATCATTATTGAGACAAGTACTAAAAGACATTTTCAGTAAATGTTCAATGTGACACTGACTGGATATTGTACCTTCAGCCCAAAAATGTGGAAGGGTTTGACCACCACTAAGCTTCCTTAAAGTGATACTCCACCCTCGCCTGCAAATTGTTCCAAACCTGTATAAAGTTTGTTGTTATGCTGAATAGAGAGAAAGATATTTGGAATAATGTTTGTAACCAAACAGTTCTGGGGCACTATTGACTACCATGGTAGGGGGAAACTGCTATGGTAGTCAATGGTGACCCTAAACTGTTTGATAATCCTCATTCTTCAAAATATTTTCTTTTGTGTTCAACAGAACAAAGAAATTAAAACAGGTTTGGAAAACCTGAGGTTAAGTAAATGAGGACAGAATTTTGGTAAACAATCACATTAAGTGCTGCCTTCGGATTTAGCATCTCTAATTTGTTACATCATCACGCAAAATGTAGCAAGTTCATTGGTAGCAAGGAATTGTTTATGGAACTCATATGCTTAGTTGATGCAGGATACCCATCTTTCACAGCTGTATGTACGAGTGGAAGGTGATAGGAGTCTTGTGGGGCTCAGATTGGACAGCATAGCTGTAGGGTTTAAGGATTCGCTACTAAGTGCTAAGTGAAAGGTATGGGGAAATTATTGGTCCGGCTGGTGCTCTTGAATTTTAACTTTAAGGCGCTGCAGTGTACTGTGTTCTGCTGGTGCATCTTCTGAAGTGCTGATATAATCCCAAGAAGATGGCTGGCTGGCTTGCTTGACACTTCAAGTCGGCATTCTCTTACTTCATCTCCTTCAACGTGGCTGTAAGACCTGTCAGCTGTTGTATCTGATGATGCAACTCTGCATTTTCCTCTTTTAGTTTGTCAGATGTGCATTACCACTTGTCCATCAGGATCCACTTGCAGTGATCTCAGTTATGATTGACAGAAGAGGTGGGTGGGCATGGTAAAACCTGCAGTGCTCACGGAGTCACCTCTTTGCTGTTGACTGCATTCTGTGAGATCCCGGTCCCCAGAGGTTCTAGTCTGCTAAGTGAGCTGTGGATTATCTTGTGTCTGTGCCTGTACAACAGGGGATTCATTTTCTAGGTTAGACATGCTCTCTATAGCAATTCACTGATTCTGACCTGAACGAGTTGTGTTGGATGTTTACTTCACTGGTGGTTCATAGTTGCGGAATGGCTATAGTACAGTTTAGTCTCTTACACCTAGATTACGGTTTCACAAGTGTGTATTTATTGGACTGTGCATGACTGTGTGGTTTAAAATAAAAACAAATACAGAATAAAAAAAATATAGGAAAAATGTATAAACATTTTAGATTGCACAACACGTTATTTCACGCAATAGTTACTGACACAATTACAAATATTAAATCAAGATTAATCTAAATTTTAATTGAATTTTTTGTTTAATTTATGTTTTACTGTAAATAAATAAATCTAAATGGCATATTAACTCTTGGGTGGCGTTCATGTCTGTGTGTTTAGTTAAAAATGATGTGATCAATGTTTTTTCAGCTTCAGACATGTTTTGTTCACCAATCAAAATTTGTTTTACTATGATAGTACAGAACATGTAAATCACAAATATTAAGCATATGCTTTATATGTTGCTTGTTTTTGGGATAAAGTAAATGTATTTTTTTGTGATTTTAATTTTAGCGTTTTAATAAATTTGTATGCTTTTTTAATCAACTTACATTTTTAAATAAATTGTTATTGGCTGTAACAACAACAATAAACATCATACAAGGGACAAATGACATATAACATGACAAATAACCAACTATAACCCAGGTTAACTGTAACATATCCCTGTGTTACAGAATGATTTAGATAAATATATGTGAATATATTTTTTGGGAAAATAACATAAAGTGGGACACACACAGTAGGGGATAAGAATAATTTGAGAATAATTGTGGGTCATTAGTACACAATTTGAGCATTTTACAATTTACGGTAACATCCTGTAACATCTCATAAATGTCAAAAACACTTTTATGTTCAACAAAAGCGTGTCCACTATAAAACCTTGTATGCTGTCATATAAAAGCTTGAGCAGCCAAATAAACCCCAATATGGTCATATAAAACCTTACTGTCAACCTCAGAGTTCATATACTCGTGTTCCTTTCTCGGAAACAGGTCATGTTCACATTTGAACCTCAGATATGTTGGAGATTTGAGGGGGGGGTTGAAATAGAGAGCTTCTCTATGACCACTGCACATCCTCAGACTGACCCTGCTGAGTTGCTTTGGATGAAAACCATTAGTACTGTATATGAACCTCAAATCTTTTGAAATAACACATCATTGCATTGTTTTAGCTGTAGTATTTTAGTATTTTCATTTATTTTACTTAGTTTGGGGTCAATGAAATTTATTGTGGTTATTTATTGTTTAAGTTTGAAACTTAGTTATGTTGGAATCTTTTTTAAAGTATAATACATTTTTAAGTTTTAATTAAATTGTTTATTTGAACATTAATTTAAATTACTTTTTTTTGTGGTTTTTAATAACAACAATCAAGCAGATTTTATTTTATTTATTTATTTTTGACAAGTGATCATGCCAACTCTACTTTTGTTAGTTTCAAGAGGTGCAGCAGCGCGATCAAGCTATATTTTGAGAAGGTGAAGTATTATAATATTGTTAATATTTCACAGACTGAAATATTAACCCTTTATACATGAATTGCAGAGGAGTTTTCTTATTTGTTTTTATAGCTATTAGGAAACAGAAAACCAAATTTGAATATTTTTAGTGTCTAGTATGATTCACTATTCAATTCAACTCTATTTATATATAGCGCTTTTTACCATTTTCATTGTTACAAAGCACTGTACATGAAACATATTGACTATAAGCAAAACATTAAAATTATACAATTTAATAAAAAAAGTGAACAAACAGAATACAGACACGCACACAGGTTTATACGTACCCACATGCATAAAACACATTTCCACACGCACTGTCATGATTCTTCCGCATCATGTCATGTTTCTCTTGGTTTAGTGGCAGGATCATGACAGAGTCTCATGTCTTGTGTCGAGAAAGGCAGTTATGGCCCTTATGGCCTTCCATACACTCTCTCCGATCTCGTCTCTGTTCCCATCATTTCGTTTCCTCGTTATTTATTCATGCCCCACACCTGTTCCCCTCTTGATTTGGTCCCTTATTTAATGGCCTTGTGTCTTCTGTCTTGTGCTGGTTCATTGTGGTTGTGTGGTGATTCCATGTCTCGTGTCAGTATAGTTTAGTGTATTTGTAGTTATTTTTATGAGTTTATTTTAAGTCTTTGTATAGTGTAGTTAGTCCTGTCTTGTTATTTCCCTGTTTTGCTATGTTACCCCCTCGTGGGTTTAAATATGTTAACCCCTTATCCGCGGTCTGCACTTGGGTCCTCTGTCCGTGTCTCACCACCCGCGATCATGACACTCAAAGAGCACAATATACACTTTGATGCAGCAAGTACATCACTTGTTATGGGATGTGTTCCTGGTTCCGGTTGATCTAACTAATACAGCCTAAACCCTCAGAGGATTTGTATTATACGCTTTCCTGAAGCTCAGTGGTTAGAGCATGGCACTAGCAATGCCAAGGTTGTGGGTTCGATCCCAAGGGAATGCTCATACTTCGAAACAAATGTATTGTACAATGCAATGTAAGTCTACATTGGGTACTTTCACACACTCCTACACCCCATCAAGAACCCTGCGTTCAGCAAGTGAACGGCACCTTGTAATGCCTTCTCATAAGGGCAGTAAATCGCTTTCCCACTCATTCTCCGTCACAACTCCTTCCTGGTGGAACATTCTTCCTAACTTGGTCCGGTCAACCACATCTCTCACAACCTTCAAAAAACGACTTAAAACCATCTCTTCTGTGAATACTTAACAGGCAAATGTACACTAACCCCCTCTCTCTCAACAGGTAGTGGTTTAGCTTTTGTTGAAACTAGTAACTTTGTATTAGCACCTATCGTACTATTGCTCTTTTATGACATATCGCTTATTGCTCCCTGAACTCTTTGTAAGTCACTTTGGATAAAAGCGTCAGACAAATGCGTAAATGTAAATATATTATGGAAGTGTAGTGTTTGCAAGGTTGAAAAGATGCGTCTTCAATCTAGATTTGTAGAGTGTGTCTGCCTCCAGGACAGTACAAGGAAGACAAGGGAAAGATCACGGGGTACAATATGTAAGGTTTGGAGAATAACGAAGTCAGGAAATTCACAATAAAAAATGTTTTGCGTGTTTCATTTGTAAAATGCACAAAATCAATGTTAATCCTTTGAGACCATAATTCCCCATTATTCCCCAAATTGTACATATTGTTCCCCTTTACCTACATATATGTACTGTAGAGGTACATTATTGTTATAAGTAGTTACGCTGTAAATCCTGTTTAATTATACGATAAATTGCGGGCCGTAATCTAAAGCCTTACCGAGAAGTTCAACCATGTAGGGCTTTTTTTTAGGTAAGCATCAGTAAGATTTTAAAGGTAATGCGTTGCTCAAAAGGAAACCAGTGCAATGTTGAGAGAACATGACTAATATGCTCATACTTTTTAATTGGCTTTCAAATGACAGATTACTATAGAATAAAACGCCAAGATTCTTATCTCAAGGTTTTTATGGAACATCCATCAATAGTTCAACAGTATTCTTGGTTGTTACATATGCTGGTTCTCGGCCCAATAATCTCCTAGAGATAGCATGCATGGTTTGAAGAGCAGAGGCCCTAAAGCTGAGCCCTGTGGTACACCATGCTGGACTTGTGATTTGCGTGACACCGCATTGTTTATTGCTAAAAAATTTAAACGGTCAATGGTGTCGAATGCAGTCGAATGGTGCTGTTGTCAGTTGTGTCGAATGCAGCACTAAGGTCTAGCAGCACCAATAACAAGATACAGCCACGGTCAGATGCCAAAAGCAGATTTGTAACTCTAATCAAAGCAATCTCTATACTGCGATGTGCTCTAAATCTGGACTGGAATTCCTCATTGATGTCATTCCTTTGGAGGAAGGAACATAATTGAGTTGAAACTACTTTTTCAAGTACTTTAGAAATGAAAGGTAGATTCGATATTGGTCAGTAGTTAACAAGATCTTTAGGGCCGAGTTGGGTTTTTTAAGGGGATTATAACAGCCACCTTATATGCTTTAGGCACTTGTCCTAGTGTCAGAGATGAGTTCATTTTGCTAAGAAGAGGATCTATCATTTCTGGGAGACTCTCTTTAAGTAGATTTGTTGGTATAGGGTCTAGCATGCATGTTGTTGATTTAGATGATCTACATTTTTTTAGACAGTTAACTGTGATCTACGGTAGAAAATATTTGCATTCACGTCAAAGGCGATGTATTAGTTATTTGATCAGCTAGAGTAACCTCTGGGTGCATAGTTATAATTTTGTATCTAATATCATCAATTTTATTAGTGAAGTGCTGATATCCACTATGCTGATATCCAAAATCAGAAGTCGCTGACGATTTATTTTTGTTAATTTAGCCACTGTGTTAAATAAAAACCTAGTGTTGTGCTGGTTTTCTTCTATTGGTGAAGAAAAGTAGGCAGACCTAGACGTTTTTAGGGCTTTCCTTTATTTTCAAATAGTATCCTTCCATGCTGTAAGAAATACCTATATTTTGATTTTCTTTAAGCTGGACTCCATTTTTTGGGCTGCTTTCTTTAGAGCCTGTATACCACAGTGTTGGCCTGCTATCTTTAATCTTGTTTAATCGCAGAGAAGCAACTGTGTCTAGTGTTTCTGAAGAGGTGGAGTTGAGACAATTCAGGTAGATTATCGGGAAACAAATCTTTGATAGTTGAAGTATTTGTTCTATCATATTTGTAACAAGGAGTTTGATTGGCAGCCATAGGCAAGTAAAGCAAACACAATATTAGATAATGATCCGAGATGTCTTCACTTTACTAAAGAATCATAACGTCATCCACATTTACAGTATACCCTAAGACAGTATTAAATCTAAAGTATGATTACGAGGTGAGTTGGTCTTGACACATGTTGTCTAACGGCTATGGAGTTAAGAGTGTCTTTGAAAGCCATTCTTTAAACATCTGTATCTGTATCTGTAGGGCTGCTCGATTATTACAAAAATCATAATCACAATTATTTTGGCCAATATTGAGATCCCAATTATTTAACATGACTACTCATTAACCTTTAAAACAACATAGAAAATTTAAAAAACATGGCTTTTAAACTCTGAATTTAACTGAAAAATACATGTAAAGAAATAACAATGCTGAACCACTGAGAAAAGGGTACACTGTGGATTTATTGTCATGATCCTGCCTCTCCTTGTCTTGGTTTTCGAGTCTTGTGGCAGGATCATGTCAGTCCCATGTGTTTTGTGTGGAGAAGGAGCATTGTTTTGATTTTAAAAGCCATGCTCTCTCTCCGGTGTCACGTCCTTTGGTCCCGCCCCCTTGTTTCCCCGGTTAGCGGTCCATTAGTGTTAGTCTTGTCTCCAGCCCTGGTCCATCTTTCCCTTAGTGTTTCAGTCCCCTCACCTGCCTCGTGCAATCCTCCTATTAGCTTTCCCTTTGTGTTTCATCCATGTCACCTGCGGCCACTCTCCCTGTGTCATCAGTCCTTGTTAGTGTTTCCTTTTATCAAGCCCCAGTTTCCCTCTGTTCCCTTGTCGGTTCATTGTTTATATGTTCATGCCATAGTCCGTCCTGCATCGTTTGGATTACCAGTGTTCCTGTTTGGTTTTTGCTTTGGAATAAAGTCTTGTTGTTCGACACATGTCTGCATGCGCTTGGGTTCTGTCCACATTCATGCTAAATTGAATGTGGCATAATATTTGTTTACCTCGATTATTTTGTTTTTGTAATTGATGAAGGCCAAAATTAACGATTACGATTAATTTTCGATTAAACACACAGCCCTGCTGTATCGTTATCAACATGGATGTTAAAGTCACCAACGACAAGTACTCTGTCTGCGGCCAGTACTAGTTCTGATAAGAACTCACCAGATTCTCTAATTAAAGTCTGTCTGGTGCCCTGGAGGCCCATATCTAATAGCCAGAATAAACTTTTAAAATGTTTTATCCTTAGTATTAGGTGTTGTTACATGAAGTACCATGACTTCAAAAGAATTGTATTTAAAAGGAGACTTCTGGGAAATGCTAAAAGTGTTATTGTAAAGTGCAGAGACACCTCCCCCTATAATAATAATCTTAGGAGACAGACTCATTTAAAGTAATATAATAATCTGGTTTAAACCATGTTTCTGTCAAACAGAGCATGACTATTTTATTATCGGTTATCATATCATTGACAAAAAGTGCTTTATTAGAGAGATCTAATATTAAGAATGTTCATGTTTAATTGGTTTAACGTTTATTAAATTACTTTTGAGAGGTTTCTGCATTATTTAATGTTTGCTAGACAGACACATTCTCTATTTTTCAATGTTTTGGACATGGGATTAGCGTATTTTGTGTATTCTGCGACATGAGACAGCAAGCGGACAGTTGGTTATGCCATTCTATCTGCTCGCGACCTGGGCTCCAGTGAGTCAAGTTTTAGCATTAAGAAAATGTGCCATATTTTTAGACAGGAGGGCAGCCCCAGCCCACGAGGGATGGAGACCGGTCAGGTCAGGTCTGCACCAAAAGCTCTTCCAGTTGTTTATAAAAAGTATATTGTTCTACAGACACCACCTAGACAACCAGCCATTTAGTGATGATAATCTGCTATAAATGTCATCACCACGATAAGCAGGGTGGGGGCCAGAGAATATTACAGTGTCTGACATCGTGCGTGTGAACGCACACACCTCTTTAACATTATATTTTGTAATCTCTGATTGACTAGTGCAGGGGTTCTCAACTTTTGACTCCAATTAATGCCTTGTCATGATTCACATGGACAGAACCCAGATGCAGACAGCTCTTAACCAAAAAGTGTTTATTAAAACAACTTGAAAACTGAAAATCCCTTGAGGGGAACAAAACAGAACCAAAAACATAACAAGGTCAAATACAAAACTGGACTTTAACTAAATGAACTCACGGGACAGACAAGACATAGCAGTGTGATAATAACGGTGTGAGCAGGAGACATCAAACATAAGGGCATTAAATAGGGAAGCAACTAAGGAGAGGTAAAGAGGGAGAAAGGGCGTAAACTATTGACAGGAAAATGAATAAGGAAACAAGGGGGAGAGGCTAAGCCGAAAGAGAAGTGAGCACAGGTTATAAAGACACAAACAATGGCCATGTGTTTCCAACACAGACACAAGACATAGGACTGTCATGATCCCGTCAGCCAAGAACAACAGAAACAGCTACTAGGAGGACAGAATCATGACAGGCCCCCCACTGTATTCAACAATATTTAAAGCCCCCCACCCCTCGGTGCTCAGAAAGACTCATCCTGTAAAGTATTTCAGAGCTTGATATTAACTGAGTGTTTATTTAAAATACAAATTTATATCTTGTTTTCTTGTTGTTTTTAAATGAATTTTTAATGTTTTACTTTAAATTATTTTCCTAGTCATCCTGAGGCCCTCTTAGAAGTCAGCTGGGGCTCCCTTGTGGGTCCCCCTGTTGAGAACCACTGCACTAGTTTAAACTGTAGTGAATTCGGTGCAAAGATGCCATTAAAACCCATGAACACACCTGTATTAAAGGCTCCTGTTATGCGGAACCTTTATCTTGAAAACTAGACACGTTAGTGTTCCGGTAGAAAGCAGCATGGCTAGTTGAGCTGTCGCTGTCTGCCGTGCCTGTGTGATCTGTATAAGATGTCAGCTGAAAGGACGTTAATTCCTGTTTGTTTATGATGATTGGTGCAGATGTAACATCAAGATGTTAGTGACTGACTGCACTAAGCATTTGTGATTTCTTTTTGTGTTAATAGTGATCTAAAAAACTTGACATGTGCTGTATCATATGGACATGCCTAGAAATGTCCTTTAGTGATCATTTGTGATATTCAGATGATTAATATCAATTATTTTTTATTATTCTATATTAAAGCCACAACAGCATCTGTTCTGTTATTATTATGGATCACGATTACTCTTTGGCGAGTAAAGAAAATGTACTCGGTTACTTACGTAACCTCGGTTCCCTGAGATACGGTAACGAGTACTGCGTAGCAGGACGCTATGGGGGAAAACTCCTTTTTCTCAGATGACTGAAGCAATTCAATAGCGCAGTGAAAACTGCACGCTCATTGGTTGGAAAAAAGTAAAACTTTAAACCAATGGTAGCGGAGCTGCCGGACCAATGGCGATGGTACCCGCCAGAAAGGGCGGGGCTTACGGCTATATAAGCCGACGCATCGCCGTAGGGTCCTCAGGTTACTTCGACTGAAGCGACGATAATGCAGCTTGTAGCACGGCAAGGAACGCAGTACTCGTTCCCGTATCTAAGGGAACCAAGGTTATGTTAGTAACCGAGTACGTTCCCTATCGATACTTCACTTGTACCGCGTAGCAGGACGCTATGGGGAACCAGTATAATCACGCCGTGCTACAGATGGAACGAAAACACAGTTAGTCTCGGAGCCTTGGCTCGGAGACGGGGTAGAACAGGGAATCCCTGGGAAGGCGGAGAAGGTCAAGCTAGTAGGTGGCCTGTAGAAGACTGTAGAATCTTGTAAAAGTGGACGACAAAGACCAGCAGGCCTCCGCACAGATATCCTCTATAGAGACACCGCTAGACCAGGCCCAGGAAGAGGCAATGCCTCTAGTAGAATGGGCTCTAACTCTCGTGGGACATTGAAGGCCCAAGGAAGAGTACGCCAGCTATATAGCCTCGACTATCCATTTTGACAGTCTATGTTTCAAGACCGAAGACCCTCTTGTGCGGTCACCGAAGCACACAAAGAGCTGTTCCGACCGTCTGAATGGGGCGGAGCGCTCAATGTAGACTTTAAATGCTCTGACTGGGCAAAGCAGGTTAGGCTCTGGGTCCCGCTCGGAGGAGGGGAGAGCAGAAAGCGTGATAACCTGTGCTCTGAACGGAGTAGAGAGCACCTTAGGTAGATAGCCATGCCTTGGTTTGAGGACGACCTTGGCGTCGCTAGGCCCAAATTCAAGACAGGATGGGCTCGCAGAGAGAGCCTCTAGGTCGCCCACACGCTTCACCGATGCTAAAGCGAGAAGCAGAGCGGTCTTGAGCGTTAAGGAACGGAGGTCCACAGATAGCAGAGGCTCAAAGGGAGGGCTCTTTAGAGCCCTCAGGACCGTGGGCAGATCCCAAGAGGGAACTGTAAGAGGGCGAGGGGTGTAGCCGCCTGGAGCCCTTCAAGAAATGAACAATGAGGTCGTTTTTGCCCACTCCTTTTCCCTCGATGTGGGTATGTGAGGCTGAAATGGCTGCCACATAGATTTGAGCGTGGAATGGGCACGGCCGTTATCCAACAAAACTTGCAAGAATGATAGTATCAGCGATATGTCACAGGACACCGGGTCAGCGCCGCGTGGTGTACATCAGGAGGCGAAGACAGACCACTTGAGGGCATAGAGACGTCTAGTGGACGGGGCTCTAGCCTGGGATATGGTGTTCAGAATGCCCTCGGGGAGGTCCGTAGGCTCCCGTCGAGAGGCCAAAGGTGTAGAGCCCACAGCTCTGGCTGGGGGTGCCATATCGTGTTCCCTGCCTGAGAGAGGAGGTCCCGCCTCAGGGGAATGGGCAACGGGGCTGCTACTAGCAGCTGAGAGAGATCTGCGACCCAAGGCTGGTTCTTCCACAAAGGGGCTACCAATAGCACTCGGTGCGCTTGATCCCTGATCCTCCTGATCATCTGCTGTAAGAGAGCGATCGGGGGAAAAGCATAGAGGAGCCGGTTGGGCCAAGTGTGGGCCAAGGCGTCCCTGCCCTTCGAAAAGTACGTGGAACAGTGAGCGCAGATTGGATTGGGCCCATTCAAAGAGGCGTAATACCAGGGAAAACAGGCGTCTTGAGGAGAGGCCTCCCTGGGGATTTATGTAAGATACCACCGTCATGCTGTCTGATCGGACTAAGACGTGGCGATCCTTTAGCACCGGCAGGAAGTAGCGAAGAGCCAACCATACTGCCTGCATTTCCAGGTAGTTGATGTGGAGGCTTATTTCCTGGTTCGACCAGTGGCTGAAGGCAGGTTCGCTGTCGCACAGAGCCCCCCAACCCGTGTTGGAGGCATCTGTCATGACCACTTTCCGGCTGCACGTGGAGCCCAGGGGCATACCATGCACTAGCCAAAAGGGATCTTTCCACGAGGCTAGGGCGGTTACGCAGGCTTGGTTCACCAAAACACATAGACGTCCAAGACGCCAAGCATGTGGAGGAACTCTCGGCTTCAGCCAGTACTGGAGGGGGCGCATCCGGAGGATGCCCAGACTCAGCACCTGAGATGCAGAGGCCATAAGGCCCAGCATTTTCTGAAAAACCCTGAGGGGGCGTGAAAGCAAGTCGTCGAATAGCCAGAGCTCGTTCTGGCGATATTCTGGCAGTCATGCGATTTGAGTCGAAGACTGACCCCAGGAACGATATACGTTGGCTGGGGGACAGTGCACTCTTGGCAAGGTTGATCCTGAGGCCCAGGCTTTTCAAATGGCTGAGGAGGATGGATCTGTGGGACCGTAGCTCGTCCTCCGACTGGGCTATAACAAGCCAGTCGTCGAGGTAGTTCAGAATGCAGATTCCCTTCTGTCTGAGAGGGGAAAGAGCCCATCCATGCACTTTGTGAAAGTGCAGGGAGCTAGAGAGAGTCCGAATGGAAGGACCATTTAATAATATGCAACCCCCTCGTAGGCGAATCCCAAGAATCGTCTGTGACGGGGGGCTATCTGGATGTGGAAGTATGCGTCTTCCAGATCCAGAGATTGAAGAACCAGTCCTCTGAGCTTTTTTGCGAGAGGATCTGCTTCATCGTGATCATTCTGAAGCGCCGTTTCATAAGGGCGCGATTCAGATGTCTGAGATTGAGGATAGGGCGGAGGCCGCCGTCCTTCTTTGGTACGAGGAAGTATCGGCTGTAGAAGCCTGACTCGATTTGGTCTGGAGAAACCATTTCTATGGCTCCTTTGTCCAGTAAGTTCCTCAACTCTGTGCGCAGAACGTGTGAATTTGGGCTCTGTATTCGGGTGGGGACGACTCCGCGGAAGCGCGGGGGTCGACAAGCAAACTGGAGTGAATATCCTCGAGATATTATACCCAGAACCCAATCTGACACACCAGGGATGGCTCGCCAGGCCTTGGCCCGCGTGACAAGGGGTTGGGTGCAATGGGGAGATACGCCGCCTCTTGGGGGCTTGACACCCAAGGACAATGGAAGAGGAAGATTGCTCTTTTTTTGACAATGTTTGTGTTTTATTAAACATTTTGCGGTATGTTGTGTGGGCATTAGAACAGGCCCCGCACTTACAACCTTGCACATTATCAACACTTTGCCGGCACCCGGAACTGAACAGGGTGACTGGGCAGACATGAGAGCGGTCTTTGAAGGAGGGCCAGCCGGAGCGGGCCCTGTAGCCTTCCTCTTCCTTGCATCGGTCTCAGGAGGGAGCCTGAGGCGCAGGGTCCAGCGTGATCTTAGGCCGGGGACCCTGTCGTGGGGGATGCGGGTAGCGCCGTCCCGATCGGGAGTGTTGACGACCGTCAGCTCCGGGAGCCTTCTGAGCAGCAGGGGTTCTCACCGGCTGTTGCGTCGGAGCTGGCTTGGGGTGAGTCGCCACGGGTCTGGATCCGGGTCTTATCGGCAGAAAGTGCTTCATGGCCTGCGAAGACGTGAAGCGTTCCGCGAATCCCTCGACCGCCGGTCCGAAGAGGCCGGTAGTGGAAATTGGAGCATCCAGGAAGGGGACCTTGTCTGCCTCCTTGATCTCTGTGAGCGTCAGCCACAGATGAATCTCAAGCACTACCAGGCTGGCCATGGATCTTCCTATCGCCTGGGCCGTGGCCTTGGTGGCGCGTAGGGCAAGAGGCGGGGGGATCGAGTGGCGGAGTCACTTTCTGAAAAGAGAGACTCATACTCTCGCAGTGAGAGCATTCCGTCTCTTTGAGTGCGTCCTCAGCGTGGGAGAGACCAAAGCATGAGACGCACTCGTCGTGCCCGTCAGCGGCGTGCAGGAAGACCCCACACGAATGACAGGGACGACGCAGCATTTGAAACAACGCCGGGAGAAATTGCTCTTTTAGCGTCGCCGGATAGCAGCAGAGAAAAGACCGTAGCTGAGTAGCGAAACCGCTCGCTAGCGAAGCCGCCAACAGAATCCGCCGGAAGCGAAGCCACTGAACGAAGCCGCTGAAGCGAAGTCGCTGAGCAGGAGGTCAAATCCGCTGCAGGTGCTCTCTCGACGGCGAAGTCAGTCAGTCTCGGGAAGCGAAGAAGAGTCGTCGCTGAAGGAGAAGAGATCTGAGGACCCTACGGCGATGCGTCGGCTTATATAGCCGTAAGCCCCGCCCTTTCTGGCGGGTACCATCCCCATTGGTCCGGCAGCTCCGCTACCATTGGTTTAAAGTTTTACTTTTTTCCAACCAATGAGCGTGCAGTTTTCACTGCGCTATTGAATTGCTTCAGTCATCGGAGAAAAAGGAGTTTTCCCCATAGCGTCCTGCTACGCAGTACGAGTGAAGTATCGATAAGGAACCCCAAAAAGCGTAAACATAGTTGACTTTTTAAACAATGGCTTTTTTAAACATGTCAAACCGTGTAGCATTACGCTACAAAATCCATTGACAAAGTATCATTCGCGGGCTAACTTAGCATTACATTCCACGTTTCTTGCAAGCTAATTATTATGGTGACATAAAATAAAATTCATTCATTACCTCGTCCGCGAACAGGATAGGCAATCTCCATACGCCTCTGGATGGTGAAACGACGTGTCCCATAATTCCTCTCTCCTACATACCGTCATTTGGCTTCGCCTTTTTTGTGGTTTCGAAAGTGCACCATCTTGCGGTCCACATTTACATATTGTGGCTTTAAGATGCAGATTAGTGTTATGGATTTCTAACGACATCTAAATGATGCGATGTCGTGTTATTATAATACTGAGTCTGATTAACGTTTTGTTTGTGTAAATGCTGCGCTACTGCGCCATCCTTCATTCCATATATGGGCATAGCCTGTTATTAATGTCAAATGATTATGTACGTTTGTTTCATCCATCTACCTCTGACACATAGTATTAACTTATCACCTGTCTCCTCCTCATTTAGGCCAGAAGGCTTTACTCATCCATTACTGTATCAAAAGCTAACAGTCCAAAGTTTCTCCAACAATAGCCCAAAAATGGCTTTTAAACAATTCTCCACAGTAGTGACTTTTATGCGTGATAGGGTCAAAACTACCCCTATACTTAAAGCACCTGTGGGCCCCTTAGCATGCCCACTACATTTCACCCTATTAGTTATGGCGCTTCACCCACCGTTCTCATATATTTTTCTGTGGAAAACCATGTCTGTCAAAATATCCAAATCAGCCCATGTAATTAAATCTGAAAACAAGGCTCAGGCTGTAAAACATCACCTATCAATTGACTGGGCGACTGCCAGTGTTCTACATGTGCGCTTCTGTCCTTTAAATGGTCTTATGTAACCCAAACTGCAGTCTGACTGGATGTTTTATTAACTGAAAACTTTGACTTGTCAAAGCGAGGCACATGTGGTCAACACATCGTACATTTTATTAGGATGAGATCAATGGTAAGAAAAAAACAACGATGAAATGAAAGCTGTATTATAAAAGTTAACAAAGCTTGTGAAGTGAGTGTGGAATATCTGATGATTTTTTTTACTCAAAACGGTAAACTAAGTGAAGAAGTGCAAAAAGATGTTAACGCACACACAGATATGAAAAAAGTCTACACGTGCAGGTGTATTTGTGGCATGTGAGGAAATAGTTGACCTCTTACTAAGAGACTGCGTTGTGCTCAAACAAGCAACAACAAATGGCAAGAGATGAAAGTGTGGGCGGGGCTTGTAACTTGCATATAAACAGTCACTTACCTCACCAGCTCTGACAGCTCCCCCAAACACATGAATCAAAGCCAGAGACACTGTAGTGATCTTACTCCGGCACACTGGATAAATGTAAAGAATGCCTGCAGACTTGAAATGGAATGATGAGTGATATGTGATATGATCATGTCAAATTAAGACCTTACCTAAATAACGATATTATAATTGAAAGACGAGTACAAGGCCGTGGTTTTTCTAGGCCTTGTAAACACACACTAGCAGATCCCACACAGAGATGTGCATTATGAAACACCCATCCTCTTGGATAGTGAAGACCACATTGCACTGACAGATGTTATTTCTCGGTTGTTGGCATAGCGTTGACACCATGGAGGATGATCAACTTTATGCAGCTTGTTAAAGCTTAGGCTCCTTCTCCATTTGTTTCTCTGTCAGCTCCTACTCTCTCTCTTCTGTTTGGGGTAAAATTACAGGATTGGATTGGTATGTCTAAATGTTTCTATGGAGATGCTTGTAAATAAAAACTTAAAATAACAGGAAGAGAGAGAGGGGGTTAGAGAGACCCAAAGTTGATTGTGTATCATGCATCTTTCGTTTTTCACTCCATAAACTGTTAGAAGTCTTGTCATTTGGATGCACTTTTCCTATTTGTTGTCTCTTTTTCTCTGTCTCTCATTCACTCTCTGTTTCAAACAGATCTGTGAAGTTTTCTAAATGTGGCTAGGTATATGTAAGTTTGTGTATGATATCTGGATGTTTTCATTTGTGAGAGTAGTACAAACAGCTGCTCACAATCATCTCAAAGTTGTGCTTTTTCAACCACAAGCCATTAAATTGTCTTGGCAACCACGCCTTAATTTAACATTTTCATTTACATGGTGCCCATGTGTCCTATTAAATGCTCACATGCGGCATGAATTGTTTACTTCACCTCTTCGCCCTTATGCTGCTATAGGACGGCCATGAGAAAGATCAATCAGAAAGTCATAAAAACTTATTTAAACCATGAGCCAATTTCACCCAAACCCATGCTTTTAGAGCAGAAACTCGATTTGCAGACTGAAAATGTAGAATAGTTTGTAAAAGTCTTGGAAATGTGATTGATCACACAGACTTATGTATGCTAAGTGTTTCTATGTAGAGAAACGTATGCCCTTTTACTCGGGTGCATATGAGTGTCTGAGAGAGACTGACTGTCTCATTTATCAGAATATTTACAGGTTGCTCTGCTGGTCTCCAGGGATGACAACCTTAATCTGCTTTATATATAGATGCTTCAATGTACACGTTCGGTTACATGGTGTGACTCTTTACTGTTTGCAATGCAATTTGGAATGTAGCACACAGCACAACAAAAATAAAATGTTATCTTTCGGTAAAACATGTTATCGACTTTATATCAACACTGCATACACAGAAATATATTTTTTGCTGTAATGCATATTAAAAATGTTGTCAGTATAGCTCAAATAAAGTTTTATAATGATATTCCTAAATATTTCAGGACTCTTAAAATATCAACATTAAGCCTTAATATTGGTATAATCTATCACCTTCAAACCTGGTCACAGATCCAGGCTGTACATTTATTGTCCATTGCAATACAAACACATAGTGTCCTAATGTCAACTAATCATGTTAACTAACTTAAAGGGATAGTTAGTCAATAGTGGAAGTCAATAGTGGCCCAGAACTTTTTGGATGCAAAAGTCCTTCTAAATATCCCTTTTTGTGTTCAGCAGAACAACAAAATTTCGATCTTTTTGGTGGTAACTAGGTGGTTAGTAAGTGGTGACAGAATTTTCATTTTTAACAGAAGGAAAATGTAAGAAAAACAAGGGGTAAATAAGCTGTACTTTGTCATAGTGCTCTGAATATATGTGGAATTTGAGTTACTAAGCAACAGGTGCTACACACGCACGCATGCCCAGTCACACACATGCGCACTTTGAATGTGACAGAGTAAAGGAAAAGAGAGAAACAGGCAGAGTGAGTGAAGGATGTGGCAAAGGCTAGTTCATAATAATAAACAGAAATGAAATAATGAGATATGGAAAGCGAAACCAGTTCAGCCTTCCCTGGTAAACAACGTGACTGAGCGTTCTCTCATCGTCTCAACAATCTCTGGCCAAAACCAGACCAAACAGCCCTCTTAACTTCCATCCCTCACTCATGGCTCCTCCCACAAATGCTCACCAATTCATTCTGAATAAGCCACTCATTCTGAAAAACCTCAGACACTTTGAGACAGCATTCCTCGTCTAAATCAGACACTGTTCACGACAATTCAGCGCTGCCAATGTAATACCCTTTTCTTTTAATGCTCACATGGCACGATCGCTGGTTATATGAAGTGTTTCGTTTAAACTTTCTCTTGCAAAGTCATTTTTATTTGTGGTTTTACTTTTCTGACTTCGCCCAAGGCGTAGGAGGTTCTAATAGTTGTGCTACAGTGTTGCATACTGCAGCTTAAATTATAATATACTTTCATTAAAGTCACAGTGAACCAGAAGTTTCGATCATTTTTGCGTCTGTATTAAGACTCATTTCTGAGTGAAATGGAAATTCTAATGAGCTAAATAATGGGCTTGGGAATTTGATTGGTTGTATAAAAACAGCCGTTGCATTTTTAAATGGAGCTGGCAGCAGACTGTTTGTTCCCAGTTGCAATTGCTGCCGGATAGCTGCTAGCTAGTACTGTTTAGCAAACGTCAGTTGCAGAAGACACCACCCAACACCAGCATTGACGCAGGGACCGCCCCCGAAGGGACCTGTTCCATCTCATGCTCAGCAGACACCACATCTGAGGCCGCTGCAGCCTCTACTTCCTTCGCTTCCCCAGGAGCCTTAATCTTTACTCTGCACTACCGCAGTAGTGCCTGCTCAACTATAAGCCTCCTCTTCCTTCCTCGCCCAGGCGGGGCCAGCAACTCGACAACTCAAGCCAGGGTCTTTTGGGGATACGAGCACACACCGAGCACGGGGCCCTCTCCCCGTTCATGGGGCAGGAGCTCTGAGTCCAGGGAGAATCACCGAGCTCGGAGCCCTCGTCCCGGGACAGCATGCCAAATACACATACTGTCCGTCCCACCATATTATCTGCGAGGCGAGCTCGTGAAAGGGAAGGAGTTAACAGATGCTCCGCCCGAGCCGTCTAACATATGTCATTTAAGATGGATAGTCATTACAGGAAGGAAGTGAATTTTCAGATTTTAACTAGATATTATGAGGGCACACAAATTTAAAAAAGAGAGTGACCCACATTGCTAAACTATTTACAAGGAATCCTGCAATATTCCATGACGAAATAGGCATTGTAATTTTTTATTTCACTGGGACTTTAAGTACAGTAAAACACTTTTAAATGATATTGAGTTCAGTTTACACAGTCTAAAAACCCAACAGGAAGTAAATCATTCTAGATGTAACATATTTGTATTGCTTAAATCTTTTAGGTTGCAGTGTGATTTTTAAGGACATTTGTGAGAACCCAGCTAAAGTAATTTTTTTGTGATTTACTGTTTTCTACATAAAGTCATCATAATATTGTGTGACAATATAATCTTGATATTTGTAATACTGATTTACTGAGTAAGGCCATGTCAAATATTAAAATTAATGGTTGAAAGCAAACTTTAAGGCTTGTTATCTCATTAGATTTTGAGACTCGTTAGATTAGATTACTTTAACTTGGATTTGACAGACTGGGTCACATTTCATTACTTAATACTCGCACTATAAGCGGCCAGTAATAAAAGGGTATATTACAAAAATGTGTTTGAAATGTGTGCTTGGCACTGTAGATGTCATATTAGGTACTTAAGGTCAATAATATTAAATTAATTTTATTTGTATAGCATGTTTTTTACTGAGCAGTGAAAATAGATCACACTAAAATTATTGTATGGACACATATGTTATTCCAAAACTGTAGGACTTTTTTTCCTTTTCAGAATACAGAATAAGGTGTTTAAAAAATATTGACTTCCACTGTATGGACACAAAACCACTGAGACATTTCTCAAAATATCTTATTTCGTGTTCCACATGTCAATAATTTATGCACACTTAAGTCACTTGCACTATTGCTTAGTCTAAATTATTATCTGTTCATAGCCACCTGTAAATTAATGTTCATAGTATATAGCCATCTGTATATATTATTCATAGATCATACCTACTGTAAAGTATTTTCATAATATGCCCACTGTATAATATTTTCCTAATATTGTATTCTGTATTTATTCACTGTATATCCTGCACTTGCTAATTCCACTTCTTGTTAGACCTAAACTACATTTCATTACACTGTACTTATGTGTAATGACAATAAAGTTGAATCTAATCTAAAAAAACATGAGAAAGAATCGTAAGGTTTTTAATGACATTAATTTTTTATTTTTGTGTAAATTGTTGCTTTAATGTCCCATGAAGCAAGTCAAGGGCAACACGACAAGGAAAAACTCCACAAGATGTTTTGATGAACAGGGAGAAAAACCTTGAGAGGCTCCAGGCTCAGCGGGGCAGCCCATCCTCTGATACTAAAATAAATTTACAGATCGCAAATACTGTTCAGATAACATAATATGTTACTATTACGTTAGTAGTAAATGACAACAATGATGGCCTTTGAGTCATGCATCATAAATTATTGTCTAAATGTTTTCTGATCTTCTGTTGCTCATGGCAAAGTTAGAGCAGTGTGTGTGTGTGCTTGTAGAACTCCAGCAACAGTCCAAACAGAAATAGGATGATTCTGTGGCTTTATTTATGCAGTGTTTATTTTCAGCACATTCAGACTCTCTCATATACTTTAATTGTCCTGTCAGCATAATCCTCGAATTTTAAAATGTCCAACTCTCCATGCAAAGTAAAAAGGGGACTTTCCAATAAGGAATTATTTTAAACCCTGTATACATAAATGGCCTATATATTTTTCATTACATGCATTAAATCGGCCTCAGTATTTAAAGTTTTTTATTTTAAATCATTTTAAATTGTCAGTCAAATTAACAGACGACAACATTTATTTCTGCAAGGTTAAATATTGATTTCTTCAAAAATTCGCAAATATTTCATTTAGCTGTTTGTCTTATATAGTTAACAGTCACGATTTGGATTTATTAATGTTTAGTAGGTTAATAAATGACAGGTCAGAAGAACAGAGGCTCAGCCTGTGGACTTTCATACACCACGGACGCTCGTGGATTTGATCTTATATTCCATCCGTTTTAACTTTAATTTCTTGTAGAGTGAAAATATGAAATCGAGTCGTTTTCCTCTGATCCTATGCAGTGTAGTCTTATTTACCCGTATTGTTGGCCCCGTTCCTGAGGCTGTATTATTTAGTCCTGACAGTTAAAGCTCTCAAGGACTTTCCCGAGCGAACCCTCCGTAAAATTACTGCTTAGCCCAGCAAAACACCGTGACACAGCAAGCTCTTCGCGCATTACCTGCGACTGAACCCATGAGAGTACCTGACACGAGAGGAAAGGGCTGTTATTGTACTTAAAAAGGAAAGGTTGTTATGATGCGCACGGGGAACTGTAGCAACCGCCACCTCGGCTCGGACTGATCATTGGAAACAGACAGCGAAATATCTTATCGTGCATATTCTCAAGGGAGAAGGAAAACAACTCGAGCGGCTGAGAGAAATTCCCACCCCCGGTCGAGCTTACTTTCATTCGCTCTTTTATGGATATTGCGCGTACATGAATGACTTTAGCACGAGGTGGGAGTGAATAAAGCTTTTAAACAGACTGTCAGAATAGCAGTCTCTGAATAACAGACGCCCCGAAAAGCTCTTTTGCTGTGACAAAAACTTTTCTTTTGACGTCGCGTCTCTGTTTATTCCCACGCGGCGGCGATTGTATAGACATTTGATTATTTTTGCTTACACAGCCTTGCGCCGCGCAGCTCCTCGTATCAGTCCGACTGGAACTTTTAAACGGGAACACTTGCGAGCAGACAGAGAGGGTTTTGTCGATGAACTTGTTGCGGTGAGTCCTCTTTAAATCCTGACAGCCTGTTTGTACTGGAGTGTCTGGACTGTTTGTATTTAGATCATGGAGGTTACGCTCGGGTTAGGGGAGATTTGCGAGTCCCCGGACGCAGTTTTTCACGGACCTTTCCAAAGCGTTTTTCATAACGTTCGCGTCGTGCGAGCGAGCAACGGCGCAGTCGCGCAGAGTTTGGAAATGTCGAGCTCGAAGAAGTGCGGCTGCTTGCACGATACGATGCTGAGGGATATGCGTTTAAGCAAGCTGTCTCCCGGCCCGGGCTCATGCTGCCCCGAGAAAGAGTGCGAGAGTGCGACTTCTCTGACGGAGGCTGAGACGAGCCGTGTTCATTTTCTCAACAGGAGTTCAACAGGAAGCAAAAGCGACTCGTTTGTTTTATCTGGCGGCTCGGCACGTAAAGACGCCACCGAAAGCGGCGGCAGTGGCTCGGGTTCGCGTCGGGGCGCTGACACCGGACCGAAAAGCGGCGTCGCTGCTGAAGTTCGCGAGTTGGGCTCCAGCCGTGACGCAAGTGTGGCGAGCAGTCGCGCGTGCAGCACCAGCAGCACCATCTCTGAGACAGCGCGAGAGCTGTGCAAAGCCGTGTCCGTCTCTTTGGGCTTAGCCATGGACACCAGCGAACTGGGCGAGGTGGGACCGCACAACGCTCCGCTACCGCCCCTGACCACTGAAAGTAGTGGTGAGGAAATCTATTTGTACGGAATGCCTTTGCTAGACTGTTCAGTGAGCGAACGGGAGGCAGGAGTTAAAGGCAGAGGATACGCACTGGCGCCGGGACGAGACAGAGGTGCAGAGCTGAAGGGGAGCGATAAAGTGATCGGGATGTTCAAAAGTGGCCACCTGGAGCAGCTACCAGGTGAGGGGACGACCTTGCCGTGTAGAAACTCATCTCTTACGCACTTATCCGCGGACGTGCAGGAGGTACACGAGTTCGGCAGCCTGTCCGGGGACATTGCCAACTTGAGTTCAGAAGGTACATCGACGACGACAGGACCGGATATGGACGCATCTCGAGCGGCTTCGTGCCAGTTTGAACAACTGTTGCCCGCGAACATGTCCTATTTCATCCACCCGGAATCACTGCACACAGAACTCAATAACGGGCCAAGTCGGAGCTTTGCAAAGCCCCCGTCCATGTCCGCTGAGTTTGCGGGGCCCGCGGAGGACAGATACCCCGATTACGTGAATATGTACAACGTCAAAATAAAATCCGAGACGATGCCACGTGAACTGAACGAGACCTGGGCGTACCAGCATAGGTACGCCGAGGACGGCAACGGGCAATATGGGCCTCCCAAGCAGAGGGACCCATACGCTACTGGCCACGAAGCACCTTTTATCTGTAACCCCTACGAGTACGGGCGAAGCGGGGCTCTGGTTCCGCGGGAGCGACCTCCGCCCGAACAGTGGTACCCGGGCGGGATGCTGACCCGTCCCCCTTACACTAACGTGCCCTGCGTAAAAAACGAAATGGGCGAATGGCTGGATGTAACATCCTTCGCAGACGGCAGGTAAGAGAGGGTTACTGGATTTGCACACATTTTTTTCTTCACACAATTAGGTTTATAGCTATTTGTTTATTCCAGATTGGATGAAATTTAATTGGATTACTTTATGCTGGTCTCCCTTAAGCACGACACGCGCGCGCCTTTTTAACGCAACTGTACGGAGGAGACCGTGAAAGAGTTTGGCAATCAAGTAATTAAATCAAGATTTAAAAATGTTTTATAATGTTTTATAATAAATCATATCATATAGCAGGTTCATTTGATTTCATGAAACGATGCACATGGTGATCATGTGAAGTTGCATTATTCTTTTAAAAAATAAGATACGTGTGAGTTTGCTATATGTGAATCAAGTCATGCTGCCGAGCAAGTTTTACTGGCTAGGTATTACATTTGTTATTCCTCTAGGAAGCGTTAATTTGTTTGAAAGCTCCCGTCTTTATGTCTGCAGCCAAGTCAACTAGTACACAGAGACAGCTGTACACATTAACACACAGACTCAGTCTTAACACACAGACCAGTCCCCTCACCCAGAGGATTGCTGGGTTCCAGGGACACTGCCATCAAGGTTGTGTCCAAAAGCAAGAAACCCTGCCCAAATCCTCAAATTTCTTATCGTTGGGGTTGCCTGTGTTCGGTTAGCCTTTACGAGCCATTCACACTTATTCTCACACACTGTCCATGCAAAGAGCAAATTTTGATTCACGTGTACGGACATGCAGTTACGGCTGTAATACGGTGTATGTTTATCGGCTGCCAATTCTTAAACCGTTCTGCTCAAAGTTCATGTGGTTTTCTATGTATCTGTTTTGTACTTTGTCAACATTTTTAGTTTTTAAAAGCAGTCTATAAATAAACATGATACAACTTGTAGCTGACAGCGGGATGGCTATCTAAAAAATTAAGTCTGATTTATTGATAAAACAAGAGCCGCACCACCTGGGACAAAGCCGGACATGGATAGGAAAAATATCCTGCAGCAGAAGCTAAAAAGAAAAAGTTTTACCTCCAACTTAGATTACACGGCAAATGTGAGTCGGTTGCATGCCTGTGCACTTTGTGTAAAGAACTTTAGCGAGTGTTTCTTGCTTCAATAAGAGGCACAGTTAAGCGCCCATTTTGTCTAAGGCTGTTTTTAGTGTATGTGAGTGTGCTCTTTTCCTAAAAGGAATTTGAGACTAGTTGTGTGCTTAACCTTTGTATCTTTTGGGTTTGAGTTGGAAGCAAAACCACATGATCGTCACAAAAAACCCTGTTTTATAGACCTGATATCACACATAATAAATACTCTGAACATGAATAAATTGGACTGCGAATACTACAACAAAGTTTAAGAGGTGGACCGTTTGTGTTTGGAGAAAGAATCGTTCAAACATGTAGGTGATTTTAGTCTAGAATTGAACTGCTTTAAAAAGCAGACAGTTTGATGATAGGTCAGGGCAAAAATAGACAAACTCATTCTGGCTGGATGACTATTGATGACAGATAGCTGGAGAAGTGATACGAATTTGTATGTGTTTGTGTGTTTATGAGTGACAAAGAGAGTGCGAGAGAAAGAGAGGCGAGGGTAACGACAGAGTTTTTGTGTATGCGTGCTTGTTATGTAATAATCTGAAGTATACCTTGGTCAAATTCAGTTCTGGTCAGACTGCATTCCAAACTAGGCATAGGTTCTTTACAGAGTATTCTTGGTAGAACCATCACATTAGCAGTACCATCAGATTGGAACTCTGTGAACCCTCTTCGTCAAAATGTTCTTACGTTCAAGATAACTATTTTAATTGCTGTTACACCTCGTTTGAAAGTTTCTTTATTTGCTGAAATACAGTATGTATCAAATTCAGTAGAAGAGTTATTTTTACTATTTATACGGTACAATCCGTACATATAGTGAATGTGCAGTATGTTCTACATATGGCATGTTTGTTTTGACCAATGAAATACTATCAACAGCTGGTAAAATGATTTAGGCGAATACAACATTTCGATGTGGAGAATGTGCTTCAAGATGGTGGTACCAGCAACTCATTTGTCAGCAGTGATAAAGGGGGGACAGGGCCCTTTAAAATAAAATTTGATGGAAAAGAAACCAGTTAAGTTTTTTATAAAATTGCATATTTTATCCCATAAATATTTGACAAATTACAAAGTTATGAAAAGGTTAATCAGAAGCTGTTTATACAGGGCTAATCTAAACAGTGATAAAATATTCTGACGATGGGGTATTATTGCAGCATCTGAGTAGATATTTTTTAATTAATCCTTTTTCCTGAATACCATAAATAATAATCGTTGGGGGCATTTTTCACCTCTCAGGCCCTTGGAATTAAACAAGTTGTGATTTTATTTTGCGATGTATCTGTAAATGATCTATGCCATGAATCACTTGCTGGAAGTAGGTGTGTAGGGTCTAATATTGTTGGGACCCCCACGTTAAATTTCAGCTTCTTTGCTGAGTTACATAGTGAATGGTCAAAGTTTTGAAGTTGATGTATTTTATTGTGGAACAGAGCTGAATTATTGAATGCAACATTTGTCCATGTAACATATTACAGTTATTTTAACCTTTTCCAAAGTTCTGAAATCTCATTCACACTTGCAGATTTAAAATGTATGTGTCGTTTCATCATACCAGGTTTGATATTATTGACAAAAAAACATCATTTGCATTCTTAAAATATGTTTCCTGAACGCAGCCGATTTTTGGGTGAACTATACGCTTAGTAACCCATCATTTAAAAATAAAATAATCTGTTGATTTCTGCTTTAAACTATTGCCCAAGATTCATTAAATATATTATTTATTAACATATAATTATTATGAACTTATTTACTACTTCAATAAAAACTTAAAATTAGTTGTAAATCTTCTTTCTCAGTTCTGTCCTTCATACAAAGTGCAAATTGAAGACTATACAATTCAAAAATACTATAATTAATAAAATTAGGCTTAACATATAAAACCTTTTATACCGTAATAAAGCAAGGTAAGGGACTACTCTTTAGTTTTTTCTAATCCATTTATTACCAATCCCGGTTATAATTAACTGAGAAGTTACTTAGGGATTACATGAAAGATTTCAATCAGGTGGTTATTTCAAATCAAAATTTAATGTCCAACAGCAAATATTGCAACTGCAACATTTAATCACTTGCTGTGACAAGCTGTTTTGCAAAATGGAAATGCTTTTGATTTATACCATTTACAGAAATATTAAAATGTAAGTAATGTTCTGGTGAAAAACACCTCTCAACCTCACTGAACAGCACCGGCACTTTTCAAGATCCTGACACAGCAACATTCCCACATGAAACTAGACGCACAAGACCTTATTTCAAGTGTTTAATATAAAGTTGCTTTCATGCCAAGGTCGACTTGGGTGGACAGCTGTCGATTCCTTTAAATTGTATTGACTAGTTGTAGCAACTATTGTTTACGTTGTTGTTGATATTGTTATGATCCTTCAGTGTGTTATGCAGAGTAAGGTCCTACCCAACAGCCAAGAACATTGTAACATCTGGAGGATGACAGTTTCATCTTACTATTATGTGTAGCTAAGTACGACCTTGAATAATAATATCTTCTTCTCGTGTTTAATAATACACTGTATCATATTTCCTTCATAATACTTCACAGTAACTGAAAGAGCCAAGTTTCTGAGTACCGAATTGACGTTAATGTGTTAATGTCAGGCCATTATATAATGTGCTCACGGTCGTCGCGTCACAAATATGTCTGAATGAACGGTTTCCACAGCTTAGTTTCAGTAAATGCTTTCGTCGGACTGGGGAGGGAGCTCTAAAATAAATAAAACGTTGTATTTTACAAACACCCAAAAAAGTCTGTTTTTCTGTGATTCGACTCCTTTTAAAGTCAACATATAATCGAACGAATCCTATACTTTCTTAAAGTTCATGTTCCTTGGGTTTGTAATCTGTCATCAAACTGTTCTAAACCCTCCAATCACTGGCCAAATAAAGACAGATTTTCATACAAAACATGTAATAAAGACGATTTGTGAAGAATGTGAATAATTGATATAATTTGTTATAGGCTGTTTTAACAATGTGCGATTACAACTTCACACAAAAACAAATACGGTGGGGCTCAACATTTCAAGTAGAAAAATCTTGGGTTCACAAACTAATGCAAAACTTAGATTTAAAATTAATGTCTTTGATTGTGTACAATAAATTTGACATGATGTCAAATAAATCTATAATATTTGGGATGTCAGCATTAACTTTGTTAACATCTCTCTACAGAAGGTCAATTTGGGACATTCCGAAATCAAGCTGAGATTCAATTGTTGTTTATAAAAACATTAGTAATGAAAAATAGGTTTGAATGAGAAAGAAGTCATGGACTTTTGAGCACTCTATATTGAAAAAGGTGCCGAGGCAAAAGTTGTGAACATTCTACATTGTTAGTTAATGTTATTCGTTTGTTTTTTCCATCTAGGTCAATAATATCTGAATATCTTGGCATCAACCCCATTCTGTGGTTACTAATGGGGGAGATGATCCATATAGAATGCAGTAATCTGCTATGATCCTGGTGGATCAGGTATAAACCATGCATATAACTGTATCTATTACCCTTCTACTGTTTTGCATTGGGGTAATACTGATAATCAGGATAAGTGTCTTACATGCTACCGTATGATTGTACACAACCATTTGAATTGTTCACCATTTTTGACTCCACTACCCATATGATTGAGACCTTGGTTATCAGCTATTGAATGAGATTATTGTTTCAGTATCGCTTGTCTAATGAGGCTAAGATGTAAGCTCTGGAGGCAGCTGTGGTTACATGAAAAAATTCCCAAAAAGCTTCCAAGTATAGATCCAATTACACAGCAAAGCTTCTTTTGTTTTTCGAAAATAAATATTGTTTGCTTTATCCTTGTTTATAAACGGGGCGTATTTCACAAATTTTGGATTGAACATGTCTACAGTAAAGTACATAGTCATATTCATTCCAAAGATTGATATTTGAATATCTGCGGGTGTAAATTTGATGATTTCAGTTTGAAAATAAATCAGGCTCATACATTTTCTCACCCATGAGATTTGCAGTAAAAACAGGCTCAGATATATGACTGTCTAGAAAGTAAGACCAGTCATGCAGTTTTGGTAAATAAAGTGGTTCTTAGTGTGACTCACAAATAGTTTGTCTTTTTATACTGTAGTAGTTAGATCCCTAAATAGTTTCCTATTGAGAGTGGATGAACCTTGTTTAAATCTGTTGTAAAATGCCAACGAACGCACACTTGTGACCGCACAATATATCTTAACAGCAAGTCAACTGTTGACAGCAAACAAGAGCAGTTTGTTACGGCTCACAATGGGTGGTGTAGTTTATCTCCCATTCTCTCGTGCCAAATCCCCATTGGCTTCTCATTATCGTCATGGTTATACAGGAACAATGCCACTGTGAATTTGTCATCACTGGCTCGACCAGTGACAGGTGTTTCATGCACCTTTACAGAGCTCTAGTCTTATTGCATATTGTTATATTTTTATTTGGAACATTTTATGCAAAAGTCTTAAGACGTTTGAGAGGACTTACAAAAGAAGTGAGCTAGAGAGCTCCCAAACCTAAATTTCTACATTCAAATTTTTGTTTTTCAAAATGTAAATGATGTACCTTTTGGATGTGTTATGTTTTGTGTCCTCGGGTTTTATTCGGATTGGTTTAAATGGCTTTTTAAGGATTCAAATCAATTCAATCAGAACATCCAAATGTCACAGGTAGACAAACTCATAAACTGACATTTATAAGATGAAGTCTGATGTCTTCCATTAATGGTCATACAGGAGTACAAAATGATCAAATGTAACTCTGACAGGCTTTCACTCAGGGTTAATGTGCTTTTAAGAAACGTCTGCAAAAGCAGAGAGTATTTAGAAATGTTAACTTGTTTTAGTCTAAAGTGCAGTTTAGTGCTGACATATTTTTACTTGAATTTGGCTTTACAAAATAGGTACAGGTTAGTTTTCAAGGTAACATTGAAAGGCAAAAATAACTTTAGTATAATGATGTTACTTTTCTATAGTCAGTCTATGTACACAAAATACAATCTGTAAATTGTAAATAACATTTAACGGTAGTAACAGCATAGTACTGTATATTAATTTTTAGTAGAATCTTTAATGGACTTTGTGATATTTATTTTGAGCTTTTCAAAATAACGAATGATACGAATGTTTGGCTTTGTTAATGCATAAACAGATTGACACTCACACTAACAGCATTTAGTCTAGAAGCAGTATCACTTCACTCATATTCCTTGTACTGCTTATCTGAACTATATATAATGTAATGTGGTATGTGATGCTACCAGAGACAGGCGGCTATCAGAGGCTTTAAGTGTGATAAGACGTAATGCTGTGTGTGTGTGTGATTTTACACATAACTGCCTGAATGTTATTTTGATCTCATTGTTTTCCTGCTGTGTGTGTTGTGTGCTGTTCACCGTAAACAGACACTTGAGTATTGAGTTCTCCTAACAACTGTTTAAATAGGTGTACCCTGTAATACTATGTTGTTTTTCCAATATGAGTTTGATCATTTGCTTAAACAAGCTATAATTTACACATAGTTAATATGACATGTATTCTGCAGTCTTGCCATCATTTTATTTTCTTCACCTTGTCAAGTTAAGAACCAACAAACGCAAACAACAAAATAATCCTATAACAATAACTTCATAATTCAGTTATGCTGCCTTGCATGATGGGAGATCACAAACCGTAACAAATCAGCAACACTGCTTGAAACCTTTCAGACAATTCAACATTTAGAAGAAAATATTGATTATCTAACATTCAAAGTAATTTCATATCTGAACTTTTTACAGAGATTAATAAAGAGAGAGACAGGGAAAATGAGAGAGATTAAAGGGACAACAATTATGTCATCATTTACTCACCCACGATTTATTCCAAATCTGGATACATTTCTTTGTTCTGATAAAAGATATTTGGAAGAATGCTTGTAACCAAACAGTTCTTGGCCACCATTGACTAAAATAGGAGGGAAAATGACAATGTAGTCAAAAGTGTCTAGAACTGTTTCCGACATTCTTCCAAATATCTTATTTTGTGTTCATCAGAACAAAGAAATGTATACAAATTTGGAACAACTCGAGGGTGAATCATTTTCAGGTGAACTATTCATTTAAGGTTCTTTACATTTGAATCTATGATGTTAACTGTGTTGTTAGGATGTTTTCCTGTGAGACAGGTCAGGAGGTGAAGTGAACTTGCTCAGCAGTCTTTTTGCAGAGAGAAGCCTTACACACAGGAATGCACGCACATACCCAAAAGGGAAGGGCACATGCTCACTGCAGTACACTGGAGTTACGAGAATAATTTTAGGATCTAACCTTTCCGCTTTGCAAACCTGTCAACACAGGTGCTTATTTGCATATTTCAAGAACGGCTAAAAATGATTCACATTTCGGTGAATGTGAATCTTCATGGCGCTCGTACCTTGTGAGGAATCGGAGAAACCAGGTACCTCACCCATCTTTTATTTGAAGTGCAACTCAGCCACAGGCTGTTTGACTTGTGAGTGTCAGTAATCATACGACATGTCTTCAGTCACACCGGTTCCATTTGTGCTGTAAAAAATTTAATTGTTTCCTTGTTCAGAGTTTTACGATTTCATTTCCTAAGTGACACTGAAGAACAGCTGCACAGTTTCCCTTTGTTTCAAGTTCCCAAACTTTATACTGTTAAAATATTTTGTCAGGCAAGTTCAAGAATGAGCTTCACGTGCTTAATTAAATGGGTTTATTCAAGTCAAAAGTATTATTTAGATAACTGAATCAACCCGAATAAATTAGGTTACACTAACAGAAATTCATTTTATGGGTTAGAGCAGAAGCTCCCTAAAGGTACAGTTCAAACTAAATTGAAAATTCTGAGGCTGTTTAACATTTGTGTTCCATGAAAGACTTTTATTAAAGTTTATGTGGGCAGATGATTACATCATTTTCACTTTTGGGTGAACTTTAGCTTTAAGGTACCATCTACTCCACTATTTGCTAACATGTCTCTCCACCTGGCCAAAGTTGGTGTTTTCTCTCCGTTAGTCTGATGTAACTTAATTCTCTTTAGTGTAAATATCTCTTAGTAACATTACACAATTCTATTGATGTTTTGTCCGGTGCCCCCCGTCTGGAGTAGCACAGGCCTCCCAATGGTGTTTCATCAGAGGTCTTCGCTAGAAGGATTTAATCAGGGCCGCTCTGAGGGTGTCCTGTCTTTCAGTCCCCCCTCCCCGATGACCTATTTGTTTACCCATGAGTGCTTCCTCTTGGGTCATTATTGCTTTGTTTTTTAAGACACACATGATATGCAGCACACACTCACAAATACTGGATAGGTTTTGAAATAAGGCGCTCCTTTAATAAATTGGATCCGAGTGTGCATGTTTGTGTGGGTGTGCGTGTAAGCTCTTGAAGTTGTAAACTTGTTTTCCACAAAGTGTTGGGGAAGTAGGTGACGAACTTGAGTTGATAGCTTAACCTGAGACCCCTAAATCACCTGTACACTTAATCACCTCATGAAACATCTGACAACACGCACGAACACACTGTCACCTCACGTATAAACCTGTTACACCTCTCACATCACCGTCTCCTTTACACATGGACACAAAGTAGTCTAACGATGTCTGAACACCACTAAGTTTTATACAGAATAACTCGTTTTAAAAGGTAATGTGACATACTGTACATAACAATGTTTTTAAAACTTAATAAAAGTACAGAATAAAAGTAATTATACAGTATATATCTGTGTACTGTGCATATTCATTTTGTGTTCATATACACATACATGCATATATTTAAGAAAATGTATAGACTTAAAAATCATAAACACTTATATAAATGTAATTATTGGCATATGTAAATAAATGCATTTGTTTCATTTCCTTATTATTTATATGTTTTTTGCATGTGTTTATAAATCCAAAATTAATATGCACAGTACACAGACATACACAAACTTTCATTCTGGATGCGATAATAATCATGATTAACCGTTTGACAGCCTTAGTTATATTAAATGACTTAAAATTTAAACTACCAGTCAAAAGTTTGGGATCTCTTACTAAATATTTTTTCCACATTTAGGAATAATACCATAACACAATTGCAACTGTGGGAATTATGTTGTGACTTAAAGCATTCCATTTTTTTAGCATCTTCAAAGTAGTCACCCTTTGCAAAAATAATCAAAATCGTTTTCTTGCCAGTTTATCATTCAGCGTCATGTTTGCCATGTGATCCTAAACTTTCGACCGTCAGTTTACAGTCGTGGCCAAAAGTATTGGCAGTGACATAAACGTGTTTTGCAAAGTTTGCTGCTTCTGTATTTGTAGATTATTTTTCCATGTGTTTTTATGGTATACTGGTCAAAAATTATAAGCATATCTTAAGTTTTAAAGGTGTTTATTGGCAAAAACATAATACTCTATATGCAGAGTCACAATATTTACAGTTGAGTGTTGAGTTGAGTTCTTTTGCAATTATTTAAAATGCATCCGATTACTCCGTATAATAATCTATAAACAACGTGAATGAACACAACAACCGCTTAAGAAAAAACTTTGCAAAACACAACATTTACGTCACTGCCAATACTTTTGGCAATGAGTGTATGTATCTAAAATGGGTCAGTCCAGTGAAGTCATGTCTTTCTTTTTCAAGTTTCAAAAATTCTGTAAGAACTACCAAAATTCATTTAGCATTGAATGCAAAAGTTATCAAAAATCAGCTATAGTTTCTATACAATGAAAATCGATGGATTTAAAAATGAGTTCCAGTTTTATGTAGATCATTAAAAAAATATACAGGGAAAACCTCTCAAAATCCCCCTAAACAGTGAATTTAAATCAGTTTGATGTCAGAGCTTTCATTTAGCTATTCACCACAGTAATTCCTGTTTCCTTAAAGTTAATTCAGAATGTAAGGGTGTGTGATTTCACAATCCCATCTGTCAGTGCCATAATACATAAAACCATTCTGGCGATGAGTGACTGAGAGAGAGAGCAAGAGGGAGAGAGAGGGCATGCAAGTGGTCGAGTGTTTGTGTGTGTTTGGTTATAAGTGCTTGTCCTTGTGTGTACCCTTGACATGTCATGTCACTGAGTATAGTTATGTCTGTACGCTGTGTCCAATCAACTTCTTGGCTTTGGTGTCATCCTCTTCACACACACGCAAACTTCTAACCCCTTTAGCAAAACTTCATTTACTTTATCAGTAAGAATCCAACACACACAGAGGCAATAAACATGCAGGGCAAAGGTTACGATAAAAACAGGATCACTTTCTCATTTAGTGCTGGAAAAATGTCATTCAAGTGCTGTCAAACTATCAAGTTATGTCTAATAAACATTAATGAGAAAGACTTAGGAACGTGTTAGTGGAAATAGAAAGTGAGAGCAAACCAACACCGCCCGAGATCCTGATGAGAGCTTGTGTAGTGTGACTGCTCTGGCTTATAACCCCAGCAAGGCTGTATTTTTAGCCAGAGTGACCTTCTTAAACATGAAATTGCATGAGGTCAAAGCAATAGCAGTCATACTGCTGATAGTGAGAGAAACCCAGACCCTGTGATTGATACAGCTTGTTTGGTAAGTGCCATCGCTGGCAGGTCAGTAGTGTGCGCGGAACAACCAAAACACATCCAGAGAATGCCAGAACTTACCATGCGGCTTCAAAGAGACTCAGCATCATACAGGCCTTGTTGGAAAGTGGACGGAATTCCACAGAAAAAAGTTTACAGAAAGGATCGGTCAACACATTATATACAGCCGTGGAAAAATAAAGAGACCATTCCACATTTTCATTTAATCAACATTTCTACGTGTATTGTGGCCATTTCAGTCCAGTGTCTGTAGAATTTCAACTACATCTAACCTAATAGTATTGTGAAAGCATGACAGCATGATAAGACACATGGAAACTGTGATAAAAATCAAGGTTATCACATACAAAATATATCTGACCCCAAATGCATTTAGAGATAATACTGTTGTATTGCTTAAAAGTGAATATGAACATGTTTTAAAAAATACAGAGCATCTTTTCTGTTATTTTGACACGTTTCTCCAGTTTTCATTTTCTGCAAACAAATGCCAATTGAAACAATATTTTTGTTTGAAATTTGGTAGAAATATTGTTAGTAGTAAACCAAAAATAAAAATTTGACCTAAACACACACCTATAAATAGTAAATTCATAAAAACTGAAAATGATCTTGTACGCAGCTGCACGTTTGCGTGTTTTTTAAATAAATAGCCACGGAAAAATTAAGGTCTATTCCAGTTTTATCTTTAAATTCCTGCATGTATTGTGGCAAATCCAGTCCCGTCTCTGTAGAATTTTAACAGAAACAAACCTCAGGTGTGACATAAAGCCATAGAGAGACTGAGAGAATGCAAAGACGCATGAGTTATGAAAAAATTAGACTTCCATTAAATATTTATTTTTGAACTGATCCTAAAATACAGGTAAAAACGTTAGTATGTTTCAGTAATTTTGCAGTATTCAAGATCTGCAAACATTGCATCTTTTTTGTTATTTTGACCAGTTTGTCCACTTTCAATTTTCTGCTGCTGTGTTTTGAAAGTGCAGTGATTTATGGTTGCTTTGTAATGACGGGACCAGCAGGTTGATTTTATGCCCCGCTATTGTCTTGCACTTTTTATTAAAAAGTTATTTTAAACAAGATTTCTTTAAACTAGGCTGTATTTTTGTTCTTGCGTATGAAATATTTTCTTCGCTCTTATGCATTTGCTCTATTGCTCTAGTCTCTACTGTGACTTGCCGTTGCAGTAATAGTATTGGCTCATGTATGATAAATGCTTGTAATGTGCCTCATTTGTAAGTTGCTCTGGATAAAAGCATCTGAGAAATAATTAAATGTAAATGAAACATTTGTAGTCGAACTGGCAACAGTTGCTGTTTGGGCCAAATTATGGGTATTCATAGATTGAAAACAAATTACCCATTTAAGCGATGTCAGAAAAAAAACATCAATATCGAAATATCGAGAACAATGTCAAAAGGCTAAAACTGATAGTAGATCATGTTTTAGCACCAAGGCAAAACTGGGAGGTAATAAATCATCTTAATATAGTGAGTGATGCAATGTTGAGAAGACAATCATTTTCCCATAATGCATTTCACATAGCCCATATGACGATGTGTCTGTCCTCACACTAACAGATTGTTAAATGCTCACTGCAAACATCAGCACCCAACCGTGTGAGTTTCTTGTCATCTTATGGTGGGATTCTTGGGGGAAATTAAGACAAACCTAGGTGACAATGTGATTTAATTGTTTAAAAATAAGTGAGACAGTAGAGACCCAGGTCACAATATACTCCTGACATGAACAATGCTGCATCTCAGCGCTGTCATTTTTGTACTTTTTCTTTACGCCCGTTATTATAATTTGACCACCTGTGCTGGACAGGCAAGAAAATATCAGAAATCTTCCTGTCTTCTAATTCCAGTAATTCAGTTCACTTTTACTTTATTATTATGTGTGTGGTGCCTGAATTGGGTACCATCATCAGAACAGAATAATGATTCTGAATGACTCTTTTTAACCACAAATCTTTCCATCATTCCTAAAGGGATAAAGCAGTTATTACCCTTCATTAGAGACCTTGGCACTTGCATTAGGATAATGTCACCTCTACTTACCTCTATCATTTGGCCACCGACACACACACACACACACGTTCTCACTTATGCATTCTCTCAGAGAATGTCACCTGTTATCACCAAGGGCCGAACCCTCAAATGACATTTCCAATTTAGGTGCCGCAGTGGCAATTGATGTTAAACTTCACCGGAATTCAGCCGCAATTCGCAGTATCTTCATTCCATTTAGTCATCTAAACGTACAGACGTTGACCCATTACTTGCATCGCTCGAGAGCTTTTTTTGCTTTTATGTGCTCTCCGTTCAAATCACGGATAATGGACCTGGCGTGTTTTTTTCATAACTGACATTAAAGCAAGTTCCGTATTTGCACTGTGTTGATGTATTGCTTTGCAGATAGAACATGTATTTGAGTGTTTTGTCATGCCATTAGTTTATGCTGTGTTTTTATTTTTAGGTATGATGGAGGAAGGAGCGATATTTTCCCGATGGAGTTTTTCCTTCCTCCACAAAGGACCTGCCTCATCTGCTCTGATGAAGCATCTGGATGTCACTACGGGGCTCTCACTTGCGGAAGCTGCAAAGTTTTCTTTAAAAGAGCTGCCGAGGGTAACATACGCACACCAGTCATAACAAAAGTCACTTAAATACACTGTGGACGGCATTATATGGGCTAAATATACTTGCCATATGTGAGTACTGTATATTCACTTTAATTAGAGCTTTTAATTACAGCTATAAACTGTCATTAAAGCCATATTAAAACACATTATTGCCTTTTCATGAATTAATATACTTCTGACCATGTGTCCAGTTCAGCTTTTATTGTTTTTATTGGTGTCACTTAAAATAGCAGCAACAGACTGATTTCACTCCGCTGCCATGTTGAAAACAAGGCAGAGATGGGAAGAAAACCGGAAGGACAGATAGATGCAGATAGTTATTAGGCACGTCTCAGAAAGATGCAATTGTTTAAACGCAGCTGCACAGTTAAAATGTGAGAGAGGGAATTAGAAAGTTGTTTGAAATCCAAAGTCCCAACTATTCACAAATTAGGGACACATTCTTTCCCCATTAAACAAACCCATGAAAACGTTTCAATAGAAATCTAACACCTACAGCCCTCAAATTTGAAGACTTGGCTGTGAGATATGTTGAGGTTTGCCATGAAAACGGGTAATCAGTGGCACTTAACCGAAAGTACACTTTAGTCATAGATTTATTTGAACGTCTCTTACACGTTTGCACGTAGATACGATAAATATACACATATTTTTCGTTTTTGAGTTATCATTAATACTTAGTTTGCATAAGCACGTAAGCATTTTCTTTAAATTGCATTATTAAATTAAGAGAGACATGTTGTGCTAAACGGATGCCCTTTAAGCTCTAAACACCCACAGAGATTCTGGAAAAAACTAATTTATCAAAGTTAAGAGAAGTTTAAAGGTCTTGCCCCACAGCCAACAGTGAACTTCGGTTTAATCAAATACAGGAATATCACACTATTGTACTTACCGTTCCAACAGTTGTTACTGGAGACAGAGAGATAGAGAGGGAAAATATAATAAAAGGGAAAGTTGGAAAAGTCTTGGCCTCCGTACAGTCCAGTCTGAATAAGTGTGGGTAGATGTGTAACATTAAAGAGTGGTTTCTGAATATGGTTAAAAGTGAAATGTGTAATTTAAGTGTCACTAGTGGCACAGAATGGAGTCGCAACAACAATGATGACTTCATTTGAAACAGGTTTCCTGAACATTTCCGCCCTTAACTTTAAGTGGTTGGATAGATAGCTCCGCCCCAACACTATATTATTGACAGAGCCGATGTTACAGTGTCTGCCTTATAGGCAGATGATTAAGCAGAAATTATAGCAGCATACAGTAGAGTCACAGAGTTTATGCTTACATAAAATCTTGTATCAACTACTAAAGCTATAGTTCACCCAAAAACGAAAATTCTTTCATCATTTATTCACCCCCATGTCCTTTCAAACCTGTATGACGTTTTTCATCTGCAAAAGACAAAAGAAGATATGTCAAAGAATGAATAAAACAATGGCAGTCACAATTCACTCCTATTGTATGGAGACAAAATACATTTTCATTTAGCAGACGCTTTTATCCAAAGCGACTTACAGAGTTGAAACCAATGTTAAGTCAATAGGTACCGGTTTCGGTCATTCTTTGAAATGCCTTATGTTATGTTCTGCAGAAGAAAGTCACACAGGTTTGAAATGACAAGAAGATGAGTAAATATAAATAATGACAGAATTTTCATTTTTAGGTGAACTGTCACTTTAACTAGGACCGAATGCTTAACTAGTGTAAAGTTATTTGCATTATGAATTGTAAAGATTTAAATTAGATTTAATCTACATCTTTACACATGTTAGATTACATCTATAAAATGTTTAAAGAAATTGGAAATGTATTTTACGGTAGATACCATATTGTTTTATATTATATGCTGTACACAAAAAGGTGCCCTCAAAATGTTCTTTGATGCCATAGAGGAACATTTTGGTTCCATAAAGAACCTTCAACACCGGAAGATTATAAAAAATAAGAAAGAGATTGTTCTTTAAAGAACATTTAACTGAATGTAATATTGTGTTTGGGTAGTTGATAAATAAACCTTATACATTATTTATCCTTTGTTTTCAAAACACTAGGAAACATGTAGGGTATATTTTGTCAACTACCTGTTTACATTTCCTGTGAGTTTTGATGCTGTTTAAGTACAAAATGTTGAGTGAAATAATAACAGAAAAATGTTGTTTAGTCACCTACAATAAAAGTATTAAAAGTAAGCACTTTACGATAAGTAATATTTCTTAACATTAGGAAATGTGTTAGCTGACAATGGGTAATTTGGTTTTTCAGAATAAAAAATGTTTTAGTAAATGCCGCAATAACATTTACTAGTATTAATAAATGTATTGATCATTCATTGTTAGTCTATGTCAGCTAATGCATTTACTAATGTGAACAAATGCAACCTTATTGTTAAGTGTAACCATCTGATTGATACGACTGAAATGATGTAATGGTCTGACAGTGGATGTCTGTTACATCTCATTTTGATTTTGTGTCAGACCTGACTGCAGTTCTATCTCAGCAGTGCTTTTGTATCCCTGCTTACAACGCACACACACTCTTTTCAAATTTCACTCTGCACTTTTCATTTGGCTGTCCCAGAGTGCTCAGAGTGAGGGCTGTGACCTATCAGAGTGGCTTGTCACGTTAACAGCTCCCTCTAATTGGAGCATTCTGAGTGTGTGTGTGCGTGTGTTCCCTATTTTTTTCAGATCTACGTTTTTATCTCGGTGTAAATGTGATGTGTCCAGCTCTGTTCTTCCTGAAGCTTTGCTCTGGCTGCCAGCAGACTCAAACTAAGTAAAAGCCTCTGTCTGTTTCTCCTCTTAGGGAAGCAAAAGTATCTCTGCGCTAGCAGGAACGACTGCACCATAGATAAACTGAGGAGGAAGAACTGCCCGTCCTGTCGTCTGAGGAAGTGCTTTGAGGCGGGGATGACACTAGGAGGTAAATTCCTGTGATAAAGTGTCATATGTTCAACTCTGCCCATAGGCATTTTGTTTCATTGGGTTATGTTGGCACAGGGTGCCAGTCGGTTGCTCCACGTGATGTAGTGGTGTCATTCCGCCAAAATTGAAAATCCTACCATTATTTCAGTCTTGTTCCAAACTCATTTTGTTCTGTACATCAAAAATTTGATTGTTTGAATAATCTTTACAGGGAATTTGTGCACGGCAGCTCAGAGCTTTAACAATGAACAAAAAATCATATAGATGGTTTCAAAGCAACAACATAAACAAGCGTTACTGCACATTTGTGGCCCAAACTTGAAGTGATAGTTCACCCAAATTCTGTCATCGTTCACTCAGCCTCATGTCATTTCATACTTGTATAAATAACTTTGTTCTGATGAACACAGAGAAAGGTATTTGGAAGAATGTTAGCAATTTTAGTTTATTCAATACAATTATTATACAATAAAATATTAATATAAACTGATTAAAGTAGTAATAGTAATAGTAACATTATTAGCCACTGGCCAGACCAATAAACAAACACAGACCGGAAGTTGACATTAGGCCAGGCATGTGTGTCCAAAGAAACTGTCTATAAGTAGTCTGTATGTGCTACATTATTAAGGATAACGGTACTTTGTCAATCTGCATGGTTCCACAAAGAACTTTTAACATCTACAGAACTTTGCACTAAAAAGTTTTGTGCGAGGAAAACATTGAAATTCAAGTCATTATTCACCGGTAATCTTCCCCTCCAGTGAGCTGTTAACTTGAGACCTGCTGTGAACGGATCATTGAGTCACCGAGGTGAACTGAAGAACCATATCCGTCCGAATCGTAAAGAAGTCTTTCCGTCTGATTTTGGAACCAGATCAGCCTGACCATTTGAAAGAACAAGCCCAAAAATATTTTTTATAATATTACGTGACTTTAGAAATGAAACATAGTATAGAGTATAGTGAATATTTTGTATGGACAACTTATAAGGTGTTTTATTTTTCAGAAAAAAAAACATAGACATATTAACTATCAGCTATTGTTTGTAAAAGCCCAGCATAAAGTCTTCATTTTTTTCTGACAGAAGAAAGTCAAAGGGGTTTGGAACATCTTGAGGGTGACTGAATAATGACATAATTTTAATTTAAAGTAAGCTGTCCTTTTAAGGCTCCGTGAGGCAACCAGACGTTTGCTAGTTCAATATCCCTTCAGAAGTACGCCATTTTAGGCTAGGTTCCTCCATTGAGGCTGTTTCTGTAATGCGTTTAAAAAGCCACCAGCCCTGGTCATGTGGTGATACGTTAAGATCCAATTTGATTCTGGTGTGTTATGAAATAACGAAGCCTATTTGCACAAATTACTATTAAGATTTTCCACAAATCAAAAATTGTATCTCTGATCATTTATGTTTTAGACCTGAAGCTGCTGATAAGGATCAATGCAACGAAGGCAATAAACAAGTATTCAGTGTGGCAACTGTTGAGTAGAGAAAGCTTACATGCTTTGTCATGGTAATACTGCAATTTATAGCAATTTAGTAGAAGACTACTATGATAAGGAGAGGTAATGCACGTGGGGAGTGTCTTGAAATGATCTGAACTTTTTCACCGGAGTCATGCAGTCAGTTTTGCATCTGTCCTTGATCTTTCTCTCTAGGGCACACAAATGCTGATGAATTATTAATGAATCATTAAGGGTTTTTCTCTCTGGTCTGCATTAAGAGGTCTCCCTCCCTTTAGGTCCTCATCTCGCCCTGCCTCTCTTCAAAGGGTTTTCATAAATTAAATAAATTTTCATGCGATCTGCTGTTAGGTAATGGATAATGGATAAAGATTTTCAAGTAATCGAAACAGTTTATTGCACGCTGCTTTTATCAGTTCATTTACAGCAGACATCCTTCAGGAATTGGAATTTCATTTTCAAGAAGACGTACTGTAGATCATTCCGGAGAGGAAGCCATTTAATTTCTCTCTTATTTCATCAGGATTGTTTTTTTTCAGAGAGTGTTTTACAACTTTTGAGATTGTTTGAGATTATATACAGTAGGTCAGTGGGTCATGGCTTCCAATCAGCCGTTTTCTCTTTCATTTATTCTTTCAATCGTCGCGTGTCATTCTTTGAATGTGCTAAATTAACTCAGAATCTTTCTCTGTGCGAATTAAACCTGAAATTATTAGATCATTCGAGATGTAATTAAAGAGAATTCTTTCTCAAAAATCTTCTGACGCTGATCAGGGCTTTGGATCATTTATCAAACCCAACTGTGTGAAGTCACCATGCTCATCAGTTACATTAATAGTTCCTAATGGTCTAAATTCACTAAAGTTCTGATTGAACTAGAGCCCACATCTATATCAAATGATTCGACAGGTTCTTAACCCCACAGCTGCTTGAGGGAGGTGTTAGGAGCTTACCACTATTACCAAAGGCTTATTTTATTATATTTGACTCTGAGGTCTTCATATCATGTCCCTTTACAATACCCAATCATCTTACAGCTTTTTCCATGTTAGATGGAAATAGAACCATGCGAAGATTACATTTAAGGTCCTGATTTTATTAAAAAAAATTGTCCAAATGTAAAATTCTGATTTGTTGAAGGTACTTAACTTAATTTTCCCAAACTTATTGTGTTAAATGTTTTGGTACTCCGGAAGGATTCTTGATTCTAGAGAAATCTATTTTATGAACTGGAAAGTTCATATATTTACGGCTGAAATATAATATAAAACATTATATACAGCAGCGCTGACCCGATTTAGATAATATAGAACGTGAAGGCACCACATTTGCTTACTGAGTCCGAAAGTTCTTGTCACATAAGCTAAGGCAGAGCCAAAAATATTTGTACCAAGCAGTTTGATATTGAAGACCTGTTGTTAGCTAAAAAAAACTTTATTGGCTTCACGGTTGGCTTAAAGTGAGTGTGTATTTGTTGAGGGCCCAGTAAAGTCATTCAAAAACAGAACTTCTGATGTTAGTCGGGTTGTTTATCTTTAGGTTTTTTTTTATAAAATAGCTCATTGTTGCTATTGCAGTACCTGGCTACCATCTTTACATCCCAAAATCAGTCACCTTTTGGGTCCAAGACCGTTTTTTAGGTGGCAAAGTTGCGACATAATTGTTTGTGGGTACAAATGTCACAGTGTTACATTTGTGTACTTTAGATATCATACATTTATATATTTTACTAGTAAATGTTATTGTTCTTCACAGTTAAATAAGAACTATAGCAAATCACTTTGACATCCATTCGTTGGCTCACAGCCTGTCTAAAGTCACTGCAGCCTGTCAAAGGCAGGCCCTACATTTGAAAGCATGTGTGTCATCGCTATAAACTTAATCCTGAATTCTACCTCAGTGCCACTACAGTGGATGTTTTAGAGCGATCAGTGACCCTTCTGCATATTTATCCATACATGCGCAGGAATTTGTGTCCAGGTCACAAAATATTTTAGGGAAGTAGGGATGTCCTGTGCCGATCGCAAAGATCGGGGGCCAATCAAGGCATTTTAAACCCGATCGGGATGGGCTACATTTATTTTTCATAAATTTGCAATGATTTCAAACAAACTTCTTTCACATTGTCATTATGGGGTATTGTTTGTAAAATTTTGAGGAAAATAATTAATTGAATCCATATTGGAATAAGGCTGTAACATGACAAAATGTGAATACTTTCCGGATGCACTTTACACTCACCTAAAGGATTATTAGGAACACCTCTTCAATTTCTCATTAATGCAATTATCTTGTCAACTAATCACATGGCAGTTGCTTCAAAGCATTTAGGGGTGTGGTCCTGGTCAAGACAATCTCCTGAATTGCAAACTGAATGTCAGAGGGAAAGAAAGGTGATTTAAACAATTTTGAGCGTGGCATGGTTGTTGGTGTATTTCACAATCTGCTCAGTTACTGGGATTTTCACGCACAACCATTTCTAGGGTTTACAAAGAATGGTGTGAAAAGGGAAAAACATCCGGTAATGCGGCAGTCCTGTGGGCGAAAATGCCTTGTTGATGCTAGAGGTCAGAGGCGATTCAAGCTGATAGAAGAGCAACTTTGACTGAAATATCCACTCTTTACAACCGAGGATTCAGCAAAGCATTTGTGAAGCCACAACACGCACAACCTAAGGCGTATGGGCTACAAAAGCAGAAGACCCCACCGGGTACCACTCATCTCCACTACAAATAGGAAAAAGTTGAAATTGGACAGTTGAAGACTGGAAAAATGTTGCCTGGTCTGATGAGTCTCGATTTCTGTTGAGACATTCAAATGGTTGAGTCAGAATTTGCCGTAAACAGAATGAGAACATGGATCCATCATGCCTTGTTACCACTGTGCAGGCTGGTGGTGTAATGGTGTGGGAGATGTTTTCTTGGCACACTTTAGACTCCTTAGTGCCAATTGGGCATTGTTTAAATGCCACGGCCTACCTGAGCATTGTTTCTGACCATGTCCAAATTGGTTTCTTGAACATGTGGCCTAGTGGTTAGAGCATTGGGCTTGTAAACAGAAGGTTGCCGGTTCAAATCTCAGTGCCAGGTCATGACTGAAGTGCCCTTGAGCAAGGCACCTTACCCCTGATTGCTCTGCAGTAATGTGCCACTGTAAAAAAATAAAAACTGCTTGTAAGTCGCTTTGGATAAAAGAGTCTGCCAAATGAATTGATGCAAATGTAAATCTATCAATATGGGCCAACATTTCTAAAGAATGCTTTCAGCACCTTGTTGAATCAATGCCACGTAGAATTAAGGCAGTTCTGAATGCGAAAGGGGGTCAAGCACAGTATTAGCATGGTGTTCCTAATAATCCTTTAGGTGAGTGTATATGTGAATACTACAGAGTGAACTTGCAGTATTGTGTTGAGTGTTTAAGTTTTGAGGCAGTGTTGAATGAAGCTCTGTTATTCTCATTGTGGACAAACTCCAGTCCAGCTGCAATAAAAGTATTTTAACTACCGGTATACTTCATTGATATAGAAGGCCATTTTAATGTTTAATCTAATCCTGCTATTTGAATTAGTTGAAAAGACGACTTATGTCATTACGTTTGCTTCAAAATGTTAGGATATCATTTATAGTATGCTGAACTGTTAAGTAGTAATATTTTAATAACCTAAATATACCTGGAATGTGCACCTAGCACTAGGAAAATACAAGTATCGGATCGGGACACTCCGTGATTCCTTAATAAAGATACAGAATTAGCTTATGGTGGACAGATCACAGAGTAATAAAGATAATCAATGAGGTCATGAAATTTTCACTTCTAAGGGAATATTTTCATGCTGTATGAAACAAAAAAGTAGAGAGCAGCACCTTGACCTTGATAAATAACAAAAATTGGTTTTATTTAACTGGAACATCCACTGTTTTTTTGTTGTCGACCCACTAAAACGCTTGATCATACTACGTATAATCAAGTTGAAATAGAGGTTAGAAGCAGAGCTTCTATGAAAGACTCGTATCGTGAAGTAATGCATGCCTTTCACATAATCAACCTGCAAGGTCTCGAGGAGGCACACACGCTTCTTGACTAGTGACAATGACCCGCAATTATAATAGTGAAACGTTCTCCGACGGCCGATATAGCACGGAAATATGGCGCAATGAAGTTGTTTTCTCTGATTGTGGTAGAGGTTGCATGGCGGGGGATCTAAATTAGGAGGAGAGATCCAGTTTCAATTGGACACTGCCTCTCTGAAGTTATCACAGAGCACACGCTGGAGGGTAGACAGGGGGAAGCAGGTATTATTCTATAATCAGCCAAATCAGTTACGGCTTCCATCAGCATCCAAATTACAGGCGCAAGAGTGTTTGGCAGGAAATGTAAGAGATGCAAGGTATTTCCAAAGGAACTGAAAGAAAAAAAGTGACAGTGACTAGGTTTGCGGGGGGATGGGGGGTTGTCTCTTTTTGAGTACAGAAAAGAAGAGCACCTAGAGGAAAAAAGAGTGAGGAAAGCGTCATCAGCACATTACAGAATTATGGCACTTTTGCCCCTCCAGACGCTCTCTGGCAGCTGGAGGCCATATTAACAACATCTCAACACCTCTCTCAGCACTGTCCCACTGACACGCGCATACACATATACACACACACACGTGCGACCACGCAGACACTCGCTACCGCACGGCTCCCCGCTTCACTGGAAGACAGTCAGGGGTCCGGGTGAAAATTGAATACATGATGAGAGTTATTGGACATATGAGAGAAAAGAGGGAAAAAGAGGGTAAGACTCAGAGGGAGAGAGAAGCAGATGGCGGGGAGAACAGAGAGACGCAGTATTGCAGAGCTCAGGGTTGTGGATTCGGGCTCGATGGTGACTTGCGACGCTTTGTTTAATATCTGGCACATGAAAACGTGAACAAACAACGCACACTCCCTTGAACACGTGGCATACCTTGTTGTAGGACGGCCAAAGACATGCCAGGCTATCTCCCCGAGGGACTCTGGGCCACCTACAGACTCGAGCGCTCCAGCTTTTCAATGATCACATTCATGGACTAATATCTCCAAAAGATGTCAAATTTTTATTGAAGTGGTTGAGGCCCGCATGAAGTTGTATGCCATGCATGGAACAAGATGTTCCAGATAGGCACACCCTTCCTAAACATGTTTACTTTGAACGACACTTTAGGAGCACAAGTCTGGCAACAATTGTGTTGCTGGTGTCCAGTGTCTTTTCAAAGTGACAGTGACACTGTTTACTATGTTTAGAGAGAGACCGGGGACCTCATGTCATCCAATCCTTTACATTTATGCATTTGGCAGATGCTATAGTAATGTAAAGTGCATACATTTCAAAGCATACATTTTAACAGTATGTGCGCTCCCTGGTTATCAAACCCATGACCTTGGGGTTGATAGAGCAACACATCGTCTTGGATTAAGTGATCTAGCAATAAAAAAAGAAAGAAAAAAGAAATAAACCCTACATGATCCCCACAATTAAAACGTCTGGATACTGTGTTGTCTAAACCTCCACATCTTGATGTAAAGTTTTGTTAACAGTCTTTTACCAGTATTGAATATATAGGTCTTCACCTGGTTTTTGTGATTGATCAAAAACTTGCTGTCACAACCACACGGGGCAAGGCCTGTCACTTTATCTCCTTTTCCTGAAGTGTCTGGGATTAGTGTGAGCCTCTAGGTTCTGATTGAGTAGCCTTTGTCACTTGAGAGTTGAATCGATTGAAAATTAACATTGGAAGTGGCACTTCACATAGCTTTCTTACCGAGAAGTGAACCAGGCAGCTTTTGTAGACGGCAGAGTTTAAAGACAGGTTACCAACATTGCTATTTATCAATTTGAAACCGGTTGACACAGGCTATCCGGTAATACCTTTATAGCATTAAGGGCTGATATTTAACTGAATTGCCGCATCCAAAAATTCTCACACTTAAAAGCTACTGAATGATACTCATTTATTTCTTGGCATTTGGCATCACGTCCAATGAAAATCAACTTTTCAGCCATTAAAAGTATTTTCAGGCTTTATTAACACATAATATACAGTTTTATAGCTGGTTTGATTTTAAAGGAATATTTCACATTAAAAATGAATATTCTAACATCATTTACTCACCCTGTTGTGTGAAGATATTTTGAAAAATGTTGGTTACCAAAAACCACTGGTCCCCAATGATTTCTATTGTATGAACACAAAACTCATGAAGTCAATAGGGACCAATGATTTTCTGACATTTTTCCAAAATATCTTCTTTTGTGGGCTGAAGTAGAAAGTAAGTCACACACGTTTGAAATGTCAAGGGGGCGTGACAAAATTGACAGATACAATTAGCAGTTTTATTTAACTAACATGAATTTACAATGAGCCAAATCATTTTTCAGCATTTATTCATCTTTGTTAACATGGTCTATAAAAAAATGCATAAGTAAATGCTGAAATTACATAAACTAAGATTAATAAATGCTGTAGAAGTATTGTACTTGTTATTGTATCTAAATTTAAATAGATTAAAATTAATTTAAATGTAGTAATGTCATTTTATCGTTATATAGTCAGACTGTTTGTGCATTGATATGAACTGTATGTGCTCTCAGTCTTACTCATAGTCAGGCAAATCTATAGAGCAATATGACAAACATCCAAGATATATGCCTGCCGCAATAACAGTTAGTCATGCGATAACAGCACTTAGACAAATGCTCCTTTTTAAGTGATTTGCATTATTAATCTGCAGAAAATGAATTAATCTAAAGAATGTCAGCTGCTGATTAATATGCGTAACATTGTGTCTATATGGAGTTTTGGATTTTGAAGCCTAGTGGTCTTTGCTAGTTGCCAGTGTGTGCGTTTATCTTTGCATTGACCACAGATCAATTCATATTGGTTTTCTGTTTTTCAACATATGTTGATATTGACTGTAATTGTACAGTATTTGGGTGTAGGCATGTGAATCAGTCATACAGTTGCAGACGTCTACATATTACTGTTAAATATGCCCTTCATTCAAGAGCTGAAACAGCCACCTGGGAATAAAAAAAATCAAATATTGGAATCATGTCAGATATAGTGAACTATGGACTTTTTCAATTTGGCAGCTCTTCTCAACGGGTTTAAATGCAGCTCAGATGATCATAATCTGTTTAAACAGGAGAGGAATGTTCTTAAATCTGACGTAACTAGTTGAGCATTACAATGGAAATATTGAATGTTCAATCTTTCTTTCAGAGGTGATAAAACCACCACTGTAGATCTCACCGATTCGAAAAAAGAAAATAATCTAATATTGAGGTTGTCAAATAAAGTGAACTATGGGCCTGCTTCTTGAAAGCGCTGCCGATTCCAGTCACCGCCCAATGAAAAGATCCTCGCACACACAGCATCTTATTTTAACATAACAAAATTTAGAAATTCACTGTTCACTAAAAAAAGCTAAAAGTACTGTCAAGAAGAAAGTGAGATGTCTTACCTTTAAAAGTGGAAAAGCAGAGTAAAAACTCTTTGAAAGTGAGAAACTCAGCAAGCTTAGAGTCTTAATCAAGAGAGACAGATAGAAGAAATTCTTGCTTCTGAAAAGAAACCTCCTGCGCCTGTGGTGCAGGTGGAAATGGACCATACCCGTGAAGTGTGTTTTAACAAATTGAGCCAAAACCATTTGTATTTAAGTGCGTGACTACAAAGTCATTTGAATTGCATTAATGCCACTTCATGTCAAAGAAAAGCGAGACGAACGATGTCAATGAGGACAGGTAAGTCATTTCCAAAACACAATTAAGAAAAAATATTTCCGTCCTATTTAAACATGCTTTGTGATTTGAATCCTTTTCAAATCAAACTTGTCTTTTCTTGCACAACCTCTATAAACATTATGGAGCAATTTGCCTACCTTTTTTAGCTGGGGGCTTCTGAAAAATCTAATCCCAAGATATGAAATAAAATATCTTTTGTGTTTTTCCTCTTTTTCGACCTTCATCTAACAATTTTGCTCATCGATGCACATAAAGTACATTATAGATTTGGACCCTTTTGCCAACTTTCTGGGTACCTTCAAGTACTGCTGACATCCCATCTGAATAAAAAATCCATAATAAGAGTCGGATCTCACCTTAATTAATTCTTAACTCTTAATTGTAATACATAATTACAACAGATAGCGTTCTTGTTCCTTTTAATGCACACATCCAGTAGTTTCACATTCCCATTTGTCGTGATACTACAGAGATTTCAATCCCAGCCGAATCGGTATGCAGGCATCTTCTGTTAATAATTGTAACTCAAACATCGTGTGGAATACGAATCTCGTCCAAATTGTACTTTTGCAAGCAATTTAAGCGTTGTTTCTGTTGGTTAGTATTTTCCACCAGCTCTTCACCATCTTTCAAATATCCGTGCCATTTGAGGGCTTTTGTCAGACTGTAATGAAGGGATTTTTTCTGAATTGGTAATGTCGATGTTTGGAATGTGGACCAGACTCGAGTGATATATTCGTTTAATGAGAGGCTTATGTTTTTCATGTAGCCATCTGAGGCCGACGCAATGTTTGGCTTAACCTTTGGTTATCTTTTATAGATTCTTTAGGATTGAAATAGATTCAATTAAAGAGATCGAAATGTAAACTTTTTATAAAGCGTTTTCGAATGGAGGGAACATTTCAAATAAAGACGTCTCGTGGTGCGATTATCAATAGAGAGAAACCCTGTTTGTCTCTTGGTGGAGATTACATTTCTAGCATGCGGTAATATATGAAACAAGTGCAGTAATACATTTGTCCTACCAGGGAACGTTGTAAACGCATAATGTTTATGTAAAGGATCAGAACGATGACTTTAAATAAATGAGAGCAGAATGTCAGGCCCTGCTGGTGTTTACAGTTTGAAACAAGAGCACATGTGCCTTACATCATTTTCACACATGGGTGTACTGAGGACACGTCTCGACCAAAGTTAAGACAGTACTGAATAATCGGCATCAATATTTCTAGTCATCGCAGCTGCGACTGAAAGCATTGAATGTGATTTATCTATTGTCTGTTAAGTTTCCTCAGTAAAATTCAAGTAGTTTATTTCTATGTGTAAATAAAACGAACAGCTATTATGGAGACTGTCCAGTACATAATTGAGAGTTAAAGCCTTGTTTGTGCTTGATGTGTTCACTATGGCACGAGTCACTACAGGGTTTTACATTGATATTATGCATTAAGTAGATGCTTTTATCTAATGTATACTGTGCATTTAATGTCCTAAACATTTGATTCATTCATGCGTTTTATGTTGATCATGGCCGTAGCAGACAGTACATCAGTAAGCATTTAGTTGTCAGTGAGTCAGTTGTCCAAACTGCCTCAGGAATTAAAAGCTGCAACCTGTAACTGTTTGACACATAAAATTGAAGGTTACTTTACACATCCTTGACTTCAAAGTCCTTGACTTGTGAATACCATTGCATTAGGATAAGTTTGGATCACTGATTTTGTATATACGTGCTCAAGAACTGATTTTTAATAGACCATGAAATAATGAAGAAAAACTGTGTAAATCCTTAACGTGATATGTTATCTTTTACCCAGCCTCTTGCCATTTCAAACCTGTATGACTTTCTTTCTTCCACCGAACAGAAAACAAGATATTTTGAAGAATGTTGGTAACCAAGCAATGGGTGCGAAGGCACCTATTCACTTGAATTGGTTTTGTGCCCATACAATTGAAGTCCGTGTGCTCCTTAGGGGGAAAGTTCACCCTAAAATACAAATTCTGTCATTTACTCACCCACAAGTTGTCCCAAATCTTAATAAATGTCTTTGTTCTGATTAACACAGAGAAATATTTTTGGACGAATCCTTGTAACCAAACAGTTCTCGGCCACCATTGACTACCATAGTAGGAAATATGACAATGGTAGTTAAAAGTGCCCCAAAACTGTTTGCTTTCCTACATTCTTCAAAATATATTCTTTTGTGTTCAACAGAACAAAAAATTTTATGAAGCAATCTGAAATCATCAGAACAAAGAAATGTTTACAGTTTTGGAAAAACCTTTAAATAAAGACAGAATTTTCATTTGTGGGTGAAGTGTTCCTTCAAATCATACAACTTTAGTCACTACAAAATCTTTGCAGTTCAGTAACCTGGGTTTAATACATTTCGTGTTATTTATTCAACGTACAAAACGGTAGTGGATAAATACATAAATACTCTTTGTAAAAATTAAAAACGGATTGGCTGTGGAGACATTTGTTTAGTTACACAGCGGAGAGAACCTTGGCAAGGTTGTGATGTTTAGACAAGTAAATGAGCAAAATGTTGCTCGAACTCCAAATCCAAATCTTATCAATTACGTCTTTATTGTCTTACCATGACATCAAGAGTGGAAGTCAGTCAAAACAGCTTGTCAGTTGTCAGCTCATATAAACAACATATCTTTCAATAATTGCCAGTTGTAATTCATTTTACTGCAAGTACTGGTAGAAGTCGACCAAGATCTCAGTTACTCTCCCAGGTGAATCCTAGCAAGTATTGAGTCAGCAGCCTTAGAGTTAGTAGCCCACATCTTTAACCATTAAGCATCGGCCCCAAGTGTATTAATGTATCCTATTGTATATGCTGTAATTGCTTAATGCTCTATTATTTAAGACATTCTTTTTGCATTTCTGAGGGTGGAGTGTGTATCCTGCCGTTGTGAGTGTTTCCTCCTCTTTGAAGAGTATTTCCTCGGATTGCTTACAAGCTTTCTCAAAATGCTTCATATGGCGAGTACTTCAGATGTTGCAGTGTTTACATGTAAATACACTTAGTCATAGAAGCTAGGTACTGTGTGGCTTGTCTATACTTATGATGATATACTTCAACAGAGACTCAATTTAAGTAAACTAGTTTCCATCAAAGTCTATTTGGAAGCTTCAACACTATGTTAAACATTCAGGCTTAGTAGATTCTTTGTAATGGACAGGTCCAGAAAAAAACAAGAGCGTGCCTGTGTGTATATATGTATGTAGGTGTGTGTGTGTGTGTGTGTGTGTGTGAACTATGATCAGGAAAATAATAATCGGAGAACATTTCTCTAAAGTCAGCCTGACATACGCTGTTAGAGGAAATAATGAATTTTGGAATGACACACTCGCAGACGCGCACGCACAGTTTGCTTCACTCACAGCGAATTAATGCCAACACAACCAGTTTGTCTGCGTGTGTGGGTCTTCTTTATTTTGTTGTGTGTTTAATGGAGTTTTGGATATTAGATATTGGATGGAAGTGTACTTTCATTATAATTATTATGGTTTGTGCATGCGTGTGTGCGTGTGTGTGTGTGTGTGTGATGAGCTCAAGGCTGGGAGATTGGTGTATGTGTGCTGGCATTAATTTTCTGTGGGTGGAGCAGGCAAGTACTAGCAGGTCATTCTAACCTGACCTATTTACAGTGTGTTACGCAAAGATCAGACAACCAATAACAGACACAAATACACGCAATCACACACTCTCTCTCTCACACACACACACACACACACATACACACATATGCCGCTTTGTAAGTGAGTGTAATTCTGATGCCAAGTCAAAAGTTCTGTAATATTTACTCAATCTTTCCCTCTCCTATTTCACTCATCTCTTCATTAAAAGTGAATTATAAATATCAGGCAACTGTAAACAGTATGATTGCACATGACGGCGGGATGAGGTTTAATTTACCTGTTTGCATAGGAAGAAATAATTGGCGGATTTATGAAAAGAAAAGGTGCAAAGAGATGAGGATCAATTGCTGTTCAATCAACTCTTTCTTTTTTGAGAGAGATACAGGTGTGTCGAGCGGAGAGCATAGATTTGAATTATTAATAAAGTAATAAATGCAACTATTCTTTTTAAAACATAAATATTTGTTTAATACCACTCATCTGTGGTAAAATCACTCACCTCACACACAAATTTGGAGGCTTATCACTTTAAATGATTTTGAATGCGGTCACGTGTATTCCAGGCGTTAACACGCAAACCGGCACTCAAACACCAGGAGGCAGTTAAATAATTATGCTTTGCATGTAACACTCACAATAGATCAGGTTGACCTTAAATGAAAGCGAATCGTCGGTCCACCCTTAAACAAACCGGGTTTGCTCCGACATGCTGCACACATCTGTGTATTTCAGCAGAAACGCATGCCTTAGTCGATTGTCGGATAATTGGCCAGTTATGCCTTCAGAAGCCACTTAAAGGTCTTCATGAAAATATTTTTGAAAGTGAGCTATTATTGCGCTGAGTAGGCGGGTCTCAGACATGATGGAGCAGAAGACGTTACACCTATATTTATCTGAAGGTTTATTGGCTCGGGTTGGTGGGATTTCTACATACAAGACATTTGTCATGGCAGTCTAATTATTATATATTCATAAAATTGACAGTCAATTTAATATCATTACTGGGTGTAAATATGTAACTTTTCATCTGGAGTTTTCCTTATGGTGAATCTGACTCATCAAATGTTCTTTGATCTTCTAGTAAAGAGGAGCTGTAAAATCTGTGATGTGGGCAAATGGTTGCATTGGTAAAGCTGTGGATGAAGTTAAAACATTACGTTTCATGCTAGGGTTTTTAAAAGTGAGGTTTAGTATTGTCTGGGGATGTTTTTATGCTAATACAGTACATTTACCAACTGTATGCTGTTGTTTAGAAGTAAATCAACAGGCCTAAAACAAAACAAAAAATATATAATTTTTTATTATGTTGTATCATGTGTAAGAAACAATAAAAAGTAAACCACATATATTGTGACAGCTATTTTCAAATGAATAATGAAATGTGTATCAACATTCATTTAAATGTTAAGGGGATAGTTCACACAAAAGTGAAAATTGAAAAGCATTAAAATAATTGTCATTTTCAAACATGTATGACTTTCTTTCTTCTGCAGAACGCAAAAGAAGAAATGTTGAAGAATGTTGGTAACCGATCCACGACGGTCCCTATTCGCTTGTGCAAGTGAATGGGTACCGCTGTTGTTCGGTAACCAAATTTCTTAAAATAATCTTCTGTGTTCTGCGGAAGAAAGAAAATCATACATGTTTGAAATGACTAGGGGTTGAGTAAATGATGACATTTTTATTCACGTTAAATAGTCAATACAATCAATTGCAATGATAATGATAAAATGTTTCCATATATTTCAAGAATATGCTTTAATAACTGTAAAAACTATGTTGCTGTGATCGCTTATTATTCGTTTTATTATTCAACCATTTTTTTGTTTATAAAATTGTGGTTATAGGTTGTATTTCATTGGGTCACATATTTTTGCTTGTTCTTGGCTCCTTTGGCACAATATACTGTAGTTTGACCTTGACTTGAGAATTGTCAAATATCACCACTTACTATTTCTAAAACCCTCCATGACCTACTGTTGTAGCCCACATTAACAATGTGTGTGCGTGACAGTGAAAAGAGAGAGCATCCATGTGTGCCTGAGCAGCTTTGTGCTAAAGGAAGGGGTCATTTGTTTGGGGTTTGTTTTGACAGATGTGTAGCAGGTTGACCAGAGCTCATAGAGAACACTAACCACAGTAAGCTGAGATCTGTGAGTGATGGGAAACAAGTTAATAATGTTTAAGAATACATGTGTCCAACTTGAATCAGATTCAGGTCTTGATAGCAGCGTTCTGAGGTCAGCCTCTGGCTGTTGTTTTGTCAACAAACAAGGGACAAACAAGTGACAAGACATTTTGTTGTTTGCTTTGTTTCTATTTCGGTCACATTGCGGCGGGAAACCCACAGAAACATCTCATTGGTTGAGAAGTAACGCTACACAAAGCTGGATTAGGTTCCAGTGTTATTGTCTGATTATGACATAGGCACCAATTTATGTTTCTGCTCATGGGTGCCCATCCTCCATAGGTCAACTCATGCCAAACACAAAGAGAGCCGTGAACCGTTGTCAATTGTCTATGAAATCATAATAACACAAAAATGATCTGAACAAACCAGTTTACCTGTGCTTGAGCTAATGGAGGACTTCTCTCTCGGGTCAATGCGAGGTTTTTTGAAGTAAACATGAGTGCTGGCCAAAAAGCTGATTTTCTAACACATACATTCTGGGAAAGCAGTCTGGACCACCACAAACTCACAAGCTGAGATTGGCTGGACAACACAGATGTCAATCAAACTCATCAAGCATTATCCAAAAACACATTTTAGTTTTTTAATGTAGTTATTTGAGATCCAATAATACTTTTTAAGCTTATGAAATCAATGAAAC